>NC_134461.1:83622102-83986644 GCF_047948215.1 Lycorma delicatula
GAATCCTTGTTAGGTGAGGCATTTTTCATACGCTAAAAAGTTTCCATTTTCATATTCCGATGCCCAAGCATCGAGTTTATGTGGTAAATTATCAAGCAAAAAAAAAATTGTTATCGCGTTAGCGATTTGACATGGACAATGAGAGATGACACGCGTATAAATTATTACAAATACAATTTATTTACTTTAGATTATTGTGTTTAAATAAGTCCATTCTATTTCCGTAATCCACACACAAGCTTCAATTTTATGTGGCGATGTAAAAAAAAATTAATAAATCGCAAAATACAATTCTAATTTTATTGTAATTTTACAGTAGCTTATTAATTCATAATTAAAAGTGATTATACTACAATAACAAGTAAGCTAACAAACATTAACAGAATACATAATTAACTTTATAGAAAAATTATTTGCTTGTAATATTTAGAAATGGAAATTAGTTCACACTTCTCTGTCAATGTATTATGTCACCGTGTCTCCTGTTCACAACGTATTCGCCGAACAGCTTCCCGTACTTCACCGGTCAGAAACATTATCACGATATTCTAAACGTTTTCTAGTTCGTACGCTTGACTGTTACCGGTCACTGAACTCGTATTTATCGCACAGTTTGATGTTCGCCGGTCTCCGGCAGTATTTATACCTCTGGGTCTAGGGCTTGACCTTTAGTAACAGCAGCCGACCTACCCTTTTGTTCTTTCAGACGTAATGATTTCTAATTGCCCGGACCGTCTTACACTACTATTTCTAGAAAATATTTCTTTGCTATAGATCTTTCTTTGTTTTCTAGATTTCTTCTGGTTTTTTGTTTTTCAATCTTTTTGTCGAATTCCGTACTTTCTCTTGTTTTCTTTCCGTAGAATTTTCTATTATTGGAAGCTTCTGTATCCGTTACAGTGTTATAACTTCATGCTTAGGCGATTGACGTAATTTTTGCGAGCGCTTTCTTCTGTACATACGAGTAGTAGTCTAAATTATCGTACTTTTTATCTAATCGTTAACTGGTTCGGCAGACTATTCATTACGAACTCTCACTTAACTCTACCTTTCTACCGCTACCCTTCAAAAATTTTCTACATATTTATTCTCTTATTCAGGCCATTCTTTAGACTGTTTAATCACTTTTCGTTTTTTATTCTTCCTATTAGATTAAAATTAAACATTTCTTTTGCTAATCTTTCAGAAGGCATTTTCTGTTTGTAGCATCTTAGTCTGCCCCTTCTTTAATTCTCTCCTGTGGAGCTGTAAATCCTGGGTCCTTTCTTATTATTATAAGCGTTTCATACTCTATTTCTTCTCGTCTACCCTACTGTACTTCTTAATTATTTCATATCAGTCTTCTTATCATCTAAGACGGAACTATAAGATAGAATGGGGGACATAGTAATTGAATATGGTCCATTTACATGAAGAAGTGCGGTGCCATTTATATTGGCACCGCACTTCCTTATCGCACTTAAAACTACTAACACCAACATACTTCTTGCCTTCCTTTGCTCTTATTTCTAATTTACCGATTGATCTTTCTATCTTTATTTCGCACCGTATCTAAAACCTTTTACAATTTGCTTTGCTTGTTGAATTAGCAAACAGTTTCTTCTATTTTGATGAAACATTATTAGTATCGATATGTTGAATTTTTTTCAGTGCGTATTTGCACTCGACCTCCTCCCCTTAGACTATTTTCTTCTACCCAAGAAGGAAGGTGATTTTGGATTGGCAATAATATCATTTGTTACTTGCCTTTCTATTCTCTTTTCACTTCCTTTTTGGATCTCATCCAATCAATCATTTATATGCACTACCTTTTTTTTACGTTTTATTAAGTCTATTTTTATTGGAAAACTTTTACTTTCTTCTGATGCTGTGCTTTCACAATATTCTTTTTATCATTTTTGATATTTCTGGGGACTCAGAAATTACAAAATTATAGTCGGGAATATTGTATTATTCCCTTTTCTCCTTTTATGTCTAAATTATGCGTAATTAATTAATGGTATGTCTGTGAATTGACAAGATTTGTTTTATTTATATGCTATTTTTTGGGTTCACAAAAAATATAACTGAAGTAAAATCCGTTATTTCAATTTGTGTCCATTAATTTTTATGCTTTTTTTTGGAATTAAATATTAATTGAAAAACTAATCCGTTTTTACGAAATTTGTAGAAACAGATCTATTTTAAATAAACAGATATTACAATTTACATCAATTTAAATCTTCACTGTCTTTTAGATCTTATACTGAAATATTTGCTGATGGAACCCCCCTTGATTACAAATACGTTATTTCGCCATGAAAATGGAAAAACGTAATGGAGAAAAAAATTTAATCCCTTCCCCTTTTGGTGAAAACATTTTCAAATTTATACATTTCAGATTCATTATAGAAAACAAAAATCAACTGACAAGAAATAAAAATAATAGAAGTTTTACAAATTTCCCAATAAAATTTTTATACAAACTTATACAAATTTTATAAAAACGTTTTTTTTTTTTTAAATTTAAACTGAATTCTTTCACTTGTTTTTCGAAACTTTTTTATTTACTTCATGGGATTGTATTTTATTAAAAGATTTCAGGGAAAAAATTAAACAAAATTTAAAAAAATTTTCACATGAATTATTTTTTGTAGACTTTTGACTGAGGTTCCTTTCTTGTGTATACGAACTGGTACGTAAAGAAATACAATTAATAATTCGGTGTGTAGGTAAATGTGACAAAACGGGTCTTTACTAATGTACAATAAAAAAATAGTACATTATACAATGAGTTTATAATAATGGCTACTGATCGCACGAGTGCGAAGTAAGTTACGCCAAACGTTATAATACTGCCGTAGAAAAAAAACTTCTATCAACTGTAATCTAATCATTTCTGTTTTTAAGTAAATTTTATAATACTTTATCATACTATAACAAGATCGGTATAGTGGATCTAAGTAACCAATTAAGAAGATAGTAGTAGAAAATATAATAATGGGAGAATTCAGAAAGAGGCTAAAAGGAACCTTTTTAGTAAAGCTAACAGGTCCGTTTAACAATCGTCTGGTAATACTGCCCACAGGCACACACCTACAGATTTTCTTCCTTGAGAAGAGTTACCGGATCCAGGTTAGGAATGCATGGAAACGAAAGGGCTCGGTCGATCGTTCTCACGTTCAACTGGGGTCTGGTCCAGCAGTACGAGATGAGAGTGCGCAAGATGTGAGTTCTGCGAATAAGCGAGACGTTACGACGTCATTCAGCGAGAGTATTCTGCTAGGAGATCAGTGAATAAGCTAATTTCTAGTGTGAATTAAGTTCGGCGCGATTAGGATACGTTACAAGTAATTCCAGTACACGAAAACAAGAAATTGTTCGGTGAATTAAGACTATAAGTGAAAGAGATAATGTACTGGCTTTCATTCATAAATTGTTAGGGTAGTTTTATTTATTTGCGAACAGTAAAGGTATTTGCAGTGAAAGCTTTTACTTTATACTTACCTATTGTACTATCATTGTTAATACAAGACCCAAAAAGTTAAAAGTGTTAAGACCAGTGGTCATGCTAATGTCTTTTGTCAATGGGACTGAATTCTGGTTTTCATTATTTATGTACCTGTGAATAAATTCTGACGATTACTTTAAATTCAGTTTTGTATGTAACCACTGTTTATTATTCTGATTATTATTGTGGTTGTGATTATTACGATCATTATTTGTTTATTTATATCATTCTAATTATTATTGTGAGTTGTTTATTATTATCGCTTATTATTATTATTATTATTACTATTGTCATTATTATTGATATGTCTTGTTTTACTTATGTTTTTTAACTAATAAATTGTAATTATATAAACATGTTGAATTGTCAATCTCTCTATATTTTGATCGAGCCGCGAACTCTCGACAATACTTTTAATTCGTACTATTTGGGCTGAATTTCACATGTAATCATACTGATGCATTTTGAATGAATTTCAGTCTTATGCCTTCCCATTTACGTGGTTGACAAGAACCCATAAGGCTTTATTAAATATTATAAAACCGATTGGATTTCATTTTTAATTATAGTTATAAAAAAAATGCTATAGGAAGTTTGGTGGAAAGAATCTATCGCAGCTGCAGTAGGAAATGGTATGTTAACACTGTTGAAATATTATTGATTAACTGATCTAAATTACTTTTTTCCAGTAAGCTACTCATTTTTTTTTTCAATCCGATTGAACAGAGATTTTCTTTAGTAAAAATCTCATTTATAACCGAAATCGAGGTTTTAGATTATAATTTATTACGCTGAATAATAATACTTTCATGCTTACATGTTTTACGTTTTTATTTAAAACTATTACGCCCTTCCATTTATTTTATAAATCTGTTTAGCGAAATCTGTAGATATACCGTTAGATGATCGATACATTAAGAAGTTTGTTTATATAATTTTATTAGTTTTTTGACATTAAAAGAAAATTTTCACTAAACAAAATTTACGGATTAATGATACCAATTCGTTTTTTGATGAAATGGTAATCGCCCGTAGTCGTAGACCGACTTCGTTATCGTGATTACGTTATAGATCCGGGCGTTGGTCACGGATGCAAAAGCACGGGATGATGTGTCCTTGGCGTTATCGATTCTACCCTTCTCCTCAGCGTTCGTTCAGTTTGACTTTCTCGCTTGCTCCCAATACGGATTGCTATTATAACTCGTACATCTTCCTTTAAATCGGATATTTTATTATTGTTCTATATTTGTTAAAAAAAGAAAGAAAAATCAGTAATTTCCATCGGTATAAATTCGACATGGTTATAGGAATGAAATTTATACTCATATGATATATATCTAGCCAGTACTGCCTGGTATATTATTCTTTCGTGTTACTAGAATATTATTAGTCCTGCTACTACTCCTAACACTACTACTATCAAACCGTGTATTTTTTAGTTTCCTTTCCGTGTAGTTTCGCAGTGCACTAGCATTTAAAGTCGAACTTAATTTTATCTTCTTTAAATTATTTGTTGTATATTCTTGTTACGTTTATTTTAAAATAATGTCCGTTTATTCCTCAAAAATAGTTTTTTTTTATCGTTATCGTTGTTACATTGATTAGTGTTGACACTCAAGGTTTAATTTTTTTGTAGGTGTGACCTATATTACTAAAAAATCTGATGTGGACACCACATGATTTCCTTGTACGCCTGTTAAATTACATTACATTATATTACTCATTTTTAAAAGTACATAAAATTTTATTTCATTAATAACTTATGATATTTTCATGTTTATTTTTTATTGTTATTAAATTATTATTTATTGTAATTTTTTTTTATTATCTGAAGTTAATAATTTTTAATAAATCAATAAGGTTAAAAAAAAATCTGAGGTGCACACTACATGACTTCCTTGTACGACTTAGGGAGAATGTTGTGCAACAATATCAGAGGAGTAATGAACTAAAAGATAAATATTTTTTCAATTTATTACAGATCGGGTATGTATGCCTCAGTGTATATGTTGTTCTTGTGAGGGTCTATTTTTCAGTCACTCTGTAGATAAAATTAAACAGAAATTCCAGAATAATGAAATAATATTAAACAGAATTTAAACTAGAAAATTCAAAAATAATACGATTCTAAATAATAATTTTTCAATGAATATTAAATAATCAGATGTTTTACAAACTCTTTTACACATACACATATGTAATAATCCTATTAAATTACATATGCACATTTCTAAAAGTACATAAAATTTTATTTTACTAATAAATTCTGATTTTTTTTCATATTTTTTCTTTATTGTTATTATTAAATAATTATTTATTGCAAATGTTTTTACAATTACGGGGTAATAATTATTAATAAATCAATATATTTAAATTAAAAAAAAGGAGATGAAGTGTGATTCGAACCGATGTGCCTTCTTATAGAACCAAATATTTCATTAATTGAAATTTTATTTGGCTATAACTCTGGAACCAATAAAAATAAGTACCAATTATGATATATCGTTGAAAAGCTCTCAATAAGGGCTTATTACTGCAGTTAAGAAAAAGGTCAAAATCCAATTTTTTGGGTTCAATTGATCGCAAAAAATTTCAACATCCTATTGCTAATTGTTTTTAGTTTTGCGAGATACATACGTACGTACAGACGTCACGCCGAACCTAGTCAAAATGGATTCATGGATGGTCAAAATGGATATTTCCGTTGAAATCTGAAAACCGAAATTTTTCGCGATCACAATACTTCCTTTACTTCGTACAAGGAAGTAAAAATCATTTTAAATTTCAATATTTTCTTGTTAAATTAACAGTTGAACTGTAAAGAAATCCTGTTATAATAATACGTTATTGTTCCTGATTGTTATTTTATTAGTTTTTTTTTTTATCTTCAGGATTGTCTACCTTAGGGAATGTAAGTTTCAAACCATCAAGATATTTGCATACAACTTTGTTTATACTTTTTCAGAGTAAAAATATGTAACAGAATGAGGTTTACTGCAATATTATGAATAACGACTTTATAAATTTTTATAATTACTCTATTAATTACAAAAATATAGTGGAACAGTTGATTTGATGTAAAGGGACTCGTAACAATGTTGAGAGTTTGGAAGAGCCCATAAGTGTTTCACTGGATCAGTCCATGGGAGCAGTGAAAGAGAGGAAAGTGAACTAGATTATAATACAGTATTAAAACGTCGTTAATACTGTAATTAGTAATCAGCGTTTTTAGAAAAGGAAATTGTAGTGGGGGCCGCACTTCATACGAAAAATATAATACAGCCTTCCTTTCAGGCGTCACTTTTATTTATTTCTCAATTATCGAACATTGTGACGCAGAAATTATCTATAGATTTATAGATTATTATGCTGATAACATCATAATGTGTAAAATATTAAAAATAATTGTGGAAGGAATTTCAATAAAATTTTATAGAAATTTCTACTATATTGTATTACCCACCGGGTTGGTCTAGCGTAAACTCGTCATTACAAATTAGCTGATTTCGAAGTCGAGAGTTCTAAGGTTCAAATTTTAGTAAAGGCAGTTAGTTACTTTTATTTGGATTTGAATAGTAGATCGTGGATACCGATGTTCTTTGATCTCAGGATTGGTCGACCTGAGACTGTGCAAGGCTACACTATTCATACATATCATCCTCAGAAGTAATACCCTAGATGGTTCCAGAGGCTAAATAGGAAAAGAGAAACTATATTATTTTAGGAATCCGGCTTTACCCACTAAAAAACCTCTAACAAGAAAAAACACATCAAAGGACCACCTCAATCCTCCATTAGTAATTTGACATCCATCCCGCCCGTAATCCCCAAGGATTCTTTGTTTAGGGCTGGAAGCAACATGTTACTGATCAACGAGTTTGCTTAATCAGCAGAAAAATATTCTGCAGTAAATTGATTTCATCCAAATATTGTAGTGGCATTTGAACCAAGCCTGAGGCTTCGTTAAGGAAAAACCTTAGCTGGATCTAGTATTACTGATAAAAAAATTCTTGCTCAATTCTGCACAAGTCGATCTACTTTTCGTTATTTTTGATTTGCATAATTTTTTTGCGCAAGAAATTTACAAAACATAAATTAAATGAAAAAATTAAAAGAGATTAATTTTTCGTATTTATTAATATTAAAATTTATTTTCTGTTTATAAAAAAATTAAATTATTATAACCGTAATTTGATGAAATAGTTAAAAATAACGAATAACCCCTACACATATGCATAAGGTTAAAACTCGTTCACCACTGTGACTGAATAAGCGCGTAAGAAAAGTACACCAATACAAAGTCAACATAACCTTAAAATTGGATAAACCAATCTTCATCATCAAATATTCAAATGTTCACGTCTCGGATACACTACAGCTTATTTAAATTTCAGTGGAATTGATGTAGTAGTTTTGGAAATTTTCGAGCCACAAATTTTTCAAATATTTTGGAACAATTGAGCGTACGTAAATGAAGAACGACTCATATAATCTTTATTAAATTCTTTCACATGCATTACTTCAAATATGCTACTACAACATTCTAAATTTCAATGAAATTCATCTAATAGTTTTGAAGATTTTTTAGCAACAAAATCTTTTACAAGGATGACATTTTCGTTATCTTCATGCCTAAAACTAAACAAAATTCAATTTCATACCTCCCCCCCCCCTTCCCTCCGTCCGATCGAAAGTAATATCGTATGTTTCTTCGGAAAAAATTGAATAAATTGTTTTTCTGTGGAAAATATTGTAATAATCATTAGTTAATTCAATTTTTCCTAAATTAAGGAAATCGCATTGATGAGATGAAATTAAATTAATTGCATTAATTTTGACATTCCATTGGCAATATTTGGCTGATCGGTTTGTATTTCAGTTGAATTTATCCACAAACCATACAATTTTTAGAATGGACTAGAATTTTTTTTAGGGAGTTCTGATCCTGTTCTCAGATGACATTTTAATATCTGAAGAAGAAGAAAATCTATTAAAGTGTATATTTCAGTTTGTCAAGTAATTGTTAAATGCTGCCCACTATGTTGGCCAATATCTCCTGGTCTTCTAAGAAATTGTATGGTTGGATTCGCACCCAATTTTTTGGACGTCCTTGAATTCCTAATAAGTTATTTGTGTCTCGTTTCACAATTCTTCTCTTTGTAGATTGTCATTTTGTTTCCACCACTTTCCCGTATGGTTGATTCCTTCTTTTCGAGGCATTTTCTTAGATTGTAGGTACATAGACTTTATTTTAAGACTATGGAGGAAGAGGAAGGAAAGTTCCAAGGAAATTAAGTGTGTGGAAGGAGGGAAGGAAGGTAGATTTCCTTCATCAGAAGGAATACTACCTCTGGACCTATATCGTAATTGTAGATGAGGAGTTCATCCTTTGGCTGAGGTGGTCGTAAAATAAAATCTGATATATACAAGGAAGGGGAATTTCCATTATTAATGTAAGGGTACATTTTAATAATGTGCATTACAAAATGTAATGGTTAAACGTTTAGCCTTAACAGTCATGTTTAACCCTGTTTCCGAGTTATCGTTTGTTGTTGGATTCTAATTAATAGAGGGTCTATTTTGATCCTGGTGAACCTTGCATATCGTACAAATTAAGTACACATTATTTCGTAAATAATGGGTGCAACTATTTTGGGGTCACGGCTAAATAAAGCCACAACAGATGTCTCATTCTTCGGATTTATTAAATGATACGATTGATTTATCTATCACGAGATAGGAGTATATTTGATCTACATGATGATCAAACAGTCGCATGTGCAACCGGTTTAATGAACAGTGACTAAATTTTCTATATTTGAAAGGATATTTTTCTAAGGGAATTTATTTATAAAGATATGATAAAATGCTGAAAAAATTAACGAGATAAAAATACTACTTAACCATATTAGATTTTTCTGCTGTAGAAATATATTTCATGCATTTAATTATACAGTTTGTACTTATTCAAAACTAGTTTGTTTGTTGTGGTAGTAGTTAGTAATAGTAGTGTTATAAGAAAGCACATCGGATCGTATGTGTCAGTTAATAAATAACAATTATTTCATTCTATACATTTTTTGAATAATAAAACATAAATCAGGAAAAATGTTGTACGGGAAGTGAAATTATATAAGATATGACCCATTAAACAAAAAACAAGACGCCACAACAAATGATTTATTTTAAATGTTTTTGATAACAAAATTAATGGAAACAGATAAGAATGTAAAAAAATTAAATTAAATTTATTTTCTCGCTACATCATAAATTCATAAGCAATAAAATCAAATAATTAATGGGCATAATCTTAAAATTTTTATTTTATTTTATTTATTCATTTATTGTTATTTTTTTTTTTTTTTTTTTACTGCCTGTTCTGCATGTTTTTCAGCAGTTAAATTTTTTCATTAATTTTTTTATGCGATTACTTTTAACTAAGCTTTTATTAATCCAGAAGCTAAATTTCTGGCATTGGTTTAAAATTTAACCCTAATTCAATTGAAAATTATTTTATCCAAATATAAGAAAGAAGCCGTAATAAGAAAGGGAGTCCGACAAGGATGTTCCCTATCCCCGTTGCTTTTTAATCTTTACATGGAACTAGCAGTTAATGATGTTAAAGAACAATTTAGATTCGGAGTAACAGTACAAGGTGAAAAGATAAAGATGCTACGATTTGCTGATGATATAGTAATTCTAGCTGAGAGTAAAAAGGATTTAGAAGAAACAATGAACGGCATAGATGAAGTCCTACGCAAGAACTATCGCATGAAAAAAAACAAGAACAAAACAAAAGTAATGAAATGTAGTAGAAATAAAAAAGATGGACCACTGAATGTGAAAATAGGAGGAGAAAAGATTATGGAGGTAGAAGAATTTTGTTATTTGGAAAGTAGAATTACTAAAGTGGACGAAGCAGGAGCGATATAAAACGCCGAATAGCACAAGCGAAACGAGCCTTCAGTCAGAAATATAATTTGTTTACATCAAAAATTAATTGAAATATCAGGAAAAGATTTTTGAAAGTGTATGTTTGGAGTGTGGCTTTATATGGAAGTGAAACTTGGACGATCGGAGTATCTGAGAAGAAAAGATTAGAAGCTTTTGACATGTGGTGCTACAGGAGAATGTTAAAAATCAGATGGGTGGATAAAGTGACAAATGAAGAGGTGTTGCGGCAAATAGATGAAGAAAGAAGCATTTGGAAAAATATAGCTAAAACAAGAGACAGACTTATGGGTCACATACTAAGGCATCCTGGAATAGTAGCTTTAGTATTGGAAGGACAGGTAGTAGGAAAAAATTGTGTAGGCAGGCCACGTTTGGAATATGTAAAACAAATTGTTAGGGATGTAGGATGTAGGGGGTATACCGAAATGAAACGACTAGCACTAGATAGGGAATCTTGGAGAGCTGCATCAAACCAGTCAAATGATTGAAGACAAAAAAAATTTTATCCTGTGGACTTATTTATTCTTTTAAATATTTTTCATTAAAGAAAACATAAGTTCCTTAATATAAGCATGGTTTCAATTTTATCCGGGCGTATTCTGTTTTAATAAAACCTGATTAAAAACAATCTTTAATACAGTATTTTACTTTTCTAGAACTATTCTGCAAGAAGGAAGGTGTGGTAATAATTTAAAAAATAGGGTATGGGATTTTTTTCATTTCTCGACGTTTCATGGGATACGGGACCCCCCCCCCCAAAAAAAAAAGAAACTGTGGTAATGTTCGTAAGTATTTATGTGTTGGCCTGTTGGAAGCTTAATAACTTTTCATTGTATAAACCAATTTTGATGAAATTTGCCACAGACAATCGTGTGTATGGGACAATTTGTTGGTAAAAGCTAGGGGATGGGGTAAATAGTTTTTTTGGGGCCAATTTTTCTCAAAATCTTGCTAACGCCACTTTATATTAAGCTCTGTGTAATATGCATACATACTTGTCTTACCATTTAAAAAAAATTGTCCCCAAATTCTCTCCTTCACCAAAAATCGAAAAAAGGTATATCTTTATTTATTGCATATTCTTTAATAATTTTTTTAAATTATGGATTAAAATATCGATTTTTTGAATTAAAAAATTTTTTTACGTATCAATATTTTTCCATTTGTACTTATAAGGAGAAGTAACCAATGCCAGGAAAGTATAACTATGTTTTCAGCTTTTTTTTTGTTGAGATATTTGGATAAAAAACAAAATTTAAAAGAAATAAAAATTACCTTTCTTCCTTTGTAGTAGTTAGTGTAAGTTTAATACTATTTCCATCCTGGTAATTTCTTAATTAGAAATACGTAATAAAAAAAGTCAGTTTGTCTGAACGGTTGAGATATTTTATTATGATGTAGGTTCTATTATTCTGAGATCAGGATAAAAGATTTTTCCCATTTTGATAACATCTCGTTTACAAAAAAAAACAAAAAAAAACTGGGTAGGTAACACTGAAAGTTTGAAAAAAAATCTAATATTTAGAAGCAGGAGGATGGATGATTTCTTTTTATAAGAAAAAAAAAAATCCGCTGGTAAAATATTTACTTTATTTCAGGTTCCTAAATTTTGAGTTAAAAATTAACACATTGATATTGCTGGCTGGTTTTTACTTGTCTGGCATTGCAGCTCTAAAGCTATGCTGAAAGAAAGAAAGTATGGTAATCACTCAAAAAGGTGGGGTACGAGGTTTTTTTTGCATAACCTGACGTCTCCACCCAGGGACATAAAAAAATTAAAAAAAATCCCTTTCGGGACGCCGGAAGGCGGAGGTAGATTTCACCGGTGCTAAGTAGGAGGATAAAAAAATATTTCCATCTTAAAGTTAAGAAAAACTTCAGATTTACTCAATACGACAATGGTTCCATGTGAAAATAAGTTTCACATGTTTAGCAATACGGCAAGCCCCATCTTCTTACAATTCCAGCAACATTTTGGTCATCTCTTGCCGTAAGGGTTGGTCATATCAAAAATTGTTTCAGACAAAAGTTTTAGGTAATGATTAGAGGACTAACGACCACTTTAAACCGATTTTGATACTGTTCCTATTAAGGGAGGTATGATTTTTTTTTTGTCTGTGAAACCCCATATTTTGTTCACCCCCCTACGCCTATGGTTGGTGATATCAAAAAAACTTTACTTGGATAGGTTTTAGGCTCTTATCCAAAGAATAGTAGGAAGTTTAAACGAATTCGATATTTTACTTAATAAGAAAGTTATAGCGATATTTTGTTTTTTTCGAAAAATCCCCCCATTTCCACCGCCATGGTCCGATTTTTTCCATTAACAAACTCGACCATATTTTGGATCTTTTTATTTTATGTATCAATTTGAAAGTGATTGGCACAAAATTACGGCAGTTATCGTGTCCAAAAGAAAGTGAAATATGTATATAGATATATTAACTTTTCAACTGACAGTGGTTTTGGGGTCTGGGGGATGTGAAACGCGAAGATATGTCGAAATTTTCTGGAAGTCGAGTCATGGTACCCATTACAGTCGGTAGCTTTATTATGAAATCTATCTAAATAACGGCTGAATGTATGTAAATAATACTACGTTGGCGTGTTTGAAGCTTAATAACTTTTGACTGGATAAACAGATTTTGATGAGAATTTGTACAGAGGCTCTGTGTATATGGATTAATTTGATGATAAAGTTTTGAGGTCAATATCCCTAGGGGGAATAGGTAGTTTTTTTGGGGTTATTTTTCGCAAAATTTTGCAAACATAACCACAATTTAACCCCCACTTTTTATTAACTTTAGTACAATTGTACATGCTTATCATAGCATTTTTTTTTTAGAAAAAAGGTGTTGCAAAATTAATTCCCCCTTTCCAAAAAAAATTGAAAAAATCTTTCTTTTATTGCATATTTTTTAACAGAATTTATTTTATTTCCTCCTAAGCATAGTAGTAGTGCAAAAGACAAAAAAAAACTACTTTGGGGACAATACTTGTATTATGGAGGAGGAGAGCTTATCAAAGTTTAAAAATATCGATTTTTCAAACGCGTCAAAACTTTTTTTTTGTTTATTTAAACTAAGTTCGAATAAACTTTTAGAAGATTTATTACATTCAATAAAGTTTCATGATAATCAATTCCCACTTACAATAAAGATTTTAGGTAACTTTTTGTTGGTTGTACATTTTTTAGTGACATTTAGTTAGTTTCTTCCATTTAACATAGTAAACGTAGAAAACTCAACAATTTTCTTGGAACGTGATTTTGGAGGTGAAGGAGCAATAAAAATTAGGAAATAGAGATTTTTTTAATTTTTATACTTCTTTTGGTTTATTTAAACAAATAATGATAATTTTACAGTAAAAAATCATCATAAATTATCCTACTTCACAAAATAAATTTTAGGTAATTTTTTTCAAGTATAATTATTTTTCCACTACGTAAAAATAAATAACCAATGCCAGGATTATAAGAAATGGCCGGTATTACCAGAAATTATTACAACTTTGTTGTCAGATTTGTTTACTTTCTTATCTGAAAATCTGTTGCTGCTGCAGCAGCTATAAACGGAAAGTATATAGCAATTGACAAATCTTATTTATTAGGTTTTTTTCAAATATCTACGTTTAAAAACTCATTCAAAACTACAGAAAAACTATGTTTACATTAGGGTTCCATCAATAATATTAATGACATTTGAGTGCCATCAGTGATGGCATTAAATTTTGGACAGAATTAAATTATGGAGGGATAGTTTTTGCCATTTTTTTTCCTTGTACGAAGTACGGGAAGTATTGTGATGGTGAAAAATTTCGGTTTTCAGATTTCAACGGAAATATCCATTTTGACTAGTTTCGGCGTGACGTACTTATGTATCCCGCATAACTCAAAAACAATTAGCCGTAGGATTTTGGATTTAGGACTGTTGTAACATCTAGTTGTGTACTTACTTTTTGATTGCAATCGACTGGACCGAAAGTGTCCAAAAAAAACAAAAATCCAAAAAATTTGGATTTTTGATTTTTTTCTTAACTGCAGTAATAATCTCTCTCATTGGGAGATTTTTCAACGATATCATAATTGGTACTTATTTTCATTGGTTCCAAAGTTATAGCCAAATAATATTTTAATTAATGAAATGTTTGGATCTTACAAGGGGAAGGCACATCGATTCGAATCTGACTTCATTTCCTTTTTTTTTATTTTTAATATATTGATTTATTAATAATTATTAATCTCTGATTGTAAAAAAAGTTACATTAAATAATAATTCAATAATAACAGTAAAAAAATAAAATATGAAAAATATCAGTAGTAATTAGTGAAATAACATTTTACGTACTTTTCATTTTAATTCAAAAAGTTTTACAGTGGTTAATTGCATATTAAAAATTTATTATAATTATATTATATTGATAATTATAATATGATAATAATAAATCAATATATTTAAGTTAAAAAATGTCCAAAATATATGTACATGAAGTTGGATTCGAACCGGTGTGTGCATGGTTACGGATCCGACAAGTTCTCACTTAAAATGCATAACTACTTGAGCGACGTGAAACAAAATTAATATATAACTAATATAAAATGCTGATACGGACACCACAAAAAAATGCTATGCAACGTGGTGTCCACCACAATACAATTTTGTAACTGTACACTTATTAAAGAATTGGAGGATCGTATCTCACTTACAAATGAAATTAGTTTAAATGAAGTGCAGCAAAAAATGTTTGTGTAATTTAGTAGACGTATAAGGAAGTTGTATCGTATCCACATCAGATTTTTTTTTTGTATAGTGGTCTTATAATATTGAACTTTAGTACGAAGAAAGTAAATTAAAGTTATTACAATTCCGAATTTAAATCGATCTTATTTTTAGGGTGGGAAATATTTAACATTATTTCTAAATAGTTTTTTCTTCTTATATTGAAAACCTGTTGTCAAAAAAGGTGCAATTTGACGCAAATATTTTGCTGTGTATGTATGTATGTATATATATACATACACAGCCAAATAAAACGAGAATCCTCCCGTCGCGGATATATATCCGCGACGGGAGGATTCTCGTCGTCGCGGCTTTTCCTGCACTATATAGCTACTTGCGTTACCCGTCGCAGTTAATTTTTATATATTTTAGTCAAATAACCGGAGGCAGGTGCAACCAGTCGCGTCGCACATACGGGTAACAATGGTTGTATTGGTTGAGCCGCCGCGCCGAACATCGTCGCATCTTAAAACTAGAAATTCCAGAAAAAACGGAAAATAATTTATAGATATTTATCTGAAGTGTATTTGCAAGCTCCTTTCTAGTAAATATCTCGTTTAATATAATCGGAAATGGGGAAAATTTGCAATCATTATTCAAATTTTATTTATCTTTCTTCACCTCCTTTCAAGTTCGAATTCCAAAAAATCTAAAGATTTTTTAAAAATATTCACATGAAGAGAGCACGCGCGCACGCACGCACACACACACACACACACACACACACACACACATACACACACACAACCAAACATGAAGTTGATATCTTCATTTGTTACCGAGAAAGAGGAAAAAATCCGTTAGAAAAAAATTCAGTGTAATCCTATAAACTAAAAATTTAGAAATTAGTTTTTAAATATTCACATGAAGATATTACACAGATCAAAAATCAAGTTCATATCTTCAGTTGTTACCTAGAAATTAAAAAAGTAGTAAATTTTATTTTTACTCTTTTTTAATCCTTTATATTCGGAATTTCAAAAAAAATCCTCTATTAATGTGCATCTACACCGTAAGAAGTACATGTTTACAAATTTGCAAAATTTTAAGTTTACAAATTTTGTGGGAATTGATGAATCAGTCAGTCAAGACAAATTATTATACCCCAGCTTTGGCTTCTTTTTTCGAACAAAAAAAAGCCAAACAAGAGGCCATCATGGTAATCATATTTTTTTTATTAAATTATTATTTCTAGTTTTTTTGAATAATATTTTACCGAATCCGGCTGATTTACCGAAGTAAGTAATTATTTCTGTAAATAAACTTGTGTAAGCCCCCAAAAACTAGAGGCTGAATGGGACTGTACTTAGAAGATCAATTTTTTTTTAAATTTATTTATAGGATTCCAAATCTAATTAAACTTTTTTTAATCAAACTTTAACTTAACTTAATTTAACTTTAACTTTTTTTAATTTAGATAAGTTAGATTAAAAAAAGTTAATTAGATTTTAACTTTTTTTTAATCTAACTTTAACTTAACTTTAACTATTTTTAATTTAATCTAACTTAAGTGGTGGCAGGTTTAAGAGGACTAATTATTTGTTAGTGGTAATCTAATTCTTTAGAATTAATAGATTTTATTGAATTTTTTTTAATAATTTCTGATACTTTACCGGTTTATCGAGTTGCGGCTGTTATTAAAAATGTTATACGAGGTAACTGTAAAACAAAGGGGATTAAATTGGACTCAATTTTTTTTTTTTAGCAATTAAGTTCTAAATACAGTATTAATTTGTTGATAAAAACGTTATTTAGTCAAGAAGGCTAATTACGGATACAAAAAGTTCCTATTATGAATTTTTCTTTTTTTTCTTTATTGTTTAGAAATTTTTAAATTAAACGCCGTTTCAGCAAGAAGGTCAAATTGAAACCAACCTTTTTTTAACTAAACATTTTGATCTTCGCAATTGTAATCTTCTAAATATTGCACAATTAACTTATTTATATTTAAAAACACTTCTGGTTTATTTGAAGTAAAATTGTCCAGGATGAAGTGAGGGAAATTATGGAATCCTTTACCGGCTTTTTAATTTGGTAAAGAAAATTTCCACGCTTGATTATTTTCATAGGGTATACATGCTTAAATATAATCTCTAAGAATTTCATTAAAATCCCTTGAAATATGAATTATTGTTTTAAAAACACAAAAAGTTGAGACTAATTAGTCTGTATCTAACGGACATACGGAACGAAAGTCTGTTTAACAGTTATATTACTTACTTTTGTTTATTGAATTTGATCCGAAAAGTTTTCCTTGAATTTTTTATTAACCCTTTTTCTGTTAAACATGAAAAAAAAATTGAATAACACAGTTGTATGACTAAATAATACTTTTCTCATTGCTGTGGTCCAATTTGTACTTTTGGGTAACTGTGTACTGGATATTTTATTTTTAATTAAAAAGTAACATTGTGAATATAAAAATACTGACAACACAGTTGTAAGACTCCTGTAAAACAGCTAAAGCCGCGTATATCGTTTTTAATTCGCGGGAGTGTGACGGTATGGCGACGGTTGGCACTAACTAAACTAATACATAAAACAAATTTCGTTTGTACGGTCGGCAGACTGGTGTAGCCGCGAGGCTTAACGTATCAGGTACCGAGTCAACTGGGCGATCGAGTTCGAGACCTGGCCAGACAGAGTTACTTTTTTATATTATAAATGTTATTAATTTATTTAATTCTACTGCTCACCTGTGACGTCGCATCATCAGACGAATATAACAGCGGTAAGTCAGTGCTACCGACCTTCGAAACATTAATTAAATAAAATAAATAATATTTAAACTGTAAAAAATAATTCCCGGTTCAAGAGGACAAGAGAAAAGGGAAATTCCAAGATGCCGGACTCCGACACTAGCGCTCCTTGTGGTGTCGGGGTTCTATTGACGCAGTACTCCATATATACATGTATATATGTTAATTTATACCTAAAAGGTTAACATTTTTCGTCTTACACGTAAATAAGCTTTGATTTCCAAATTACGTTATAAGATATTATAATTTAGTGGCGTGTTATTATTATTATTATCATGAGAGGGGTAATTTCTATTAATATTTTAATAATTGTAAATCACAAATACTGTATTGTGTACTGTATGACATGGTTTAATTATATTCAGCCCAGTGTTTTTATGTTGTCGCGTCTCAGATGTAGTATTTAAATCAATTTTCGCACCTTGTTTTATATATATATATATATATGTATATATATATATATATGTAATTTCCGGTCGAAATTCCTTTGACAGGAACGGAAATCATTATTACCATTTGTATCCCGTAAATATTCGTAATTTCGTATACGTAGCCGGTTGGAACATTTGAATTACTGATCAGATAAAGGCCAGTCTGTTAATTGCAATTCGTAGGGGCTATTACAACCTCCAATATTCTTTGCATTCATTCTGGATGAAATGCATTTCACCGATGAATGATATGTTCAGAATCATAAACTCTGCACAATCTAATCTGCACTGTTTTTGAAATCTTGCTTCTCCTAAACAAAACAATTTTTTATGTATTGCTCCAATCGATTCTCTTCAAATTCGGCTCTTATATTTCTGTATAATGGAGTATTGATTATATTAATTCTTTTTTTCCAAAGTTCATTAAAGAGATGGGAGGATTGGGAAAATAACAAATTTGGATTTATTTTTCAGAGCCCGGAGGGCTTTCAATTATTGACTCTTACGGCTTACGGTGATGCGAGGGCGGCCATAGTTAGACTGGCGTCCACATTAGTTTCTGCCCTAGCGCAGAGAGGAAGGCAAGATAGGATTGGCAAATTGCAGGGTTCTCTCCGATTTTGTACCCAGATACTATTGGTGTTTCGAATCTGGTCACAGCGCGGTCCTGTAGGGGCAGCGATCGTGTTGACTCATGCGCTCAGGTCGACTGAGTGTCTCACGGAACGTCGCAACGGCAGCAAATGCCGCATCTGTGATGTTGTGCCATCGCACAATTTTTTTCAAAAGATCAATCCCCCACCTCTTAAAATTGAAATATATGATTTTTGTTATCTTGCTCTCTCTCTCTCTCTCTCTTTAATTACTTTTCAAATTTTTGTTGAAAGTTTATACTTCATATATAGAGCTATCAAGAAATATCCACAATTTTAAATTCCAGATACCTTTTCTTTTTCCTGTTTAGCCTCTGGTAATTACCGTTCAGATATTACTTCAGAGGATGAAATGTATAAATGTAAATGAAGTGTAGTCTTTTACAGTCTCAATTCGACCATTCCTGAGATGTGTGGTTAATTGAAAACCAACCAGAACACCAGTATCCATGATCTAGTTATTCAAATCCATATAAAAATAACTGACTTTACTAGGACTTGAATGCTGGAACTCTCGACTTCTAAATCAGCTTATTTGGGAAAACGCGTTCACCATCAGACCAACCCAGTGGGTAAATAACAGATCCCGGCCCCAAAAATCAGAAAAGTTTTTTGAACATTTCCTTTTTCTTATTTTAGCCTTTATTGAAGTGGATCTTAAATTTAGAGAAAACATTACTTAAGCAAATTTGTTAAGCATAACCTGTAAACGAATATTTAAAAAAAAATTCTTAAATTATATTCCCTACCTCTATAAAATATATATTCTATTTTTTTTTGTTTTTTGCTCTATTTTTTTATCCCTTAATTTTTGCCATTAAAAATTTTTTTATATTTTTTTTAATCACTTAAAGAGCTATTAAAATTAAACTTTGTTGTATTCCAGATCCAATCCTTTTCATTACTTTCATAAAGGTTATTCTCTATTTTTTCAATATTTTTAGACAATTGTCTTTTAAATTATTATTTTTTTTTTTTTAATTAAAATCAAATTGTTAATTTGAATTTAATGAAAAAGCTGTTGCAAGATATTGTTGAGGTAGGCTCCATTGACTTGACAGGTGTACCCAATAAATTCATGCAATACTTTGCCAGCTTGTATACATTACATATATATACAGGATGTCCAGGCTAAAGGTATCCAAAATAACAGCTTATTATTAAGAGAGCAGATAATAATTTTTTTTTTAATTTAATATTAATTTGTTTTAATAACAACCGCAATTATAAAGTTTTAATGTAGGTTAGTCAAGTTCAGTGTGTACAACTTTTGTAGCTCGGCAGACGTCTAGAAATAATCTTAACTCTTGTCAGGTGTTTAGGAGCATGTGTGGCATTATTAAACCAACAGCTTCAACAATTCTCTGTTTTAAACATCCAAATCTCAAACTTTGTTTTGATGCAAACAATTTTTAATAAATCCTCATACAAAAAAGTACAAAGGAGTCATATCTGGAGATCTGTGACCACACAGTTTGACTTCCTTGTCTGATCCAACATCCAGAGAATTGTTCAAGAACATGGTAACATCTTATATTCCACTGATGAAATAGACTTGGATGTAGGAGGATTGATGTTCCATTCAGTTTGTACATGTCATTGAACACATGTAACTGCTTATAACTCTGCTAACCAAACCATGCATTGAACCTTCTGTTGTGGGGTTCACATCTCGACTGACTACAATTTTCATTGTGATTCGGTAGCTTGCACGCTGACCTTGAGAGATATAGAACAAATCTTGTAGATATTTCCTGTCAGTTGAGCCTAAGTTTAAGAGATTACGACAACTGGTTTTCTAAATTGAGGCCATTACTTTTTAAAACCTTTTGCCCGGACACCCTGTATGTGTGTGTGTGTGTGTGTATATATATATATATATATATATATATATATGTAGGTGTGTGTGTGTTTTGTTTATGTTATTTATTAATATCATTTGGTTTGTTACAGATTATTTCCGAAAATAGTCAACGGTGGTATCGCTGGTATTATCGGAGTAACATGTGTGTTTCCATTGGATTTAGTCAAGACACGTTTACAAAATCAGACAGTAGGACCAAATGGAGAAAAAATGTATTCATCCATGTAAGTTGAAGTTATAAAAAATTAAATATTAAAGTAATATTATTTGTTTCATGTAAAAATAATCAGTATAATAATAATTATCAATTTACCAAACCAATGAAAGGATGTTATAAAATATTGGTAGCACAGCAATACTTCCCTAGTTTACATTTTTATTTTAAGAATTTTCTCTAAAGTACATTTTGAGGTAAAAGTTAATGTTAAAAAAAGTGCAGCAAGTGTAAGCCAGAATGTTTGTGTTTATTACTGATGTAATCGCGCATTTTTTATTTCTAGATTTAACTTCTAACCCAAAGTTATTTTAGGATCTTGTTCTCTCAGGCCTGCATCATCAATATTTATGTTTCTGTTCTGTACTGATATTCTTATAATGTACAACTCATCAGTCGGGAAGCATCATTATATCTCGCCATAAAAAATCAATTCCTTGATAAGAATCAAGCAAGTTAGTTTTCTACACCTATTTAACTTCTGATAAAGCTTGGATGACTTTTATCCAACCTTTTTTCATTGGAGTTAATTTTGCCAGATATATTCATAATTCTGAGGAAAGTATTTTTGTTAGTTAAATAAATTAATAAGATATCCGAAAGTTGTAATCTATTAACAATTAAGATAAAAATCATATCCTTTATTTATTTTTTATGAATTTTGAAATATTAGAAAATTAGCTTTTTAATTGTTTTTTTTTTTTTTTCACTTATTTTTTAATGATTTTCAGTTGAAATAAATGGAAAGATAAGAGTGTTCCTTTTATTTAGGTCATTATTTTATTTGACTGGTTTGATGTACTGTTCAATTTTTTCTTCACTAATATTTGCCTACCTTCAACATTCTCAATTAAAATTGATCATCAAAAAACTGGGTGGGAGGATCAGTAATTTTTTGTCAACATGCAATTCAAGAAAATAAAAATAAAGTGTTGATATGTCGATGCATGGTCAATCAATTATGTCTTTTTATGTGTACTAGCATTAGCTGTTCCCTTTTCAGTTTGTTTTAAGCCTCTTTAATTAAACTTTATCGTCCTATTTAATTTTTAACTTTTTTCTTTATCCTATATGTTAAAAGACTTTTTTGGCGAATGGCCAGAGATTTATTTGGTATATAAATCCACGTTTAGTATTATTAAATTTCTTTGTTGAGTGGAATCTATTTTTAAGTTTTTTTTTATACTTAATACTTAGTTTTAATATACTTTTTTAAATTAATTTTGTACTTAGAAATAACTTAAGTAATTGTTTTTCACTTCAGATTTAATATGTCATAATCTTTAATTTATCACTCTTATTTTTCTGTCATACTTTTCTTCTCATGCATGATATAGTCGGATCAAAGCCCGGCTTACAAGTTACATTTTCATGCTATTCAATACTCTCTTCCAGTAACAGCTTTGTTGCCAAGTTTTAATTGATACTGTGATGATCTAGAGATAGAACACAGTAAAGGTAGGCTATATTTACAAAACAAACATGATTAGCAGCTGCTTATGAGTTTCAAATAGTCATTACATGATAGAGACTTCCGAAATGTGAATTAAATTATTTTTTATCATATTATTTATTATTTTTATTATACTTTTTTTAATTTTGAAACTGATTGTCTCTTCTAGTCTAATTAACTAATTTTTGTCAAAATAATGATTTATTAGTAATCTTAACATTTTAATATTTTATCTTTGAGATGTTACTCTTGCCAAAGATATCTTTTTTTAGTTAAATTTTTTCCATAAAAGTATTAAAAAGTAATGAAAAACTGTCAATCATTCTTATAAGTCCTTAGATTATTGTAAAGAGGTACCGTTACTGCACATTTGTTATCATTGTTGCAAAAAAATTATAATTTTTACTTACCTTAAAAAATGTATTTATTCGACTACAAAGTAAAATGTTACATTTTTCTTTTTGTTGATTGTTATATTTTATTAAATTTTTATTTTTATTTTAATGTTTATTTTATTTGTAATACGTTTTATTTATTTGGTGCTAGTAATAAAAATAAATAAAATTTTACGATTTCAAAACCAGTTTCTAATTGTTACAAATAGGTAATGTACGCGCGTGTGTGTTTTCAACTTAAATGAGACTTGATCACTTAGTTTAATCTATAAATAGTAGTTTATTGACAAACACATTACATAGTAATGTACAAAGTGTAGATGTACTTATCAACATATTTGACAATATTCCTGGATGCTCCTGTTAGCTGTACACTTTCTATCTCCTGGATGGCATTGGTAATGTTTGTTTTTTTTAATTCCTGAAGGGTGTGTGGATAGCTCCTATTAACAATTTCTTTTATAGAAAAGAAATTCCTACAGAAAAAAGTCTGGACTAGTCGGATCAGGTGATCTTGATAGCCACAGCCCTTTAGAAATGATTATTCTACTGAAAATATTCTGTAGCATCTCCATACTAGAGCGAGCTGTATGGCAAGTGGCTCTGTTGTGTTGAACCAGTGCACCCTCTTGCTATAAGGTTACAAACTGTTTGATAATTCCTTAGTAGGTGGCAGCATCCATAGTTTTTTTTTCAAAAACAAGGGACCCATTGCCTTAAAACTACACTCCATATGCCTATTTTTTGTGGGTGTAGAGGAAATTCAAAGAAAATGTGTCTCTGGTAGTTCTGATTATTAACATACCCACCAAAGTGGAACCACACTCCATCTGTGAAACACACTTGTTCTCTAAAATGCTTGTTACTTGTAATGAATGTCTTGAACTGTTGATAATGATGAACCGTTTTAATACAATCAGCATTAGTTAGTTTCACTGTAGTATAGGCTGAACCTATTGAAATGTTCTTTTCCTGGCTTACTCTTTGCAAAGATTTATGAGATCTTGTAACTGCCGCTTTAATGTTCTGCATGACCTAAGTCGATAAAACTGACCTTTGTAGGGACAACCTGTTTCATGAAATTTTTTAACTTAACTTCTGAATAACACTTATCAGTGATGCTTCCTTTCCAAATTTCTGCCTGAAATTTCATAGACACAGAAATGAGACTTTTTCTCTAAATAAGTTTCCATCACAAATAAACTTTCTTCAACAGTTGATCACATTTAAACAAACAACACACAATTACACAACCTTGTTCAAAAGCCAATGCTCAACATAGACTGGCAATACTCAGATGTACAGGCAATAAACAGTCCTCCCCATTCTAGTACCAGTCATATCAACATCTTCCACATTATTTTACCCATCTCACACCAATATATGCATTCTAACAAAAATATGCATCTCTCTCTCTCTCTCTCTCTCTCTCTCTCTCTCTCTCTCTCTCTCTGATGTCAATAAATTTTTTTTTCTAAAACCTATGTTAAAAACGTAAAATAAAAATGTAGTTCTCATTTAAATATATGCTGTATTTGCAATGCTAAAAGGCTGTATCTTTTTAATTTTTCTAATAGACCAGTGTTTTCTATTCTGTAATCAAGGTTCAGTTAAAGAAAAAAATTTGATATAAATAAATACTTTATTAAATGTGCAATTTAATATATTGAAATGAGAATTGTTAAGCAATTGCAGTGATCTCAAGGACATTCAGCCCACCAGTAACCTAGTACTTAGTTTGTTAATGTCAGTTAACATAAATTGAATTCACTTTACAAAATAATAATTCAGTTCTCAGAGAATTTTTGCATAAAACTATTTGATTTTTATGAATTTTGTAATAAAATTGTAAAATTCTTCTCGATTTTCATTGACAATTTTGGAATAATGTAACACAAATAAGTGTAAATATGGATGAGATGCAAATAGTAAAAAAAAAGATTTCATAATTTAATGGGGGGAAAAATAAATTTTTATGCAGCATTACAAACCTAATATTTAACGTTTTAATAAAATTAAAAAAAAACATTATTATTTTGCCAAAACAAAATATTATTTACCAGAGGAGGGTTCTGGTCTCTTCCCAATATTGCTCTAAATGATCGATTCTCAGCAACCTTCCTTCATTTCTTACTTCCATCCCCCCTCATCATCGCTCCATCTCCCTCTCAGTCGTCCTGTCCATCTTCTTCCTCCTTGTCTAACTATTCTTTCCTCTGACATTCTTTGGCCATGTCCAACCTATCTAATTCTTCTTTACTTTATTTTTGTGATGATATAAAGTCCTCCAAACAGCTGCTGCAATACCACATTAGCCTTCTCACCATCCAATCATTTATCTCTCATTAGGCAGAATATTTTCCTTAAAACTTTACTTTCCCACTTCCACAAGAAATACTCATCATCATTCACTATAACTTTTCATACATGATTACGGTTCTCATCACAGTTTTGTTTTAATTTTTGAGTTTTTACTGATTTTTTATAGGTTTCAAAAGATTTTGTAGAGCATAAAAATATCTATTCCCACTTGCAATCTTTTCACCCATAGTTAAACCTTGGATCTATTTTTACCACTACCTTCTCTGTAATATTATGTACTTTGTGTTTACTAAGTGTCCCATTTCTTTTGCTGCTGTTTTTGTAGTATTAAACCCATTTTCTAAGTTTCTTTGATTTTTAAATAACAATGCTACGTTATCTACTCAAGTTCACCCTTCTCTATCTCTTGATAGAGGAAACTGAACATGGAAAATAAAAAAATTTACCCTACTTTTAGTGTTTAAGTAGAGCTTTAATATTGTTGATCGTCATTAACCTATAATTTATTGCCTCCATTTTTAAGGAGGAAAACTCTTTCATTTGATTTTCTTTCCAAGGATATCCCAGATGTTTAATGCCTTCTTCTGGGAACTGTTGTTTGATGCCTATCTATCTAAATTTTTTCTTAAGATTTTATTATATTTAGGTGTACTTTTTTTTATATTGTCTGCTTGTATTTCATATTAGTGTATGCACAATTGATTTCTTTCCAGGAATTTCTAGTCAGTCTGTAACCAACAGATTGGTAATACATAATTTATTTTTATCATATAAATTCCATTTTTCCTTTTTGGTGCAATGTGTCTTCAAGCTTCACTTTTCTTTGTAGATGATTGATCATAATATATATTCCTTCTTTTAGGAGATATCCTCTAAAACAAACATTACAATTCATAATTTTTTATTAAATCTCCAAACATTAATTAATATGACTTAATAAAATCAAAAAAGCAAAAAAGCATAAATTCTTAAAAATTATAATTGAATTACATACATAATTTACAGTGTATCTTTGTGGATTTTTTTCTAACAGAAAATATTCATAATTTATTTTTATTTTATTTTCTGTAACAATAAAATATCATGTTAAACCTTTCTCTTGAAAAAAAAAATTCCTTTACTATTGATAAATGAGAATGTATAGTAATGCTAGCTCAGCAAAATGAAATATAATGCAATAATATGTTACATAAACTCATTAATTCACAAAGCTTTTTTTTTTTAAAAGGCTGTAGGCTATACAAATTGTATTCAATTTAAAGAATTCATTAAAACATATCCATTTTAAAATTTAAAATTGATTTTATTTTAAAGAAATATATAATTAGTATTCTTATTTATTATATATTTCTTATTTTCGTAATTTAAATTTTGTTGATATTATTTTATTCTAGGTTTTGTAATTGCTGTTTTATCGTTGTTACATTATTCATTTGAATGCAATTACAGTTTCCATTCATTGTTTTAATTTGTAGCAACTTTTGTTTTTATAGATATGTTTTTATCTTCTTAGTAACTAATACAGATTTTTGAGTAATGAATTTGCAGTTTATAATTTTGTAACCTGTTTACTAATAGATTAATTGGAAATCTGTGGTAACATTGAAACTAACCTCCAGTTTGTATTGTGCACCCATTAAAAGTGGTTTTTGGGATACATGTGTTTGAATAAATCTGTACTTACATACATTTCAGAAAGTTATTTTTATTTAATACCTATATTAAGAAGACGAGCATTGTTAACTTTTGAATTAGTTTTATCTATTAAGAAAAAGTTTGAAGTTAAGGACAGTCAGTATAAACATAACTATATAACCAGTTCAAGTTTGAAGCTTAACAGTTCAGATATAGTAAATAATCCGACCAACTGCATTATATGTTGCATCGCATTCTTGAGAGTTTTGTTGCACATTGAAAATGTAGTAAAATATCCTTTTGTAGAAATGTGTTGATGTTTCAAAACTAAGTTGGTTTTTTTTTTATATTATGAATACAGTTGATTAATTTTATGATATGTAACCTAAAAAAGTCTCGACTGATTTTAAGTAATGTTGATAAATATATCTATCTATACTACAGGACAAATATAGAAATATTTTGAATATTTTTATGCATTTGTAGAACAGTAGAGTTTAAATTTCTTAATGTCAATAATGGTAGCTTAGAATACTGTATTCGATGCCTTTGGCCAAATTGGTATCTATCAAATAGAGGGGATGGATCAAAGTGTATTGTAATGTAAGATAAGCTGGAACTGAAGATACACAAAGGACTCTGAAATAATATATGAAGCTCTTTCTTTTGTCGCTAGGTGGAGGGGATTAGACTTTTCTTAAGCTTTTAAAGGAGGACTTAACAATAACAGACAGTTCCTAAGTGTCTTTCTAAGGTTATAAGTAGCATTTAAGTTAAGTAAAATTTAGTTTTAAAAACGTTTGGAAGTACTACTAATGATTAAGTGGTACTACAAACAGACTTACCCTCACTTGTGTGGGTGGGTCACGTTTCTCTCAGGTACTGCTACTGCTTTTTATTTATTAGGTGGAGGTGAGTTTGTACATGCTTAGAGTGTAATAATGGTCGCAATATGTGTATCTTATATTATTCATATCATTTGGATAACAATTTCCATTTATTTATTTTTTATTGGCGTATAATTGTGTAAGTGAGATTGATATAAAAGATTTTTTATGTTTTAGGCTGGATTGTTTCCGAAAAACTTATAAAGCAGAGGGATTTTTTGGCATGTATAGAGGTAAGTAAATTTAGTTCCATTATTATTATTAATTATTATTTTTAGAATGCTAATTAAACATTTTATTTCTATGGAGTATGATAAACTTTAATCAAACTGATAAACTCTTCTATCAAAAATTGATTTTGTTGTTCAGCTACATTAATAAGAATGAATTGTCTGTTATGAATTGTCCATTAGAGGATCATGTCTTAACTGCAGTCAGATTTGGTGAAAGATGATTCAGATTTTGATCCCGATTAGGTTTTAACTAAGCCATTCAATATTTTAAAATGTGCTTGGGGTCCTCTCCCCAAAAAAGGGACATTCAAACTTCAATTAAAATTGCTTCTCTTCAAGGCTAGTAGTAGACTTTTTTCATGCATAAATTGATATTATAAAAAAAAATTACAGTGACAAAAGTTGATATGAAGCAGTTAGTGGAATGTAGTTTTCGTGCTATCTATATGTTTATTAAATAAAAGAAATAATATTTTACTCACTTATAAATCGTAGTTCTCAAGTATGCAAACTTACACAATTCAAATCTTTTTAGTGAGAGTAAGAGATTGACGTGAGCTGTTACTTTTGTGACCATGAAAGCACATTCAAATTTGTTATTCTAATGTGTTTGACCTTCCTAAATGAGGCTATTATGTCAGGCATCAATATCAGACCAATTCTACAAAAAAAAAATTTATAAATTTATAACTATATTTAGGGTAGAGGTGAAAAACAAAGATATGGAAACGTAAAGAACTAAGAGCTATAAATGGTGTATATTAAAATTTTTTGTTCTTAGGGTTTTAATTTTGATAGCCTTTCATAGCCTTTCTTAATTTACTTTTTGCATCTTACATTTATTTTCAGATTTGTAAGTTTTCTAATAATTAAGGAGTTGTAAAAGTATTTACAAAATTGTTTGTTAAAAAAAAATAATTACATATTGCGAACTAATAAAATTTATAGTCTTTCAAATTTTTTTGCTTCCTGCATCAGTTGATCAGTCTGTCAGTCAACTGACTGATGCTCCCTGTGTTCTCGGGATTCTCTGAATCATCTCTTCTCTTACCTTTACGACAGTAAGGAATACTCCTCTTGGGACCATCTGTCCTCATGATTCACTATGTCCTTTCCATATCAGTTAATGAAATTTTATTCTTTGATATTGTAATCAAAGTGCCAATTTGTTAATTGATTTGATAATTTCTTATATTCAGTTATGGGGAGGGAGATCCTGCATGCAGTCAATGTATTTCTAAAGACTTACTTTCTTTTTAACCTTTTTAGCAAACTCTCTTGTCCAGTTGTTATTTCTTTGTTCTTAGTTTCCTAGTTTGCTAGACCAGGTCAAAAAATTCAATTTCAAAAGAATTGTTACATCAACTCACTTAATTATGATAGTTCGTTCTAATGAAACCATTGGCTTAAAATATCTGTTCTGATCACATTTCATCAATTGACTTTATTACCTTCAGTGACAAATTTATTGGAATTCCACCCACATTAAGGAATTAGTTTTGAGTTTATAGTAAAGAGAATTGATTTTAAGCATGTATCCTACAGATTTCTTCACTTTCTACATCCATCTAACCTATTGATGTCTGTCTTTTCACTTATCTCTGCAAGATCCTCTGATTATTATCACATTCTGCTTCCATAGCAATTATATCTTTTTCATACTACCAGGCAGTTGACCAAAAACCGTTTCAGAGTATGCTCCTTCATACAACACCAAAGTACATCAAATTCCTCATCATATTTTTCTTGTTCTAATGGGTTTAAGGTCTTAAATATAATTTCCATTATGGAAGTCTTCATGAATGAATCCAAGAAAGTAATTTATAGAATTGTACCATTTAGTTTTTTGGTTTTAGAAGTATATCACCAGATAGATACCTTTCAATTGGAATGCTAAGGGCACCATTAAGCCAACTCCATAGAAATTGCCATATCGCATGTAGCAAAAAATTTGTATACTAATTGTTGGGTAACGTTAACAAAAAACACACAGCTAGTATTTGCCAAAAGAAATTGGACTTTATTGAAAGTGTAACAAATGAACTTATGTTATAATCATAATCTTAAAACATAACAGGAAATTATGAAATTAACATAACTTAATAATACTTAACATAGCAGCTGAATCAACAAATGAATAATGATGTTAAATGCAAAAATACATGAATAAACATTTTTTAAATACACAATGTAACAGAGCCTGAAAATAAGAGAACATAAAACACCTTAATTTCAAATTAGATACTTAAAACATAACATCAATAGAAAGTGGAACTGGAAAACAGTTGCACTACTAATATATACTGTACTATGAAGATTAGCAATGAACAGATTTCATTAGCTTAGAAAACATTAATTATAATATAATCACATTAAAATAAGTAATAATATAAATGGAGTTTATTTTGATAGATAAGCATTCTTGAAAATACAAAATCACAAAGTCCTAAAACATACCAGCACATCAGGAGTAATTTGCTTTAGGTTAATTTACGAGAAGTATGATGAATACAGTGCATAAGTAGCAAAGAATTAATCTCGGTGATCAACAAGTTGCAGAAATAAATTATAGAGTTAATTACAATAACAAATCATAATAATTAAACATGTAAAATAGGTAAGCCACCTATCATGAATGCATTTAAGTGAATAAATGGTTTTCTTTTAACTAAACTTGAAATCGTAAGGCATAAGGTATGATGAACTGAATGTTCCACAAATTTCAATGATAAAATCACTGTTTAACGTAATAATGAAAATTGAACTTGCCTGTAGCACACAAATAATATCAAGAGACGAACTCGTGAATGCAGATACATGAATACATACAGTAATCCTGGGCGTAGTCCGCACTGGTGTATCAGGAATACAGAGGTGTAATGTGGTTTAGTGGTAGAATAATATGTAGAATCTCAGATGTGTAGTGACGAGTTTTGAGATTCTGCTTGGATGAGAATATTATCACAAAGTTTGCAGGAGAATATGGCCATAGGCGACTGCACTGGAGAAATGTTGGATCTACTCTGCTGAAAAGATGGCGTGAAAGAAAAGGGGGGAAACCAGATCCAGGTAGTGGACAGGAGAGAGTGTGTGTAAAAAACAAGAGATGTGTGCATGTATTAGTATGGGAACGAATGAATAACGGGTGTATGAAAAGGGTAGTCAAAAATAATTCGATAAGAAGAATGGACGCGGTCACTAAGGATGACGGAGGAAGTGTCGAACACGAGAACAAATAATAAAACAGGTACAAATGACAAGCCCAAAAATACGAAACATAGTGAAATTTAACATTCTTGTAACAAACAACAGGACCCAATCCTAGCTTGGAATTCATTGAAAATAACGGAAACTTTACGCCAAAAGGGCGTAAACACTAATAAAATGTAGTTAACCACTAAAATTTTAAGAAAATTTTATTAATTTGTTTACAGTGAAAGAAACAAACGATGGCGTCGTATTTGGGGATAAAGGTTATCTGATCAGTTCTTAAATGTATAGTTTATTGCAACATTTATTTTTTAAATAGATTCCTGATAGACTCCTGCTAAATCAAAGAACATAATCAGTGATGAATAAATATGAAATAAAAAAAAAATAAATAAATAAAACAGAACAGAGTGATTAATTCCATTCCAAATGGACAATACCTATCATTATTACACTAGTATTGATTGGTTTACATCATTGTCTTATTTTCCTAAAATATTAACTTTCCATCGAAACATAATCAAAATTCTAATAACGTAATGTATTTCAAAGTGTTAAAGAAAAAGTTAAGTTTGGAAGAATATAGTTTAAAATTAAAAAAAGTAAACTTGTGTAATAGGACAATTAAGGTCTGATTGCCCATCTCAGCATTCATTTCGAAGCCTGATTGTAAAAAAAATTTGTAAATTTTTTAAATAGAATTAGTTAATTTATGTTTTACTCTAATAAAAATTGTGCAGATCAAAGAAAATGTAACGTGGATAATGCTAATTAATATTTTGCCATAAATTAGTAAAAAACTAAATTCTAACTAAATTATTGAAATACACTGCTAATTAAATATTAGTCTAGGTAATCATTTCTATTATGGGGATGCTGAAAGTAATGGTCAAAACATTCCTATAAGATTTTGAAAAAATTCCTTAAAGAAACATTAAATAAAAAATTCAGTCAAATGATTATCCAATTTCACTTATTACACTGGGAACAGAAAGTTTTTTTTTGTCTCAGGAAGAAAAATATGCCTTTCTGATAGTATTTTTTCTCCTGAATTCAAATATTATATCGGTTTTTCCCCATCACACAAGGTTTCTAAGAGACAGGCATATGTAATTTCAAACATTTTAATATTCTGCATTCTTAACTATACAATGTTCAAAGATTTGACTCACCTAGAAAGTAAGAAATGACGATTTTCTGCTATATTTCACCTGTAGAGCATCCCTCTTGATGGTCAAACAGTAATCAGCCAGCATATTAGGATTTCATTTGCCTTGTTACCTCTTTTCCATAGCTGAAATCTCCTGATGAAAGTGTTCCTTGTGCTCATCGCTCACTGCACCAAGATTTTCCTGGAAGAAATCTAGATGCAACTGCAGGAAGTATACTTTTCAGGACATATTACAACCCAAATTTTTATAAGTATTTGTGGACCCACAAATATTCCTCTTTAATTTTTGCATCACTAATGTTAGGAAACTTCTGTTTTAACTGCATGAAACCAGGAGTATCGTCCACGGCCTTGACAAAATTCTTCATTAATCCTAATGTGATATGTAAAGGAGGTAGATACATTTTTAGGCTTACACAACAGGTCATGTTTAATATTTTTTTGTTAGGATTGAGCGATTCACATCTAGGTCTTTTTTTTCTAATGAAATGGGTTTTTCTATTCTTACTATCCCATTCACACAAAAAAAAACAACAGTACTTTGTGTAACCAAGCTGCAGACCAAGAATAAGTGTAATTACCTTCAAATCACCACAAATATTCCATTCATACACTGCATATTGAAGGAAGCTTTTCCAACATATATTTAAAGTTTTTATATGTTTCTTTTATACTAGCAGAGTGAGCCACAGGTACTGATGGTAATTTGTTGCCATTATACAGAAGCATAGCTTTTAAACTTAACTTTTGAGAAATCAATGAACAATTTTATGTTTATGTTCATTACAAAGTGTCTCCATAAGAGAAGAAATGTCATTACAAAACACTAGTCTTTAAATTCAGAATGACGATTATGATAAGTACATATCCTTTGTATGCTTTAAAAGAAGATTCCATCTGTTTAGCCAGGAAACAAGCACTTCAGACTGTTTTTCTGGATAATTTTAAATCTCATATGAGATTTAAAATTCTCAAGATTTTCTCGAGTCAGTAAATGAGGCTCAGATGAACTACTTTGTTCAAAAGTTGTATCACCAGAATCTGTTTCTTTTTCTTTCTTACTTCCATCAGACTCTGAGCTCTCTTTATCTAATTTCACATCTTCTGGAGGCTTTGGTATGGGCAATTCTTCGCAGAGTGGAACTGGTGTCATTGCAAGTTATGGTACACCACAGTATGTTTTGATTTTGACATAATCCCTTTAATGTTTGTTAAGCAGAAATAACAGTCGGAAGAGTGATCTTTGGGTTTTTCTCTAAATCATAGGAATAGCAAGTGGAATGTGGCGCGTGCCATTTTTCAATGTAGTGAGAAGCCAGAACACAATAAACAACAGATATGTAGGGCCCAGGCCCTTGTTGGGTCCCCAACTTTACACCCAAAATAAAGTTCACGTTTTTACTGATGGAGTAAGGTTTTACCTTTGGGATGTGAGTGTCTCTTCACCATATACATAAAAAAAATTGTTAGGGTGATTTAAACAAACTCTAGGTATTTTGTAACTAATGACTAATTAAAAGAAATAGTTGTAAATATATAATACACAGTAATCCAGACACACAAAGCATTCACAATGACGTGTTTACTGATTCACTACTATCTCACACCTGTCATCGTTCTAATGAATGTGTGCTACACTAGATCACGTTTGTACATGTCTATATACATCTCAAACTGCACAAAAGTAGCAACGCTACCCTTCGAGTTAGCTCATTTGATTCCATCATATTTACAATGCTCTAGGTGCTTTTACTTGACAATGGACAAATGGACAAAAAAACATTTAAAAATATTTAAAGAAATTAAAATAAAAAAAAAAACTGTGGGTGATGGAGAAATTCCGAATACACATTTGAAAAAAACTGCATCAAGTACTCCTATTGATACTTAAAAATCATGTTGACCAGTGTTATGCAGAAAAGTGAATAAAGTTTGTTGATTCTTTGTATCATTGTTGTTATTTGATGTGAAATAAATGTAAGTTAAAAATGGATGTTACTGTTTGGAGATCTCTTGTATTTTTAGGTGTTTTGGAATTTCCTATTCTACGGAAGGTTTGTGAGCAAATATGTTTTGGTCTGTAAGCAGATCCACTTACCAAACACTTCTTTATTTATATTAATATTTATTCTTAATAGATTATGATTTAGTATGAACAGTACTGCATTAATATCAAATCTTTTCAAACAGTATTTCATAAATGGTAGCAAGAAATTAAAAACGCTTTTAAATGAAGAAAAATTTTTTAATTTAATTTTTAATTCTTTTAGTAATTCTTCTGTAGTAATTTAGTGAAAAGTATTTGCAGGTACTAAAGTTATATTAAAATTTTGGAATTTGCGTAACAATAATGATATAATTTTAATAAAAATTATATAGACTGTTTCTGAAAAATTCAGCTTTGAAATTTTGTGATAAATATAAAGGTAGTAAGCCTAGTAATCTTAGCTCAGGTTCGTTTTGTATTGCAATATTTTTTATTTGTAGGCAAAGTAAAAATGTTGGTGGAACAGATTAGTGAGATCTTCTTTCATAAGCTGATTATTTATAACATCCATTATGTTGCATAATAAATTAAGCGAGTGTTTACGAACTCTAGATGTATTGAAGCAGTATCACTTAATCCTGTAAGTTTGGACTTTACAAGATTGGGTCAATTTAGGTAATTGATTTATTTTTTTAAATTATTGATTAATTAGTTTTAAATTTAAAAAAAAAATTTTTTTCTAAAATCACTGAAGCTCAGCATCCAAAATCCTTCATTAATTTATGCATACTAATTTTTTTTTTTATATCTGATAGTACCTTGATAGTAATAGTTGTAGGGAACCTGATCTTTGGCATAAGCCTTATAATATGAAAATTGCACCTAACAGAATAAAATCCCATTCCAGATATACTCAGATATTGAATACTGAAGTGTTTTCTTATTATTTATTACCTACATTGAGTAATGTTAAAAAATTCAATTAAAAGTGGTAGGCAGGACCTTATACTGGGATTAAATCTTGCCTAGCTGAATGCAGAACTGCTGTTATAAATGACCTATCAGTGAATCATTAATCTGATTATAACACTTATATGTTATCATGAGTATATTTCTATCAGATTGATTGGTTGATAAATCTTTGAATAATCATTGCCGTACTGTGTGAATATATTAACTTATAAATTAGTTCATTTTAAATCCTTTGTTTAATTATTGTTGTATTTTTTATCTTAATTTACAGGATCAGCCGTTAATATACTACTAATTACACCAGAGAAGGCTATTAAATTAGCAGCAAATGATTACTTCAGACATCAGTTTTCACCAGGCCCCGGGTAAAATTATTATTATTTTTTTTTTTTATTAAGTATTTTCTGGTTATAAAATTGTTTACTTATCCATTAATTTTTATGGTTTTTTATTATTATTGTTTGTAGTGGTAGTCATTGTAATTCATATAGCTTGTATTACTATGTAGTAATGGGAAAGGTACAATTTAATCATCATCAATTTTATCAAATAACAGATTAAACAATCTGACATTTAATTAGTAAGTCAAATATAGCTTTGAAAACAATCATAGTTCTCGATAATGATCAGTTCCCGTTAATATTGCTATTTTTAACTATCCTACAGCCAGAAGAATCGAAGTTGCTAGATAAAGTTTAAGGAGCAACGATACAACTTAAAATTTCAGATGAAACTGGCGAAAACTTTCATAGAAATGTTACAATGCTCTTGGTCGTACACAATGTTATGAGTGATCTTCTTGATTTAAAAGTGGTCGTCAGTGAATTCAATTGAAGATGACCCTCAACCAGCAAGGCCTTTGGCTTCAATTGATGAGCCCACGTTCAGAAAATCAATGATCTGATACATGCAAATCATCAACTGACTGTCAGAGAACTTGCAGAAGAAGTCAGCAACTCGATTGGATCATGCCTTGACATTTCTGGCTGATAAATTGAACATGCGTCTAGTTTGAACAGTAAAGTTTGTTCTTTGTTTGATGACCGAACAGCAGAAAGAACATCAAATGGAGTTTGTCAACAACTTCTTGAATAAGCCAATGGTAATGAAACATTCATGCAAAAAATCATAGCAGGAGATGAAAGCTGGGTTTTTGACTATGACATTGAGACAAAAGTTCAATCATCAAAAATTGCACGTTACAAAAATTGCACGTTACAAAAATTGTTACTAACACTTAAACACATTGCACTCGAATAACAATAACATGAAAAATAAACAAGATTATCAACAATCCAAGAACATGTGGTTACAGAGGAGGTTATGTAGAACACAATGCTGCCAACTGCTTGTCACTAAATATCTCCGTTGGTGCATAATTAAAAATGTTCGGTTATTTTCTGAACAGACCATCAAGTTTTTTTTTCAGAGAAATAAAATGTTAGTGTAAGTGCTGAAAATTTGAACATCATAGATTTTACTTTTAATATGTTACAGTAGTAAGACTGTTATCAAAAACTGGCGTTTCTATTTCAAGTTGTAGACAATTATTTGATTAGTAGAAAGTTCTAGTTGTATTTGTAGATTAAAATTATTAGTGTAGTAAGGTCATTATGCAATATGGTGATGAATATTTGTTCTAGGAAGTTACCTTTGTCAAGGGAAATGGCTGCAGGTGGTTGTGCTGGATTGTGCCAAATTATAATAACTACGCCAATGGAATTGCTCAAAATACAGATGCAAGATGCTGGCCGAGTAGCAGCTCAAGCCAAATTAGGTAATACTTAACAGTACATTACTGTTCTTTTAATGATATAAACTGGGTAAACATAAAATAATATCTCATTAGATATATCTATGTAAAATTTTCATGAGAAAAAATTATTCAGAATATGAAATTGACAATTGAAGTAACTTCATTTTCTTTTTCTTTATCTATCCCTTTACCCATACAGATTTAGGTCATCATTAAAGAAATATTTATTGTTTAAGTGCCTAGTTATCAATCCTTTTTTTATATTTTCCTTACCAAACCTCATAGTTATCTCATTCCTTCCTAGGTGTTTTACATCTTTTCCCACTTTTGATTTCACTTGATCATAATCATTTTTCTATTTTCAGTAAGTTCTTTTTCTATTTGATTAATATACATGTTGTCATTCATTTCAATAATCTGGATGTTTAGTTTAATTTCATGCGTGCTATTACAGGTGTGCAACAGAAGTGTAAAGGAGGTATTGCTTTCTCCTAAATATCTTGATTTTTTTTTCAATTTTACTTCCTTACAACACTTTATTCATAATTTCATTTTTTAGTCATTGGTAAATTTGTTTCATTTGTGCAAAATTAAACAAATTGATTTTCAGTTAACAAAAGTGAAATTACAAATATATTTTACAATTTTATCGCGTCATTTGGTTTTTCTTTATTAAAGATATCAAAAGGAATCTGTGACCACTGTTTCAATGATTGTGGTATGTTGTAAATTAGTGAATATAAGTTAAATGAATATAAAATGTTACTTATACATGTTACAGATGAGTAAGTGAAAATAGTGGCGCATTATTATTTAGGGTTAACTAAACCAGCAATTTTGTGGAATGATTATATTAGTGCAAAAAAAAATTTTGCATGTATTGAATTCAATATGATTGGGCACATTTTTGTGATAGAGCAATTAATGTTCATATACTACACTTAAGGTTTCTTTTTTTTTTTAAACATCTTCCTTCAGATACTTCAGAGTGTGGCTGGAGAACTTGATGCTGATAATCTGACCACCTGATGATCCTCATGCAACATGTAAGGTTTTTATTTTATATTTTTATCAGTTGATGTGCACGCTCTGTGTAAATCTTAATCAGAGGTACTACATATCTTGTAGTACAAGTGCCATTCATAACACCTGATCATTACTACTACTAAAGTATTTCATTGATCTGTTTGCAGACTTCCTAAGTTTTTATAAATCCATGATTCTCTCTTCTTATGTTAGTTGTCCTCACTGAAATCACGAGTGATAAAGTGCATGTTATCACAAAATGCATGTAACACAGTATGGACAATCACTTAATATATTGACTCAAGAAGATTACTGTTTGTCTGTGATGCGTGCACATCATTCTTTTATATATAGCAAATGAGTTGTGTTACAACTCATTAATAAGGGGTAATTAGTGAGTGGAATAAACTCACGAAACTCCTTAATGGAGCTTGACCCAAGGACTTGGTAAACCCATTTCCATGGTATCTGTGCAGAAAAGAAGAGATTGAGGATAATAGATGGGTAAATGAAGGTAAGTATATCAATATAACTGGTAGACTGTGATTTCCTTATGAGAATGGTATACTGTTATTTATTCAAAAAATATTGGGTAAAGAACTGGGCAGTAAAAAGGATTCAAGAACTGATGAGTATCAGAATGAAAAGTCAGTTGACAGCTTTATTCTTTGGTCACCCTTTATGACCAGGAAAGGATATAGTGAGAAGATTCTACTACCCACAGTTTTCCCATAAACCATTTTACTTAAGAACTAAAGTACAATTGTGTTAATCCCTACTGATAATTTTTTCCCCATATGAAATTCTCTTTTCAGTGATGATTTATAGAAAAGTAGACCAAAATATATATGACTAATTTTTATGAATAGAATAATATTATAATAATAATTATTGTTTCTTAATCAACATTTTTAAGTTAATTTATCATAAAATTGTTTTTCTTTTATATCAAAGCTTAATCATCTCTGTTTTTCACTGACACTAAGTTTTATTTATCTCAACTAAAAGTGTATCAGTTAGTTCAGAAACGTGAAGAAAGTTAAATTAAGCAGCTTCTCATTTTCTAATGTTCAGTTATGTTTGTGTTTTAGAGGGTAAGACAGTTCCAAAGATTTCAGCTACATCACTCGCTCTGGATCTATTGAAGTCTAAAGGTATAGTCGGGTTATACCGTGGTACTGGTGCTACAATGCTGCGTGATGTATCGTTTTCAATCGTTTACTTTCCTCTTTTTGCACGTTTAAATGCACTTGGACCTCGCAAAAATGATGGATCAGGTAACTGTTAATTGCATACTGTTTGTTGTTTTGATCATCATAAAATAACATTCTGTTTTGTTCAGTGATATTAATTCAATTAATTTATGATAATCATCAGATTTCTCATTATAAATTATACAATAAAAAGTATATCAAGTACTCTTGGACAAGAAAAAATTGTTATCAACAAAAAAAGATTGAAAGAAATTGTTAATAATTACCAGTCAATAATTGTAACAGAATTTTGGAGAAAGTTAGACTTTTCCATCTGAGTTTCAATATCATTTAATATGATAAAAAGTTTCAACGAAAAATAGATCAGAGGTAGAGATGTATTTGCTAAATTTTATTTTTTTTAGTGTTCCTCTACTGATCATTTATTTTAAGAAGTACTGTAGATCACTTTGGAAATTAGCTGTGAGAAATATTAAATGGCCACCATTTTTGTTTGTACTCAAGTTTTTTATGTCAAAATTTCTATTTTCAATGTCCTTTAGAATTATATATTATATTCCATTTAACATTTTTGAATTTCCCTCCCTGGGGTGCTTGATGTGTGATGATCTCTACAGAAAAATAGATCATTTCAAAGTTTAATAAATTTAGTATTTATTAAATTTCATTTTTCTGTGTTAACTATTAAAAGTTACTTTTTTCATACTTAATTAACATAAATATATATATTTACATCTAATATGTATGCGAGAACTGTTCAGAAAATAACCGAACTTTATTTTTTTAATCTTTATTATTATTTTTTACAAATTATTGGTCCTTGTCCCCTTCAAATTACTCCCCTCCACTGTTCACACACTTTTCCTAGCGGTGTTTTTTAACTTCATTAAGCAATCCCGGATAGCTGCATTTGAAATGGCCTTTGAGGTCTGTGATGAATTTACTTTAATGTCGTCAGTAGTCTCAAAACAGCATCCTATCATCGCTGAGTGTGTGAGGCATTGCTGTGGTAAAGGAATCATGAGTTGTCTCACCACAACTTTAGTTTCTTTCTGCAGATTTTTTCACATAATCTTTGTAAAATGCCTTGATAGTACTCATGGAACACTGTTTTCACCTGAGGGAAGAATTCAAAATGCACAATTTCTTTAAAATTGAAAAAAAACATAGCGTATCACTTTGGCTTTGGATCAAGACTAACATGCTTTCTGTGGGTTTAGAGATCTTTTGCCAGTCCATTGCGATGTTTGAACTTTTGTCTCAGTATCGAACCTGTAAACCCCGCTTTTGTCTCCCATTAAGATCCTTTGCGTGAATCTTTTCATCACCATCGGCTTGTTCAAGAAGTAGCTAACAAACATCCACTCAATTTTCTTTCTGCTGTTCAATTATCAAACGAGGAACAAACTTTGCTGTAACTTGATGCATGTTCAGTTTTTCAGTCACAATTAACTAAATTTAAAAAAATCAAGTAAAAACAAAGAGACAAAAAAAATTTTTTCAAAAAAAAAATATAATAGCATGATCCAATTGAGATGCTCTTCTGAAAGTTCTCTGGGCAGTCAATCGAAGATTTGCATGCACCAAATGGTTGATTTTCTGAACGCGGGTGTCATCAATTGAAGTCGAAGGTCTTTCTGGTCAAGGGTCATCTTCAATTGAATGACAACTACTTTTAAATTATGAAAACCATTCGTAAAATTATGTATGACTCACAGCATCATCTACATAGTTTTAAACTTGTTTCAAAAGTTGAGACATTTCTGTGAAAGTTTTCACCAGTTTCATACAAAATGTTATGTTGTATCATTGCTTCCAAAAATCAGGCATTACAAAAATCCCTGCTAACACTTAAAACATGTTGCACTCAAATAACAATTACACAAAAACTAAACAAAATATCTACAATCCAAGAATATGTGGTTTCAGAGGAGGTTATGCAGAACACAATGCTCTGTCAACGACTCATTACTAAATATCTTCTTTAACGCGTAATTAAAAATGTTTGATTATTTTCTGAACAGACCTCGTGTGTGTATATATTTATATATTTGCATTTATATTTTTAAGTGCAGTAATTATTTTAACTTGATTCTTTATAGAATAAATTACAGTGAAGTTTTATTATTTTGGTTTTTATGTTGTTTTGTGGGTTGGTGAATATGAAAATTATCAAAATTATCCATTTTTTTCGAACTTCTATGAACCTGTTGATACTCATAGATTATAATTTATTATCACTCTTTTACTAGAAATTAAAAAAAATATTTTATAGAAACTATAAAGCAAAACAAAAAATAAATAAATAAATGATTATATGCTTTGAACAATAGAAGAGTTTAAGCATAAAAGATGTTTGCTACAATGTAACTTACAGCAGAATCCAAGATGTGTTTTCATTATAAGAGTTATGTATACACACACACACACACACACACACACACACACACACACACACACACACACACACACACAGACATCTTTTTACACCATACTCTGTACTAGTATACTAGTACAAAGTTTAAGTTATTTACAGACAAAGTGTCTGGCTTGCTGACAGGTTCTGCAGCTGTTGTGTATGTAATCTGCGCCCTACCAACTAAACCTTCTCACCGGCTCCCCCTCCCGAGATCAGAACCGTATTTAAGTGCTTGTCAGCCCCGGGAGGTGCCTTTGAGCTCAGGGTGTTCAGAGTCCCTGTGCATCACCGTCACCCGTCCATGCAAGCATGAATGAATTCCAGCTCCATAGAGGGCTGTCTGTCTCCCCATTGCTCTCCAGTCCGGTTATCTTCACCTCACTCCTTGAGGTCTTTGCTGGTTCTCCAAGCTTTCCTAGACGGTCCACATATCATCATCTGGGAGCCCCAACTCCACATTGGATTATGATTAGACATGTTGGCTGCCTCACATTTCATCTCTCTGTCTGTTGAGCTGTTTTCTTTGTTCCTTCTCTCAGGATCCTTGTGACTAGTTCTGCTGCTGTAAGCCACTCCCTTTCGCCCCTGAGATCTCTCCGCAGCAGTACCCACTTTTCACAGCCAAAGGTGTGTTCTGGAGTATCTACTTCCCTGCAGTAGACACACTCAGGGTCTGCACATAAGTGAAACCTGTGCAGGTAGGCTCTAAATTCACTGTGACCAATGAGTAGCTATATGAGGTGGTAATTCAGCTCCCTGCGTCTTCTGCTTTGCCATGGCGCAATCCCTGTGATGAGCCCCAAGGTCCACCTCCCCTTGTCTGATGTGTCCCACTGAGCTTTACAGGCCTCTGTAAGCTGCTGCCTGGCTTCTTCCGGTGCCGCTCCTCTATGCTGCTGGGCTTGTTCTTCTACCTATAACTTCATTGGAGGTAGTCCTGCCAGTACTTGGACAGCTTTCTTCAGATCATCCTATCCTGAACACCATTGTTATATGCAGCACCCTCCTGCGCTGTATGGCCTCCAGCTGCCTTTTGTTCCTTGCCATTTTTAGCGCATCTTCCCAAGCTGGCGCAGCATACAAGATGATTTGAGACGGTCACTGACATTATCAACCTCCTCCTTGAGGTCCTGGGAGCCCCAGTCCTGGGCATTATCTTGCCCAGCGCCTCTGCGAATTTTCCTCCCTTCTCAACAACATACTGGATAAGCTTGGTGAATCCTCTATTCGCCAGGAGCCATATGCCCAAGTTTTCAATTCACACATTCTCTTCTATTTCAATTCATCACCTGTCCAACTTGGATGCCATCCACCTGCAGGGTAATCTCCCACAACCTCCTTCTGGTTGTGACCAGGACTTTTGTTTTCTCTGGTGCCAGCCATAGGTCCTTGTTCACCAGCCAATGACTGGCGACCCTAATAGTGGTATTCCCCGCATCATCTTCATTGGCTCCTGATACTAGGAGCACCATCAGGTCATTGACATATGCCACACATCTCCCAGTGACTATTTGGAACACCTGCACCCATGGGTCACAGTCCACTTTGTGCATAAGTTTCTTCCAAGCGCCCTTCTCTTTCTTTATCTCCACTTGGAGTGCTTTCCTTGCCTCCAGTAACTCCCTCGCCAGGTGAGGATCCTCAGCACCCAGTCTTCTCCTTGACCACTGAAGTCTTCTGGTGCTCACGGCTTCTGCCCTTAGTGCCGCTATCCTGTCTGTCCACCAGTAAACCCATCTTCTGCTCAGGCTTCTGGTGGCGGTCATCACGTGGCGCTCTGTCTATCAAGCCCCTCTATCTTCAGCTTCCATTGTGATTATGTATATCTTGGAGACCCCAGTTCCTCCACCTCCTCTTCTGTTGTGGTTACGGAAGAGGACAAAAAATAAGGGGGATATGGAGGGCCCTGATACAAAGATATAGGGAAAAGGCTTTTTCCCTACATACTCCTTACGTGGGACTTAGAAAGTTTTTGCTAGAATACCCTAGAAAGTACACTAGGTGTATTTACTAGCAGTTGGTATGTAATACTAACCTAAAAACTATACTAGATCTGGTGGACGTTAACAAGCCTAGATCCGACGGATGTTCTTAGGTTATGTTGTTGGACTATCTTCTAAAAATCATTTAAAAAATTACTTATGCTACTTTTCTTCAGTTCTGTCACTGGTAACTAAATCTATACCTATTATATTATAATATTAATAAAAAGCAGTTATAATTAGCCTAGAAAAGTATTTATTCTATAACCTGATTCTCCTTGTCTTACTTCACCATGTGTTATCACTTTGTTCCACAAAACACCTTATAACTAGATTAATATTAAAAAGCTCGTAACATAAACTTGTACAATTGTTCAACACACATTCAGGAATAACTGTACGCAAAAACAACTCATTTAGATTATTATGTCACACATTATAATGTATAAAGCACTCCACCTATATTACTCACACCCGTACATGTTGAGTATCGAACTCCAACTAGATTGTCATAATTTAATCAATTATGACTACATTGGTGAATATTTTACTTTCATTGTATCATATATCATTGATTGCTAAGTTATGAATTGATAAGATTTTAATTGGTGAAATTGTAAACATGTCTTATAGGAGGATGAGGTAACAAGAATAATATACACATCAGTTTTGTCACTTGTATACATTTCTGATAACTTAAGTGAAAAGGTAAAACAATTGAAGTAAGATCAAAGATGAAGCGTAGTCTGCAGAAAATGAAGTAAAGCAATCAGTGTAGTTATGTATTTGGATGCTGGAATGTTTAATTCATGATGTGCTAAAACCTGTTAGTATTGGAAAAATTGTTCAGTTTAATTGACAGTAAGAAGAAAAATTTTATTCAGATCTCTAATTAGTAAATTGTATTTTTGTTTTTAACATACTAGAAGATATGAATTACTTTTTAGCCCATCACTCATTACATACTAAATTACCTTAATACATAAATCTTTTGTTTAATTTTTTTAGGAGAAGCTGTATTTTGGTGTTCCTTTTTGTCAGGCTGTGTCTCAGGGTCATTTGCAGCTCTTGCTGTGAATCCATTTGATGTAGTTAAAACTCGTTTGCAGGCTATTACTAAAACAGAAAGTCAGCCTAAGTACTCCGGGATCTTAGACACTGTTGTGTAAGTACATTATTAAAAGGTTTAAATGTAGTTATGGAAGATAGGTAATTACACACCTTTACGATGGCATGGTTTCTTTTTATTGGTAATTTTTCTTGCAATTGCTTTTTATGTTCAGAAGATTTTTTATGAGCAGTTAAAAAATGTGTAAAGTAATAATTAAAAATAACATTTATATGGGGGCATAGTGTTATTTCAAATGGAAAAGTATTTTTAAATGTACCAGTTTTAGTATCAGATACCCAGAAATGAAATTTTATTATTATAATTGTTTATAAATCTCAATTTTGAGTTTTAATTATGGACTGTTATTAGCTGTTTCATTTTAACACAAAATGGATCAGGGAATAATTATTTTTTAGCGAAACTGTTACAAGCAAAAGTATAAAACCTAAAATCATCTGCATAATTTACCTTAGAAGGACTAACATTATGACTCAGTAGTACATATTATAATGTAGGAACTTTTCTCTCCTGATTTTACTTAATAAATAAACTAAAAAACTTTTATGCTATGATTTGTGATATGATAGATATCAATATCTCAAAAAAATTAACCACATTAAACTTGGTTAGATTAATTTTAATTTTTCTCAAAAAATTTTTATTTATTTATGATATGAATAAACCTTCAAAGTACTCCTCTTCAGATATTTGTACCAGCCCTTTTTCAATCTTTGAAGCACTTCTGAAACGCAATTCTTGGTATGGCATGACATTCAGCTCCTTCAGAGATTCTGTCCTTATCTCTGCAATGTTGACAAATTGTCATCCTTTCATTGTTCTTCAGCTTTGAGAATAAGAAGAACTCACAGGAGACCATGTCTGGTGAATATGGAGGCTAAGGCATCATAACAGTGTTGTTTTTGGCCACCAAAACTAAATTTGTGAATTTTCGAAAAATTTACAAACAAGCAGTGAAGTGTGAGCAGGTGCATTATCGTGATGCAATTGCTATGAATTATTTTCACCACAAATCTGGGCTCTTCAGATTGCTTCAAGCAAACAATATAGAACTAACAGGTAGTACTCCTTATTGATCGTACAACCTGGTGACAAGAACTCATGATACACTAGGCTGTTGAAGTTGAACACAGTGATCAGAACCTTCACATTCGATTGAGTTTGACTTTGGTCTTGGCTCTTCAGGAAGCTTCCATTGGCACAGCTGGGAGGTCTTAGTTTCAACATATACCCATACAACCATGTTTCATCACCAGTTTATCAGCAACCTCTTTGATGATGATGATGACCCGTTTCAGCAGTTCTGGATCATCATTCACTTCATTCAGCAGCTCTTGAGCAATGTTCACTCAGCATTACCTTTGGTCCAAATTCAACACTTTTGAAACAAATTTTGCTGCCACATGTTTCATCTCCAAAACATGAGAAAAAATCGTTGGCATGAGTCAGTTGATATGCCAACATCATCGCCAATCTGTCTGTTTGTGAATTAGTGATTTTCCATAATCATTTTCTTAACTTTTTCAATGTCATCAGTTATTGATATGCTAGGACGTCCAAGGTGCTCATTATCTTCAACATCTTTACGGCCCTCTTGGATACGTTCGTTCCACTTGTAAATGCTTGTTTTATTCATAGAAAAATCACCAAAAGCAACATTCAACATTTCCAGTGTGGTGCTGCACTTTCACAGGAAATTTAATAGTTCCGTATATCTTTTGATCAGATCTCGTATGTACCTGTATTGGCATGTTTGAAGCTTAATAACTTTTGACCGGAGTAAGTAATTTTGATGAAAATTTTGTACAGTCATGTATATGTGATGATTTATTGGTAAAATTTTGGGATAAATATCTTCAGGGAAATGGATAATTTTTTGGGGTCAATTTTTTCAAAATATTTCAAACTTAGCCCCACTTTATATTGAGCGCAGTACATGTATGCATACTTATCTTAACTATTTTTTTTTAAATTTGCCCTAAAATTTCCTCCTTCCCCAAAAATCAAAAAAAGGTGACTCTTTATTTATTCCATATTTTTTAACCAAAGTTTTTTATGCCTTCCTAGGCATAGCAATAGTGCAAGTCAGCCAAAAAAATACTTGGGGAAAATATTGGTGGTGGGGGAGCTGATCAAAGTTTAAAAATATTGATTTTTAGAATTTTTTAAAACTTTCTTTGTCTTATTTAAATTTTTAATATTATTAAAAGTTTAAATAATAAACTCTTAATTATAATATTACAATTAAGTTTTATCATATTCACCCCTACCCCCAAAAAAAATAAATTTTAGGTAACTTTTTATTGGTAGTACGTTTTTTAGTGGAATTTTTTTTAGTTTCCTCTATTTAACATAGTAATTGTAGAAGATTAAAAAAGATTTTTTTGAAAGGTGGTTTTAGAAGTAAATTTTTTAACTTTTTAAACCTATTTTGATTTATTTAACTATGGAACCATTAACCATCTCGATTACAATGCATTAACTACATCAATTGCCAGAGTTGCGATTTTGATGCATTATGTAGAATCTTAGATTATGATATTATATTGCTGCTTAATATTTAAAAATATTACTGTATCATATACCTTAGAAAGCTAAAATTTTACTTTATAAAAACCATTAATTAGAATTTTTTAAAAGAAAATTATGTATAAGTTATAGCTGGCGAAACTAAAGTTATCATGAAAAATCACTGTCATTGCACACAGCTGATCTTACCCAATTGTTTTGTTTACGGTTTATACGTATGTTTGTTTTGCGTTCTGTTTACTGTGAATTTCTAATTTTTTTTAATAAAAAGGTGTTGAAAATGATGAGTGAATTATCTAATTATAATGCAATTTGTAATTATTTTAGTGAAATAGATGACTTAAGATGATGATTACTCCGACATAGATTGTGACTAATTCAGTGATGTAGGAGATATGAATTCAGAATTGTAACAAACTTTATGAACCATATTCTGACAAAGATGATACTGAAATAGAAGAGTAAGTAGGCTTGTAAATAATCCTGTATGGGTTAGGGTGTATCCCCCAGAGGCTGATTCCGATATTGAAAGCAAATTTCAGGTTAGACATCCTGGTATAAGAAATGACCCCCCTCACAATAGTAGCCCTGTTACTTATTTTTGACTAGAGAAATAAATGTGGAATATCTTTGTTACAGAATCCATTGCTTACACCAATAAAAACATAATGAAAAGAGAGATTCTGGGGAAATTAAAAACTTTTCTAAGTTACAAAGATGGGTTGTTGTGTATTCATCAGTCAAATGAACGGTTATATTTCCTTTACAATAAACATGGGTATCATTGGGGAAAAAGTGTAAAACATTACTAGGACACAAAACGATAGAGAAAACTTTTCTTTCCTGGGGCAATGACTCTCAACTGATTTCTGGCAATAAATTCTACGTTGCACATTAGCTCTTGCCAAATAAGGGGACAACCTGGGCATGCCCTTGGTATATGTAAAAACTTATGTAAATGATGCTTTCAAAAAATACTTTATACCTAAACAGAATATTTTCATTGATGAATCAATAATAGTATGAAAAATCAGTGTGTCTTTATATAATATATCCTGAATAAAAGCATGCTTGATTTGGAGTAAATAAATTTGAACTTTGCTATAGTGAGACCAGTTATGTTGTACATGTGGAACTATACAATGAAAAAAGCTTTTTAGAAGCTGGGGATTATCCTTTTGCTGAAAAAGTAATGTTTGATTTGACGACTAAGAGTAGGTTGTTAGATAAGAGTAACTATTTGTTTGTGGACAATTTTACTCAGAGTTACCGCTTGCTAAGAATCTGTTTGAAAAGTACACTTATTTAATTGGTACACAGAACTAAAGATTTACTCAAATCTCTTGCAAAGCTAACAGCTCCATAGTGTCTGTTTTAGAAAAACTGAAACCCTTCTCTCTGGTTACAAACAAAAATCACCCGGAAACCAGTGTATTTACTACCTGCAGGCTATCATGCTGAAGATGCTGTAATCCAAAGCAGAAGTAGATTCTAATGATAAATCTGTTTATAATACCTTGTAGATTGCCTATACTTTGTATCCAAACAATACAGACAAACCTCTGGAATGACGAGACTTTGTTGAGAGCATTGTGGAGATCTAGTATATGAAGAAAATTTACCAGATCCAGTAATAGATGTCATCCTAGGTCCGAGCAGTATAAATAAACATGAATTGGTGTATCCCTCTGGTAACAAACTTTCTTTTATTCAAGCAAATGAAAACATCAAGCAACCACCTTTTTGGTGCCCAGATTGCCAATTCTGGGAAACACCCTGCCTGCTTTCACAAATTGCAGTAATTCTGGAGAGCAGTAAAGTTTGGTAGGAAAAGACAACGTTCTGACTCTGAATCAGACTAAAATTTGTGCTACAGTTCAGGTGTTCATATTATAATTTATCATGTATTTATTTTTTTACTTATATATCAAGTTATGTTATGTCTTTGGAATCTGTATAAAATCTGGGTTTTTTTTGTCTATACTGGAATAAAATGAGTTTAAAATTAATTACTGTCGTCTGTAGAGAGTGAAAAGACCAAAAGAATTACAATTTTCGTTTTTTCCCTTTTTAAATGACGCCACAATGATAAAATGTATGTTTCTTATGTTTGCATTAACATGTTATTCAGAATCTTGTCAATAAAATGGTATATTATAATCTATCATATTTGTTTTATAGCAAGTTTTTAAATACAGGCCTTCATTATGCTTAAAAATAGACAACGGTTTCATGGTTAAACATTTAATGATATTTTACAATAAAACTTCATCATAAATTATATCCCCACTCTAAAAAAAGGAAATCTTTTTTTTTCAGGTAATTTTTTCATGTATAATTATTTTTCCAACGTATAAGAATAAATAACCAAAGCCAGGGAAATACTACAATTGTTGTCAGCATTTTTATTAACTTCCCCCCTTATGTAGAGCTCTAATTTATGTCCAAATTATTATATTACTTTCGTTTTTCCACACAAATACAAGCTGTACAAAATATATACATATTAGCAAATGTCTAAAAAAATATGAATTAAAAAACTGTTATTCCTTGTAAAAATAATTTATAATATAACATTTAAAAATTTAATGAAATCTTTAAAAAATAATCATATTAACTTTGATATCTGCAATGACTCTATGCACGTGTTTGCGTTTGTTATATATCTGTATGTATGGTTAAGAACTAAAAGGTATTTGTTTCCTCGTACATGTTTTATATTATTTAGTACTCTATTGTTTATTTGGTCATATAAATCTATGTTGAATTTTTTTCTTATACTTGTTGCAGAAAAACATTAAAGAATGAAGGTCTGACTGCATTTTTTAAAGGAGGTGCATGTAGAATGATGGTAATTGCACCTTTGTTTGGAATCGCCCAGATGGTTTATTATCTTGGAGTTGCTGAGAAATTACTTGGAGTTAAAAAGTAGGCTGTGATCAGTGGCTGTATTATGCTAGTAATTGACTAATGAAATGCATAATAACCATATATGTTCTGTATTTATCTTAATTGGTAAACTTATATGTATTTATGTATTTCATTTTATGACTAAAGTATGACAATAATTATTTAAAATATGTCATTCATACCTTATAAGGCATTAATAATGTTATTTTTATCGTTATACATGTAAAATCATTTTATTTGATTTCTGTTGCTGTCTTATATTTTTGCTATTATATTTTATTGTACATATTATTTTGTATATCTCTTGATTGCTCTTCTATACATTTACAGTATTCTTTCACTATTTATAAAATTGGTAGCTGATATGTTCTTTTAAGTTTAGTTAAATTTAAAATTAAATAATAATTAGATTTTCTAGTCTTAACAGCAAATTTCACTTCTCTATAATATAAAAATATTTAAATTTGTATGTGTACTTAACCCATTAACCCTTTTTTCTTTCTTTTTTTTACCCCTCTCCTGAGAAGACTGGACCCACATTTAAGTATTATCCATCTCGAGAGGTGCCTTGCCTCTAACTGAACAGGTAGCCACACTGGGCCCAGCGATGCCTTTGCCTCAAATGGGGAAGCCCACATTGGGCCACTCACTAGGACTACAGCCTTTAATAGCTTGGGGAGTTTGGAGACCTTATGCTTCATTGCCACTGCCCATCCATGAAAGCATGGATAAACAGTGGCTCCACAGTGGGCTATCCATCATCCCCTCACTTCCCCCTTCTTTAATTGCACTATTCTTGATATGAAACCTGTGTGATATGGATTAAATTCCAAAAATCTCATGTTGAGGGCACACATTTCTCAGTTCTGTGGCCCTCCTTTCCACAAATTGGACATGACGCAGGCTCTTTACAATCAACTGCTCCGACTTCCTGCAGTGAAAGCGTAGCTGTGACCTGTCAGTCCCCTTACAATTAGCTGAGACATGCCCCACTGTCCAGCATTTGAAGAAATTTTCCTCGTATTCCCGAATAACTCTTAGCCACTAAAATACGGCTAATCTCTTAGCCGTACGATACATGGTTGTGGTAGTCACGTTCTTTGTCTCATCATAGGCAGGGCGGATACTATAGCCTAAATGGGCAAGATGACTACCCAAATAGACTAACCTAGAAAAATCATTAAATAAACAAAAAAAAAACAACCAATGAATGAAACTAACTACAAAACAAAATACAATAACCACGGTAAACTTAGAAGTGAATTTCAAGTACAGAGCATAACTGAAAACAACCACTACGAGTAGCAGGAAACCAGCTCTAGCTCATTAACGCTTAGGGGTGCCAAATGGCACCTGCAGTTCTTTGTCCTGTATGAGTCTTAATTTTGGATAGTAAAGCGATTCAGCTGATGAAGACGATAGTGGACTGATAAATAACTTGCGCAAACGTCAGCTACTTTGTGAAGCTGAAGTAATTTTTCTGATTATTTGATAACATACTTGTTAGTCAATGGCAATGATTCAGATAGCCCTTCTTGTCCTGTATTCCTAGTAGGCCAAAACACCACCATGTACATAAAAAACAGAAAAAAATTGTTTCAAGAACATGGACAAATAATGATATATTGGGGCACAACATAGTTTTTCTGCAAATTAATTATATGAAATATCATGAAATGCCTCTGTGTAATATTTTCAAATTATGTTTTCATGATGAGGTCCTAAACGTATTAGTAACTGCGACTAACTGTTACGCCCTTTTTACAAATAACCTGAATCCTTTCATCACTAAGGAAGAAATAAAAGCATTTCTTGGTATAGGTATACTAAATGTGTTTGGCTACAATATATTGCCAGGAAAATGTTGATACTGGGAAATGAGTTCTGATATGAGAAATGAACTTGTGTGCAGGTCAATGAGAAGAGATCGGTTTCTATCAAAAAATCGGTTTATTCACTCTGTAATCAACAAAGAGTTTGTTGCAACTGAGAAAATGTGGAAATTTTGCCCTGTTGTAAATTTTTTAAAAAAGAAGTTGCAGAAAATTTTATTAAAAAAATATAATAATGAATGAAAATTCCACATGATGAAAGAGTTGTATACTTGATTCTAAACAGGTAGTGAGAACGCCTAGTGATGCCATATGGCAATTGGTTCTCGTGCCCAGCAAGGCAGTATAAGTACCTAGCAATGCCAAGCTGCACCCACTGAATTTTCATGCTAACTTTACATATGGCTTCAGTAAATAATACAAAGACCATTTTTGTAGTGAAAATAACATAATGAAAGGATATTTATAATAAAAATATAAAAGTGTCACAAAAATTAATTCTGGTGTTAATGGGTTAATGTACACATTGGCCCTTAGCATGTGTATATAATTTACAGTGACATGATAGAATATTTAATTATTGTATAGGTGTTATTTTTGTATAATTCAGTGGGAAAAGAGGTTGATACATGCAGTGTTTATGGGCGAGTGAGTATGTGTGTGTGTGTGTGTGTATGTATGTATATGTTTATTTTGCTTATATAAATTAAATATATGTGTATGTAATATTCAAATTTAATTTATTTAAAATTTCTTTAGTCAAAAATTATTGTTATATATAAAAACATAGCAAGTTTGAAAATAGATATGCAATATTAAATAACCCATTCCACTATAATATTGCTATTATTAGGAAAATCTGTCACCAGTATCCTGATTTATTGGGAAATATTATGTATTAGATTTTTACATAAAACAAAAACTATGTATGTTAAAGTTACTCAGGTTATTAAAATGCTGAATAGTATTAAATATTTATAATGTTTTATTATATATTAGAATAGTTATTTTATTTATAAAATAAAATAATCTAGAATACTTTTGTCTTTATGTTATTTATTTTAATTAATTTTTTTTTTTTTTATTTGATTGTGTATAGATAATCTGATAATAATGTATGTTGGTATCATCTAGGTACATTTACATTAAATTAATTGGTTCCAAATATTGATGATCCCATGGTAGGAATCTTGAAGAAACTTCTATTTTTTATTAAAATGTTAATTTCAATCAGTTATTCAAGTTGTTCAAACTCAAGCAAACAAAAATATATGCGAAGAATACCAAGTTGAAATAAAGAGATTCTTTAATGTAAAAATTTACTGTTATGAGCCTACTTATAAGTGGTTAGGTAACCAACCATTCATGAGTAACTTTCCCTCTGATCACCTGATCAGAGGACGTTTCTTTGTTAAGTAAATCATTCCCCTCATCTCTTTTCAATATTAACTCTGTTTCATTCCTTTTTAGGATAGATGGAAATTGCTATTATGCTGGTGAAGTAGTTGTTTCCTTATTACAGATCAATGGGGTAATAAAATTGTTTGTGGTGGTGTCTCTTATGACTCTCTTGATTCCTACCTGAGGGTTACATAAAAAGTACTGATTTCAGTGCAACCCTCTCCCCCCTTGCGACCTAGTAGATCGGTATAATTTTAGTGGTAAAGGGTTTTCTTTGCTTTGTCTTTGAAAAACCATTTTCCAGTTACAAGGTAGTAGATACCGTTTTCATTGTATTGTGTGTATTTTATTTCCTAAGTATATATCAAGTGTGTTTTGTATCTCTCATTCCACCATCTGGGGAAGTGCCTGGTTAGGACACCCCTACAAGTGGAATTCATTAGCTAACAATTAGCTAAATTCATAGATGAGCAAGTTAATTAAAAAATACTTTACTGTCCAAGGACATCTATAATAAATTGCTAATTTTTTATAACTAAGTTTTCACTAAAGATTATTTCTTCCTGTTGTGTGTTGAGAAACTGCTGTAATATATACAAATTGTTTCCAGTCTGGGAACCAGCTGTAATGTTGAAGTTTGTTGTTTCATACATCATTTCAGTAATAGTGATTATTTCTTGTGTTTTTATTCTTATCACTGTGATTATTCACAGTAATAACAATAATTTAGTGTTAATAAATGGTTTAGGAAAAAATTTCTTTACATTTTAATCCAAAAATAAAATAAGGATTTTTTTTGTATTTCAAATGAAGTTTATTAAATCAAATATGTGGCACTTTGGTCGACCTTCTTTTGCTATTTTTTAGGTATAATCATAAACCATCACTGTAGAAGACTGTGTTTTCTGTATGAAAAGCTGTGGTAAATGATTTTCACAGGCATCTTTTGAAGCCAACTGTGTACAATTAAGAGAGTTTTAAAGAGACAGAAACAAATGGTAGTCTAATGGTGCAAGTTCAGGACTATGTGGTGGATGCATCAAAACTCTCCAGTCAAGTTCTCAGTTTTCAGAGGATCTCCAAAGATGTGTAGGATCTGGCATTGTCATGTTGGAAGATGACACCTTTTCTCTTGATCACTTATGGTTGCTTTACTTTTATTGCTTGACATAATCTTAATAAATTGTTGACAGTAGAGGTTAGAATTGATCATTTGTCCAAACGGCAGCAGTTCATAGTAAACAGTTTCTTTCTAATCCACCACATACAGCATCACTTTTCTTGGCATCAATCCTAGCTTTGCCACTGTTTATGGAACGTCATCCTGCTTTGACCACAATCTTTTACATTACATATTAGTATTATTATTTTATCCTATACATTATTGTAGTATGTGATGTATTTTTCATCAGCCGTAATGAGCTGTTTCAAAAATGGTTCAATTCTTGTTAAGTTTTAGCAACAATTTGCAGATGGAGATTCAGTCCTCTGGTTTTTTTCCATTGTTAAAAAATGTGGCACCCAAACATTGAGTTTTTTTTTGTATCCAGTCTTTGCCAAATGGTTTAAAACTGTTTGTGGTTCAGTGTTTAGTGTGTTACTGATATCATGGTTGCTAATGTGCTCGTCTTGCTCAATTTTTTCACGATTTCAGTGACTAACCGAATAAGGTGCATTGTTAACATCAAAATTTTCAAACTGAAACCAGTTGAACAAGCTTTAAGCCACATGTACTGACACTACATCATCTATAAATATTATAAATCTTTTTAACAGCCTGAATTACATTCTTCCCTTTTTTGTTATAAATTTCAAAATGTATTGAATCTCTTCTTTATATTCACTTGTTTTCAAGATGTAATTACTTTTAAGTAAATTAACTAATATAATCTAATCATAAGCATTTTAAAAGACTAATATATCGTCATTTTTCGTAAGCCCAGATTTGATTACTAGTTACAGAATCCTAAATCCATCTACTGGGAGAATACAAAGAAACTCTTCCCCCCCCCCCCCCACAACAATATTTAATTCTTGCTTCACACTGTTCATCCATAGGTACACTAAAAGTACACCATAGGAAGCACAAAAGATACAAGCTGCACTAATCAGTAATGTCATTACTAATCAATGATGATCATTACACGTTCAATCTTTGCAGTGAACAAAGTGAAGATATCTTGAAAAGATGAATATTACCTGACATGACAAGATAATTAAGCCTGACATACAATGTTATTTCATGAGTTTTTGCCTATAACTATTATGGTTCCAACTATGTTTTTTCCTCTACTTACATAATTAATATTACTTGAATATTTTTAGGTTACTCATGATCTAAAAATTGGTAAACTTATAGTTTCAGTTTTGGGATAATTGGAAGTCATTAGCCTCTGTGCCTGCTCTTCTATGTACCCAGTAAAAATTTATTGAAATGCTCGTATTATTTTAAAGATCTCTTCATGACAAAAAAGCGCTTATTTTATTTTTATTTTAATATAAAGCAGAAAGATGGATATAACTACCTTATCACGCAGATTGGAAATAATGGACTAGCAAAACGCTTTATATAGTGGAATGGGTTAATAAAGTCATTCCTAATGTATAAACATCTTTATGGATATTGCCGAAGATTTAAAGCCATTACTGTAGTATTATGAATACATATCACTTTTTGTGCTTAGATAATGAAAGCTGTAGACTTATTTGAGAGCAAATATGTTTTATTGATAGCCAAAAGCAATAAATTTAGTGGGATAGTTATAATAAGATATTATGAAAGTTTTAGATTATTAAATTTATTTTTTTCTTGATACAAGGTTTATGTTGAGTTATTTTGAGAACAAGCTGGTACTTGCTCATTTATGTTCATTTTTTATGCAATGTTTCTATCAGAAATATATTACTTCTGTATGAAATGAAGTATTTATGCATAATGATAGGTATAAATTAAATTTTTTATACCCGCATATAATGATTTTATAAATGGATTTTCTCTAATGCTTTCTAAAAAGTAAATAAAGTGCATCTAGTTATTATGTTAAATTATTTATTGCTTTCTCTTATTAAAAATTACACTGGTAATTCATAAATTGAGTTGGCTGTGATGATTACAGTGCAAATACTATCATTAATATCATTCAGTGTTATTTAACATATCATATTCAATTATTTTGTGTGATACATTGAGGTAGTATGAAGTTTAAAACATCAAAGATTATAATATAAAATTAACTATATTATCCTTTTAACAAAAATATTACTGTATCACTTCAAAGGTCAAATTGCCTTTTTTAATTTTTTATGTAATATTAAAATTATATTCATATCTGTTGTAACAACTGAAGAAACAAAAGCCTTTACATTTCTTATTTCAGTAATAATATGTATTATTACTTTCTATTTAAGGTTATACATACAATTTTATATACTTCTTGATTTATTGAAATTAATTATTTACATATTCATCACATATGTAAAAAAAAGTTCAAAAGAAATTACAATTTCCCTCTAACCAATTAGTGACTTTTTTTTAATATTTATTAGAATTAATGTAAATTATATGATTTTTTTTATTATTTAAATATGTTTTCTGTTTGATATTTTATGCTTCTCAAATAATACTGCATTTCAAGTTAAGTAGAACAGATGCAGATGTTTGATATTTCTTCTTTTTGAATGTGCTGACAGTTTTTATTTTCTAAATCTGATTTTTTTTATTAATTTAATAAATTTTCTGCCATATTCAGCCAAAAATATTGCTCAGATTTATTCCCTTAGGTGTCTCATATGTATCAAAATATTGACCGCTGTGCTAATTAAATTCAATATTAACTGAAACTTAACCACCAAAACACAATATACATATAAGAAAATTTACCAAATTAACACTAATAATTGATTTTTGGATTATCTTGCATCATCAGTTTGTATTCAATTATATAATTACATCAAAATCAATTATTTAAAAAAAATTAAAAATTTAGAATTGCCTAAACTGTCACTGTTTTATAATCCTGAAACTTTGATACTGATGAACATACAACTTTGTTGCCCTTACTGGAATGATCTAAATTTAATTGGTGTTATTTTGGTAAGTTTATTTATCTGTTTACTGTGCTTAGGTGCTTAAGTTTCATTGTGTGTGTGTATATATATCTTGCGTATCAAAAGACATTAATAGTTTTTTCTTTTGTAAATATGATGGTTCCAGTTTCTCTCTTTTCTTTACTTTTTACCTTTCTTTCATTGCAAGTTTTTAGATTCTTATAAAATATTATTTTATCTTAAATTTCTTTATTAAGTATATTAATTTTTTAATTAGTTTGTGTGTGTCTGTTGTTTTTTGGTAATTACTATTTATTATTTCATACATGCTTATTATACAATTCTATTTTGAGTTGTCTCCTAAATAATTTTAACTTTAACATTCCTTTATTTTCAGTTTATCTTTACAAGTCCATTTATTTTTCACCTGCATTTTTACATTTTAATCTTGTACACTATAAGTAGCAGTCAATAATTGAATTTTATTACTAGAGTAAAAATAATATTTATAATTTATTTTTTCTTTTTTTCTTTTTGGTAATTCAGTGTAATGTACTGCATTACATTGATTAATATCTGCTCTGTGTTAGATTATGTGTATGGATTGTTTGCTTGTATTGTCATCATTCGCATGACTTTTCTGATGTTATGCTCCATTCCATTTATTTTGAGGTAATTTTTTAATTAAATAATATTTATTAATCCTATAGCTTTAGATTATTATTTCCTTTACATTCTCTTAACTGTTGACCCCTAAAGTTTGTAATTTCTATATTTTTCTGTTACTAAATTATGCCTACCTCTTGCCATAAATACCACAGGCATCTCTTTTGTATAACTAATCTTAAATTATTATCATTTTTAATATTAACGAAATGAAGAAATTTTATGATTAATTTTAATATACAATAGTTCCTTATTTTCAGTATGCTTCTGCAACAACACATTTAAAAAGCAGTTTCCTTTACCTTTATGGCTTTCTATTTTTAATTAGAATAAAATACTATTCTTATAACTGTATTTGAATTTACGAGTGTTTGAATTTGAAGTCTTTCTTGTACTAGCTTTCTTTTATCATCTTTCTTATATCATCCATCCTTTGTAATTTTACTACTTTAATTTACAGTATATATTATTTTCTGTTTTATTCACTATTCCTTTTTTGTCATATTTCATTACATGTATTTTAATATCCATACTGTTCAATATTTCTTTTAACAGATTTTTAATTTCAATTGAAGAGCATTATCAGCAAATCAGCGCAGGTTGTTATCCATTCAAATTTTTCTTAGAGATCTTTTTGTTTCTTCTGTGTACATAAATCTTTTTCTTACTTGTTCATGATCCTGCAACTACACTAAATGAATTTATCTAAATTTTACTGTAGATTTAACAGAGTAATTTAATTTTAATAACTTCACAGCTTTCATGAATGTTAGAATACTGGGATGTTAATTAAACTTAAAAATTAATAGACTGTTGAATATGTTACACTCCCCCTTTATAGCAGGGAAATTTTGTTTGATGAACATTGGTTGACTCAAAGTTATCAGTTGAGGGTACAGATATTCATCTATTAACTAGCATGCTTATAATATACTTATAATGTTTTTTTTTTTAGGAGAGCTAGCTATAATATGTGTATAAAATTAGCATTTAATTTGTTATATCTTATACCATATAAAATAATATGCAACAGATTCTCTCTATCTTATTTTTTCAAGAAAAATTTAATAATTATTATGAGCCTGTGGTTTCTATAACTGATGAATATTTTTTTTTAATTTAAATGTTATTTAAATTAAAAAAAAAGTTTTCTAGTTGTCAAAATTTCTATAAAATGTTAGTTGTTTTTCTGATATTATTAATGAAACATAAAATAAATTAGACATAATGGTATATCTAATTATTAAACTCATTTAAATTATTTTTTTAGACATCAGTAAATTTCATTAGTTAATATTTCATTTCTCAAAATATTTTGTGCTCACTTTCTGTCTGCACTATGTATTTATATTAATTGTTATTGTCATTTTTAAAAATCTTCTATATAATAATTTAGTCTATCATGTTTTTTCTGAATACTATGTTTTTTTGAATAACACTTTGAAGAAGTGGTATTTAGGGTTTCATTACCTATAGCCCAGGTTTTGAGGGGGTTACCTCTACTCATACATTTTTGTGAAATCTTTTGTTTAAATTTGGCAAATGATGGTATTAAAATATAGAAGGATTAATTAGGGAAACAACTGAATCTCAGAGATATTTATTTTCAGGAAAAAATTTATTTTAAAAGATTTTTCAGTTAAGAAGATAATCAATTTATGATTATCAGTTTGCCTATTTTAAATAGGAAAACTGCTTAAATGCCTTATAGGCATATTTATGATGGATTTATTTAATTATGTATACTTATAAAAAAATAATTAATACGATTCCAAAAAGGTTCTTGTCCAAAATAAAATAAGTGTACCGATTATATTTCTTTGTAAATGTCTGATATTGATTTGATACCAATCTGATTGTTTACATTATGTAATTTTTATACAAGGAAATATAGTGTCAATTATAAAAACGTTTTGAATGTGTGGGGGGGTTTTCTAATACTGTTGACTATTCTATAAACTTAACTTTCCTCTTTATTGTTACACGTAATTAAATGGTTGTATAAAGAAAAAAAAACATATATTTGATAAGTCTTAGCTATATTAAAAATTAGAACAAAATGTTCTGATTTTGAGGACGTATCATAATACTAACACGGTATATTTATTTAAAGCAAGCAATTTTATTATTTAAAATTTTGTTTTATAATTTTATTAGTAATGGACTTATTAAAAAATGCATTCCTTAGAATATAATATAATAATTTTCATATAATGTTATTTATATTATATATTAATTTCATACAATAATAATTTATAAAACATTAATCCATGTATGAACAATTTTTAATTTATTTATTTAAATTAGTATGTTTATAAAATAACAACAAAAGTATTTCCTTTCATTTTATTAAAAATTATTTTCTAGTTATCGCTATAATAAAGGAGGTTAAACTATTTTATTTTACTTCTCATCTAATTTGCTATATATTAGATTCATTATGTAATAATTAAATAATTAGTATTATATTTGCTTTAGTTTTAGTTCCTATGTTAATTATTAATTAGTTTAAATTGATGAAAATGAAATGAACAGGATTTGTGATAGATTACTATTTAATGAAATTGGATCGATTGAAATAAATTATGGTAGTCATCTGTTGTTATTAATTTATTGTTTTAATATTCATGTTAATGAAAGTTGAAATTTTGAATGCCGGCCATTTTAATGTAGGTTATTGGAAATGTTTACGTGTGTTACAGTGTATGTGTGCGTGCATGCAACACTGCTGTTAGGTTCTTTCTGTAGTACTAATTACTCTGTAGTGATTTTGACATTAAAACTTTTATTTGCTTTTATCTGGTTTTTTTCATTTACTTTTTTCCATAATTGTATTTAATCTATTTCTTGTAATCCTGATGATTGTTGCTGTCTTTGACTCTGTTTTTATCTATATACCTAAAATTAACAGAAGAAAAAATATATATATATAATTAATATATATTTATTTATTGTACTTTCCTTATTGTAACGAATTGATAGCAGTTTTCATTGTAATTGTTATATTATTACAGTTACACTTCCTATTTACTTGTTTATTTATCTGTATATATATATATATATATATATATATATATGTATCCATTTAACTGTATACATGGTCAGTCCAAAAAATAAACAAAAATCTTTAATTACATGCAAACAGAGATATTAGTGATGTGCAGTTGGCAGCATTGTGTTCACCATAACCTCCTTTGTAACCACATGTTCTTGGATTGTTAATATCTCGTTTAGTTTTTGTGTTTAAGTGTTAGTAGCAATTTTTGTTATATGCAATTTTCAGGAGCAACAATTCAATGTAAAATTTTGCATGAAACTGATGAAAACTTTCACAGAAACATTTCACTTTTTAAAACAAGCCTACAGAGATGATGTTCTGGGTCATATGTAATGTTACGAATAGTTTTCACAATTTAAAATGATTGTCAATCAGTTGAAGGTGACCTTTCACCAGGAACTGATGACCCTTGACTTCAGCTGATGATACCTGCATTCAGAAAATGAACGATCTGGTATATGCCAATCACCGATTGACTGTCAGAGAACTTGCAGAAGAGGTTGTTAGCATCTTGATTGGATCATGCCATGACATTTTGATTCACAAATTGAACATGCATAGAGTTAGTTGGAGCAAAGTTTGTTCCTCGTTTGATGACGGCACAGCAGAAAGAACAAGTGAACTTTGTCGGAAACCTTTTGAACAAGCCAATGACGATGAAACATTCATGCAAAGGATCATAACGGGAGACGAAAGCTGGGTTTACGGCTATGACATTAAAACAAAGTTCAGTCATCAAAAAATTTCACATTACAACAATCAGTACTAACACTTAAACACGTTGCACTCAAATAATAATAACATGAAAACTAAACGAGATATCAAAAATCCGAGAATATGTGGTTAAAGAGGAAGAACACAGTGCTGCCAAATATATCCATTGGCTCGCAATTAAAAATGCAATTATTTTCTAATGTATGTTATTAATTTTTTTTTTGAAATTTAAATAATTCATCAATATGTTGACCACTGTGCTATTCAAATTCATTATTAACACAAACCTTACCACCAAAACATACTAAGTAACCAGATTAACATCAATAATCAATTTTCGTGGGGTCCTGCATCATCAGTTGGTATTCAGTTCTACAATTACATCAGTCATTATTAAAAAATAAAAAATTTAGAATTTTCTAAACTGTCACTATTCCATAAACCCAAAATCCCACCATGGATGAACACACAACTTTGCCGCCCAGCACTGGAATGACTCCTGTTTCTAAAAAATTCTAAATTTTTAAATAATTCTTTCAATGTAATTGTAGAATTGAATACAAACTGTTGATGTGGAATCCCACAAAAATCAATAATTGGTGTTAATTTCGTAAGGATACTATGTATTTTGGTGATTAAGTTTCTCAATCTCTAGTAGATTTTGTTGTTAGTTACATGTTACAGTATTCTTCTTGTTTGTCTATTGGCATCTCACTGTGTAGTTTGCAAGATGTTCTGTGTTGGTTTTTTTTCTCAGTCCTTCAAAAAATGCTTTATGATTTTATTCATAACTGATCCCTATGAACAGAGTGTGTGTGAAATATTGTTTCCTCTTAAATATTCTTTAAGTAGGAAACTAAAACTACAAGTGCATTTCAAATGAGGGGAAATATTACTTGCAGATCGACTATGATTTGATGAACTACCTCAAATAGAAATTAAAAACTTTTTTTAAATATTTGCTCTGCAGTAGTTATGAAGGTTGTCTTTATACAGTTAAAGAGATTTCTGAATTGAGTTGTTTGTCTTGGAGCTATGCTAGCAAATTTTAATTGAAGATTTGAATATAAAATATTATATTGCTGCAAAATTTGTGCCTCGGTTGCTCACAGAAAAAAAATCTGTTGTATTGAAGTGTTGGTTTTTTGAGGGTCAACAATTTTGAAATTAACCAGAGTTTCTTTCACAGGTTGTGATGTGGAATGAGAGTTGCTGCTAAATTTATGGTACTGAAATTAAGCGACAAACAAAAAGTACTTTGCAGAGATCATAAAAGCAAATCAAGAAATTATATTGAATTTAAAGACTGTTGTTTTTTTTTTTGATTTGAAAGGGATTATTCACAGATAATTTGTTCCTCTTGGACAGACACAAATGCTAACTCATTGTGTGGATGATGGGTTGAAAAAATTGCATGGGAATTTGCAATGAAATACCCAGAATTACAGGAAATTATGATTGGTGTACCGTTATGTCTCTGTTTTTGAAAAACAATTTTCATTGTCCCTCACCCAATATTTTTCCATGCGACTTTTTTCCGTGCATGAAAAAAGATCTCAAAGGAAAGGGTTTTTGTAATGTGAATGAAGTGAAAGAAAAATCACAATCACAGACAACATTCACCCTTAGGAAAATCAAAAATGTTTTCATTTTAGGAAAAAAATACCAGACAAGTGCATCTAGAGTACGTGGAGAGTACTTTGAAGTTAAGTTTTTAGTAAGCAAAATTATTAAAAATATTTTCTTTTATCAATTATGTTTATTTTTGAGTAACCCCCTCATACATTATTTGTATATTTTTAACAAATTTATTAAGATTTAATCTACAATAGGATTGTGTAAAATGACCTTTTAACCTTACAGGGAACCTATATTTCAGTTTTATGGTTTGGCATGTTATAAATAAGCATAGATGTTCTTCTAGAGCATGTACTTGGGTGTAGAGTATCCAGTTCTGAAAAGTCTAGGAATTTATCCTTTATGATTGTAATTGAGAGGAAATTTTAAAAAAGGAGACTATGTGTAACTTAGAAAGCAAAAAGACCAGTAATAAATTAAATCAATCGTTAGTGAAAGTTTCTAATGATGGGTGAAAGAAGTTTTAATAACTTCATCTTTAATGCAAGGACACTATTGTGTTAGGTGAGATTTACTTCTCACTTAAAGAAATATAACATTTGTAATCTTTTATAAAGTTATGCTCTTTATAATAGTTTGTAATTTTTCTCACAGTAATAGTTCAGTTGTGGATAGTCTTCTCTTAGTATACAAAAATCTTATTGTGGATAATTTATTGAAAGTTTCTAATGGTCCAGAAAGTTACCTGCAGCATAGTATCAGACAACAAAGAAAAGATGGACCCACAGACCAGTTCCTTACCAGTTCCAGGTGTTTTAAGACATAACTGTGTGTACGGACACTGAGATCCTCTGTGGATTGTAATTATTGCAAAGTGGAGAATACTACAGAACAGATGATGTTCTTGTGTGATCAAATCTTGCAGCTTAAGGAAGCATGCTGGAGAAAATTCAGCATGCTTACTCCAGAAAATATCATTAAGAGTTAGCTACCAAGTGATCAAGCTGTATAGTGTCCACAATGTTGATTAAAATTTTCAAAAGATGTAGGAAGAAGTGCAGGAGTTAGGAATCCTTCCTGAATCTCCCTTGGAACCGTGTTCATATCAAAGTGAGTCTGGCCCCATGGTAGAAACTAAGAGTCATCTGTATAGTGTGAGAAGTAGGGAAATGAAAAGAAATACATAAAGATATCCTCCTTACCTTTGTGAGAGTTTCAAAGGAAAACCTCCACCATTATTATGAAAAAAATAAAAATTGATGCAAAAGAGGGCAAAAAAGATGGTGAGATAAAAAGAGAATTGAACAATAATTAAGATACTTAGAAGAAAATATAAAACATCAAAATTCTTGAAAAGATGGATTGGAATGATTAAAACATTCAAATTGTTAAGATAAATCATACATTATCATAAACCACAAGATAGATCTACATATAATTAATTGCTTTCATATTAAAATATTAATATTTATTTATACATATTTAATACTTGTAATAATTATTTTATACTTGCTATTATTATAAATCATACATTTTAAGTTATCTAGAAACAAATATGATTTCTATCTTTAAATGAAAAGTAACAATTAATATATCTAATATATTCCTTATCAAGTTTCTATTTATTCCATAAGTTATATCTTATATTCATATTAGGCCTAATTAATATGTGTTGTATATCTTATCAAGTTGTAAAATGTGTATTTGTTAACACAACTTGATAAGAAAAATCAAGAAGAAAATTTTATGCTATCAATTAAGGCTCTCATATTATCTGTCTTACGGAAAATTCTACATAAATACTTTATATAAAATAGATAAATTATTATATGTTATTTCTTATAGCTTTATCAAAAAATATTAATAATAAACAAATGAAGGAAGAAAGTGAAAAGAAAACTAGGATAGCTAATAGGTGGTGGTGATTGGGTTTTCTTTAATATTGTTTTCATTATTTATTATTTATAGACTTAAAACTGATGATGTGGCCAGGGAAATGTGAAACCTTAGTCAGGAAGATTTTACCAAAAAAAATATGTATGGACACACTATGAGCTGTTATTTCATAAGTGAAAAGAAAAACTTTTTATATTGTATGTATTAAAACTGATCATCACAAGATTTTTCTTTGGTAATTGTTACTTTACGCATTTTAAAACGAACTGACCTTCTGAAGGGTTAAGGGGTGAATGTGTAAAGAACCATTTACATTTTAAAGAACCTTGGTTGTTCTAGGTTTCAGTTTCTCTGAGGGTAGATCTTTTTTTCACCTTCTAAGTTTGTTCTTAAAGTATAAGGACATGTAGAGCCGATGCATCCTTTACTGATTTATTGCTTGTGGATCTTACTAGTATTTATATTTTCTATAAAACAGAAAAAGAGCTGGAACAGACATATTGTACACAGTAAAATTGATGTCTGAAATGCCCAACTGTAATACAAAGTGAACTCTAAAACTTGAAATTTTGTTTTATTTGAAATGCAGTAAGCACCTTTTTATCCCTTGGCTAAAGATTGGTTGTATGACTTATTAGATATGAGATGTACTTTATGTATTGTTTATGGTTTGTTTGACTCTGTAACCACATTGGTTATAGGCAAACTGATAAATCAATTGAAAAAAACCGAACCTTCCAAGTCTTTTGAAAGTGTTACTGCCATTTTCAAGATAACCTTACATAATATAGTTAATACAGCTTTTTAGAAAAATAAGCAGTATCCTATGCCAAATGTACTCAGAAAAATGAAGAGCAACTTTGTTTTCTATTACCTTAATCTCTGCCCTGAATGTAACATTTACCTATATTATCTAAGTATAATGAATATCTACTTGTTTTTTATACAATCTTTGTATTGTATTATTATATACCCATCAGAATAAAGATTTATTTATTTATGTTTCATACCTACATTTCAAGCTCACTGAAATAATATTGATGTTCAGGTCTTTTTGACAAATTCACTCTCCTCACTATGGTGAACATTTCTCTGAAAGAGAATCATTTTCTCTTAAAAAAAGACAGCCTTTATTGGTGCCTTTTATATATCAGATATATTAAAAGCATATCATCTATAAAAAAGGTTATGATATTATATAAAGTAACAAGTTACTTTAGAAAGCCTTTCCTTTCTATTGTGGAAAAATGCATTATACAAGATCAGTATAGTTCAGGAAATATATATACAAAAAATGAAGCATTACCAATATGTTTTATTTTGTTTGAGCAGTTTTATTAGTCTCGACATTAGGTACATGTCATATCTGAAAATGATTTAGCCATTTTTAAGGAACACATATGTGCTAAGGAGTGAAATGATTTCCCATTGTCTTCATTGAACCGTATCTGCACCTCAACTTGCAAGTACTCTTAGGTGTTTAACTTATAGAATAGTTGTGCAGCTCAAAAAGTGAGTAATATCTTCATTGTTCATGACAGAACTGTATGTAAATTTCAAAAAGTCAGATAATTAGAATTTAAAACATTAAGTTAAATTATTATATCTTTCTGACATTAAACTAATGCATTAACAAAAATTCTCTCTTTTCAAATTTTGAGTGGTTAAACTCAATACAAAATCAGCTGATTTTTGAAGTTGAGAGTTCTAAGGTTTGAGTCCTTGTGTAAAGGCAGTTGCTTTTACATGGATTTGAATGCTAGACTGTGGATACGTGTATTCTTTGGTGGTTGGTTTCTATTAACCACTCATCTCAGGAGGCGTCAGACTCTGTTCAGTAGTACACATTTACAATTACATACCGGACTGCGCATAGATATCTTGGAATCTCTGCAAAGTACTGTTGACATCATGTCACTGTGCTTTTACTCTGTAACCTCTTAGAATAGATTCAGTAGGTATATAGCCAAAACTTATAGAATATATGTAATTTCAAAAATAGGTAGATAACAGTAAGGCATGATCTGTGTAGACTAGAAAATGAAAAAAACAAGCCCACCTGAAAAAATGCAATAATAGCTATCTGTCCCATCCATAATTCCTCAAGAGAATCTTATTCAGAATAGAAGCATCACAATAATGAATTTACATTTACCAAGTATATTTTACAAGTGTATGCAGATGCTAAAGAGCTATCTAGAACAAGTTTAGGTTCCTTAGGATAAATCTTTGCCTATTCGTATAATGAGAAGAGGATGTATGTCTGAGTGAACTATAAACCATTCACCTCATTGTAGGATTATAAATGAGTTAAATGATACATTATTTATAAGTAAGTAAATCTCCCAAATTATTCTGTTCATGTTACATTCTAAACGTTGCCTTTCACTACAGTTTGGACATTCAAAAATATCAATAAATTTTTATTAGAAATCAGTTTGTTGAAAAGAAATAATTCACTGATAAAAACAAGTGGGATTTAAAAAATTTGTTTTGGCAGGTTTCCAGTTAAAAGAAAAACTGTTTCATACAGGTGGATCTATAAAATAAATATAACCAACTTTAAATTAGAATAAAATCACGTATTAAATTAAATTATTCAAAAAAAGTTGAAATGAACTAAAAAAAAATACCATTTATTTTAATACAGTAAACAGATTTATTACATTTTCCAATACATTTAATATTAAATTCAGCTTAAAATTTTGACAATTTGTATCTGAAAAATAACCTGGTTTTATTGGTGACATTGTATGTGTTCTTTGTATCATGTATTCAACAGATGACAGTAATTTCCTTTATTATTCAGTTGTCATTGTGTAAATATCTAGTTTCATGAAAAGTTAAATCCCACAATATTTTGTAATTTTTTAACCATTCACACTAAAATGGATTTCATCCATTTAATTTCATCCTACTGTATGATTACCTGTTTATAACTGGTAAGCTTCCTTTCTATTTTATTTATACATTATTCTTTTACAGTCCGAGTCTTTTACAGTGTTGATTACTTTTATTTTTTTCTGTATAGGCAGAATAATAATGGACCTGATATTCCAAATCTGAAAAACAAATGAATTTATAAATAAAACTGATAAGTCAATGTTTAGGGTCATAGGTGATTACACACAGTTGTGTGAAAATATGTTAAAAGAAAAAGTTGTCAAATATTACATCCTAAAATGTATAGGTTGAAATTCAATTTACATATAATTACCAAAGTTATGAACATATAATTAATTACTTTTTGTAGCAAGTTATATATTTTAGGGTGTGTGAAATAGATAAAATATCAAAGTCGTGTTAAATAAATCAGATACTGTTTGAACGAGTATGACATTTTAAGTGATATTTTCTGGGGTGGCTTATAATCATGACAATGAATATCATGGGACCTCTAGATGGGAGGCCAAGACGCTACCACTTCGCCACAGAGATTATTTAATAAAATATTATTACCCTCATATAAATATCCAGAAGCTCCAGATATCCCATGCAGCTTTCTGAATTTTGGGCCTGCAGGCAGCCGCATCCCTTGTCTGTGAGGTTTAGTCTTCAACATACTCAGGCTGTTCACTTCTCGTACCTGAGAAGTGTGGTTTGATGAAATCCAATCATCAAAGATCACTAGTATCCACAATCTAGTATTTAAATACAAATAAAGCAACTAATTTATTAGGATTCAAACTTGAGAACCTCTCTGCTTCGAAATCAGCTGATTTATGATAAGTTTTACCACTAGACCAACCATTTTCCTGCTTGTTTGTGGAAATGACAATTCTGTGATATGATGGAATCATTTTATGTAATTTAAACAATATTATTCTCAAAATCTTGTTTTATAGTCATGTGCTTGTAGTTGCAAATATTTTATGTTAATTAAATTATTAAAAATTAATATCTATGTATGTGAGCTGTAGATAGATGACATTTTAAAACATATCAAACGAGTAATTCGTTAAATAAAATTTTTTCGGTCAGTTATTATTTTATTCAGGTACCTCTAATCCCAGTAATGTAAATATTAAAAATAATTTTTTTTATTTAACATGAAAACAGAATTTATATATTTTATGAATCTAGCAGATTGAAGTGGAAAAAGATTGGAAATATTCAAGCAAAGAATTATAGCCCTTTTTTTCCCCAAGACCACTGAAGATGGTCCAGTAATTACGCATTGCAGATCCTCAGTGGTTGCCTGGCCTCTAATTTCCTGGAACCCCACAGGATCCGGCGATGCTGTGCCCTGCAGGGGTCGCTCACCCAGTAGGCCAGGACTCGGTCTTTTCTTTGTGCCATGCCTCAACGCAGTTCCCCTTGAAGAAGGGAATCTAGTCGGGTCTCCAGTCTTTTCAAACTCAAAGGTTCCCCGATCACTCATCGAGAATTATAGCCTAGACACAAAAGTTTAGTTAAAGAATTATGCTGTGACGTTTAAAAATTATGTTTGTTATGGATCGATTTAAAACTTTTAAAAAAAGGATTAGGCTTCTGTACAAAGCCTATTTTAACCTATTTTCTAAAGAAGAAATCATTTATAAATCGAATAAAGTTCTTCGTTTTCTTACAAAATCAATAACATAACATATGAATCCAGTGAAAAATATTGAGAATTTAAACTCTATATACCTTTATAAAGAAGTTGGTTGAATCAGAAGTGAAGTTTCAAGTTTTGTTGAAGAGCAACAGAAAGAAAGAATTAGTTCCAATTGGTCAATGATTTGTCAGGAAGTAATTTATCATGAGAATTATTTGCCTTAAATCGTTAAATTTTTGTAAAAAAAAAACCATTGTAGATTACATGGCTCGAAATTAGTCATCTAAAAGTTTTTTTTTTTGTATCTTAAACATTACAAGGGAGATTTAGTCAATCAGAAATAAGTCAAGACTAATACTCAAATAAAGTTGGCATTAAATCTTGTTTTATTATATTTACTTTGGTTGAAGATGTTAGTGTTTCTACCATTAATCAGGAAAGTTACAGTTTCAACTTTGATTAATTAAAGAATTAATCAAAAACGGATTTATAAAGGAATTGTGACTAAATACTTGCCCTATACAATGGATATCTAAATGTATGACAATGAATATGGAGATTAGGAAAAGAAGATAGACTTTTGAAATATGATGTTAAAGAAAGGAAAAATGATGTAAATTTGTTGCATAATAAGAGTATGAAATAAAGATATTTGAAAAAAAAAACAGAATTTTAGCAAAATTCTGTAAAATTTTAAATTACAGTAAAAACATCGATTGAAATTGGTAAAATATTTTTTTATTTCATTGTTTCTAGAAGGAAGTAGTATAGGTAAAAACATCCATCAGAAGATAAAAATTAGAATGTACGTTTAGGTGGGGTTAAGTTATGTTGACCGTGTTAAACAAATCTAACAATAAAGTAGAAATTTGTATATATAATAAAAAAAAAGTTCAAACTTATATGGTAATTAATAATCAAATTATTCGTGTAATTAACCATCGTAAAAGGATAAATAAAGTGCATTCTGGGAATGGAGCCATATTTGACACTTATAAGTAGGATAAGTAAGTGTTTGCGTAATCGTAATAAGTTACAAATGAAACAATAAATAATCTAATTATAATCGAAAAATTATAAATAGTAAGTTAATTTTTTTTTTGTAGTTTTATTTTTTTAGTACTGTACTGAAGAATATTTTTGAGAATTAACAATTATTGGATTAACAAAATGTGGGGAAAGCCTAATTACATCCGCCATTTTCCCAAGATGGTGACAAATTACAGGTGAAATTTTAAAAATAATTTTAATATACCTTTTTGTGAGTACGGGGCTTAAAAAAAATATTTTTTATTAAAATCAGCTTTCCGCACTTTTATCTGCCTCTACGAGCAATTCAACAGTATACTAAGACACGTGCAAGCTAAAAATACTATATACAGGTAAACACCTACAGCGCTAGCGTAGAGATACGGGTAAGCTGAAGATTTCGTTCCATTGTATTGATCGTATTAATTGGTAGCACTGGATTTGAAAGGCAAGGGGCTAACCGTTAGCTGTTGGCGGAACTGCTTTTTGTAGCCGACGCTCTTCAGTCGGCCGTGGCAGCTGGCTGAAGCCGCTATCGCCGTCGGCCGAGTACGGCATGGGTCCGGTGGCCAGCCGCGAAGATGAGGACGACGATGAAGAGAGCGGCGCGCCGAAACCGATAATGGTCGGTGATAATTTTTTTTTTTTGTGTTTATCCTGTGTATGTGTTTCGAGTTTAAGTGATCTTCAGTGGTTAATATCGTACAAACACAATTATGCGTAAATGATAATAGGTGGGCACCCGCGCTAACAAATGCGTACAGCGAATTACATAATTCGGGCTATTTTGTATGACATCCATCTCTTATGATAGGATTAAACACAGAAATCAAAACAAAAGAATTGAATCTTTTCTCTCGTAAAGATTATTATTAAGAATAATAAAATCGGTATTATAATTTTAATAACTGAACCGAATGCCGGTTTCATTCAGTAAATACATAAATACTACATCTTAGAATTTCTATTACAATCTATTTCTTCCCCTAACTTTTTTTTTATCATGTATATTTCCTTCTAGAAGTTTATAATCATAAATTCCTGATTATGTATGACTTTGTAACTTACTATACACGTCATTCATCTGGCAATTAAATCGGTGCAGATTTAAAAGATTCAGTCATTCGTGAGAATGTAATTAAAATTCTATTTTTACTTACTTAAATTACGGTAAAATAATGTACATGTTTTAAAATTAGTAAAATAAAATTACAAATCGCTTTTAGTGTATTGTTTATTTTACAAACAATACTATATGGTATTGTACTCGAAGGTAAATGTCATGTAACAAATATTAAATAATTGAAAACGTAATTACTACATCTTACAATTTCTATTATATTCTATTTTTCCCTAAGCAGGTTTTTTTTAATCGTGTATATTTCCTTCTAGAAGTTTATAATAATAAATTCCTTATTATATATGACTTAGTGTCTTAGTTTTTGTTTTTACTAGACTGAACCAGGAATTTCTCTTTCCATGTTCGCCTTCCACCTTCTAATTTTTCCCTTAATACTATTAACCCGCTTTTTTTAATTAAAAAATATTAAAAATTTAAGAAAATTCTGTATACGTGCGTATATATTTATATAATGGATTTTTTAAAATTTAGATTTCAGAAACAGTTAATCTAAAAACATGGTATTTGATGTGTAGTGTGATGAATGTTCTGGAACACTGTTGAGATTTGATATTTTTAAAAATTGGATTACCAGGTAGAGAGTAGTGTTTGAGATGTTAAATCTCTCAAAAGGTCTTTATTTCATGAAAATTTTATCGTTTATATTTTTATTTATTTAGGTTAGCATAAATAGTATAATCAGTATAAATAACAATGAACATTAAACCTAAAGTTTTGTAATCTCGACTCTCAATAAAAAAAAAAAATATTTTTCAAAAAAAAAAAGTTTATCTAACTTTTTACTGTTACAATTTATCGATTTAAATGTTTTCACTTAACGAAGTTTATCTGTATGGGGAAAATTGTTTATCTCTGTACCTCATATGATTAGGAGGGGAAATCTCTCCACCATTAGAAAACAACAAGTTCGATTAACTTTTTACTGTAAACATTCTATCGACTTGAAATTTCAATAATAAAAAAATGGGGTTACTATTCTTTACCATTAAATACAATAGTTTTTATAAACTTTCCTAATATTGTTCTAACTACTTGAAACTTTTTTTTATTACTTTTTTAATATTAATTTTTTGAAGAATATTTCAAAATATCATTGGGATATATTTAATTACGTTTTAAGTATACATTTTAGTCTAATAATTTTATACCTAATTTATTATATTATCTAGTCCATTTTTTTTTTTTTTTTTTTTGGTTGAATTACATTTCTACAGAAGCATGTACTTGGGATTATGAAATGGAATTCTGTAGCGTATGAAAAATGCCGTACGTGAGTTGTGGGATTCAAACTCATGACTCCCGGATGAAAAGCCGAAACGCTACCACTCCGTCAATGATGTGGGCAAAGTTCAACACTTAAAATAATTATTATTATTTTAAATTTTATCCCTGGAGAAGAAGTTACATATTAAGCTGTTAGAAACTACCAGAAAACTTTTGCAATATGTCATTGCCGACTTTTAAAAATAATTATTTTGTAATAAATTTTAAAAAGCTAAACTATTTTTTGTTTGTCTTTTCTATAGAAGATATTCCGCTTCTAAAGTGCTACTTTATGTTTGTATATGTATACAATAAATAAATATATATATTTTTAATTTTTTACTAATTTTAAATGTAAAATTCTTTTAATATGTTGGGTCTTAGTTTATTTTATCTATTTTCGTTACTTTATTCATCCTTTTTAAATTACATCTAAAATAAAATTCGTTATTTTCTATTATAATGAAGTTTTTTATTAATATTTTATTTTATTCGGGTTTTATAAAAAGATATAGTAAGGAAATTATTAAACAAATTTTATAATTTATGGATGTCACAAAATTAATACATATAAAAATTAAAATTTTGAACCTTTATAAGATTTAGATGAAAAAACCTCTCAAAAAGTATGCATATAGATGAAATAATACAGGATGGCCGGTGGTAGTAGTTACAAATTTAGGATAACTCATAAAAAAAAAGTATATTTCAGACCAAGTAAAAATACATTGTCATTTCTCATTAATTTTAAATCGATGTTACTTTTTATATGACTGCCCAAAAAAGGAGTATAATGTATTTACGGTGTATGTATTAATGTTTGTTACATTGTAGCAACTCAATGGCTGAACCGATTTAGATGTATGACTCCGTGTTGGTCATGTTACGTTACGGGAGTGTCATAAGCTATTTAGATATGTTTAAATAAATTTAAAAAAAATTATACTATATACAAAATTGTCACCCACACTCTCTTAATTATTCTATATTAGTAATTATCCTATATTAAACAGCAATGTTTATTTTTCTGGAAATGGTTTTTTTTTTAGTTTTTAATACTTGCCTCTTGTTAAACTTAGCCGATGATTTTAGTATTAAATATATACCGCTAATCAAAAAATACGGAGCTGATTTTTTGAGAGTTACGTCATGCATCGGCCAATTTGTATTATTTCTTCTTTAATTGATATTAATTTTTTAAAGAAATATATCTCTTGTAATATCCAACATTTTATTTAAATCACTTTTTTTATTGATATGTGTAATTTTCATGTAAATATCTAAAAATGGATTTCCAGATTTTTCGAAATTCGTCTTTGAAAGGGATGAAGAAACGTAAAAAAATTTGAACAATAATTGCAAATTTTCTTTATTTCCAACTATATTTAACGAAGTATTCACAAGATTGGGGCTTTTAAAAAACTCTTCAGATTAATATCTAAAAACCGTTTTCGGGTTTTTTGAATTTTCACCTTAAGGGGTGCAACAGTGTATGGCGCGGCGGCTCAACAAACACAACCACTGATACTTGTATGTACGACGCGACTGGTTGCATCTGCCTCCGGTTAGTTCACTAGAAAACTAAAATAAAGGTAATTAAAAAAAAAAAAAAATGAAAAACTAAGTACGGTTACTTCCTAGTGGTATTGTCGGGTAACGATAAGAACCGGGGAAAATACATTTTTACCCGTACGAAGTACGGATAACCATTATCCATCTCTTAAAACTAATATTTTTAAGATAGAGGCCGACGGTTTTGAAACCTACATTCTTAGATCAATCAAAGTTAAGGCCTGTACTGAGCAATCAAACTGCTGCGGTGAGAGAAATTACAATACACTGATATTTTTTATTAACTGAACAGACTTTAATTTTTATTTATTATTATTATTCTTACAAGCAAGAGTTTAATGAACACAAAGGGGTTCAAGGGGCAGAGCCCCCTGACTAGACTGGAAAGGAAAGTGAAGTGAGCCCTGATCGGCTAAACATCCCCTGACGTGACGGGAAACAAGTAATTAAATAGCGCACTCAGCGGGTTGGTCTAGTGGTGAACGCGTCTTCCGAAATCAGCTGATTTCGAAGTCGAGAGTTCTAATGTTCAAATCCTAGTAAAGGTGGATACCGGTGTTCTTTGGTGGTTGGGTTTCAATTAACCACACACCTCAGGAACGGTCGTCCTGAGACTATACAAGACTTAATTTACACTCATACATATCATCCTCTGAAGTAATACCTTACGTGGTTCCGGAGAGTAAACAGAAAAAGAAAGAAGAATTACATAGCGCTGGCGAAGCCGCGATGGGAATGCTAGATTGGGAATTTTAATAAAATTTCTTTTATATCTTTACTGGGGAATTTTCTTATCTTCCGTTTTTTTTCTTTATTTAAGCGTTAGCAACAATTCGTTGTTTATCATATATTCCTTCAATATTTTTAATAAAATATTTATTTACCGTTTTATCAGGATTTAATGAAAATCTAAAAACAATATTGTTGATTAAATAATATTTAATATAAATATATTAAATATTAATTATTTAATATTAATATATTAATTTAATATTAAATGTAAATAAACGATGGGTCTGCTAGTTATTTATGTATTAGTAGTAAGTAGTTAGATTCCCAGGATTTTTATTCCTTCATTTTCGTAATTTTTACCATCATTTGCCGGCCAAAGAAGTTTGTAACACTTTTTACCCAAACACATTTTCGATTTTCCTTGTCTCCTTTGGTTAACTTTAATATTAAAATGTTTACAGCTGTACGTTGCAACAATTGCTTACTGATTTTCATTTTTTTTTTAATCTAGATTTTAGTCTATTTAATTTTATAATAATAAACTTTGTTTCCTGCCTTTATTTGTTTATTAATGCTGTTTTTCATTCCAGTCTCAAGATTTAGTCCTTTAACAGTATAATCAAAGTTATTTATATAAATCTTGAAATATGTTTGTACTAATAATTTTACTTTACGATCTGTCCACCAGGTATTCTCATATATTTTATATTTTTCATTCAGTTCTTAAGGCTTTATGTATATTTTTTAGCCATCTTTAAAAAAAAATTAGGAAATTTTCAGTTCGGTTCACTTGTTGTTTTAATTATTTATTTATTTTTTATATTAAAGTTCAATCCTTAAGTTTGATAATTCCAAATATGTCTGTAGATAAATTTATTTTTAATTTTGTAGAGGCTTCTGGAAGTCTTGTAGCAAAGTTCCCCAATTAATTAAGTTTTTGATAATTTATATGAAAGGTTTATATAAAAATAAAGTATCCACTTAACAACAATTGTCAGTATTGACTATCCAAGCGCTTTCGGATTATTCTTTCATCATCAGGGATTATTGATTAATTATGAATTTTATAGTTTTGCATAAAATGTAAATTTTTATAAATGGAAATTAAAATGAAAATAAAATTTGAATTTTTGTGTTACAACATTTGACTGTCAATAGTTAAAGTAAGTCAACGTTAAAAAGAAAGAAAAAATAACAATTGTAAACATCTTTCTGACAAGACGTTTTTTTTAACGTTGACTTATTTTAACTATTGACAATCAACTGTTGTAACATAATAATTTAAAATTTTATTTCATTTTAATTCACATTTATAAAAATTTATATGCACAACTATAAAATTCATAATTAATCAGTAATCCCTGATGATGGAGGAATAATCCGTAAGCGCTTGGATAGTCAATACTCACAATTTTTGGTGAGTGGATACTTTATTTTTACATAAATTGTGTAATACCAACGGTGCCAGATGTTAAGAAAATTAAACCTAAATTAAAGGTATTTGAAAAGAAGATTATGTGATCTTCATAGACGATTTTAAGACATCTTTGCTTTGTCATATTTTTTGTTTAGTTATGTTAAACATTACTAAATGTCTTTCATTTTTGAAACTTAAAAAAATTTTTCTATTAAACTAAAAATAAAGAAGTATAATATAAATTTTCTTGCATTCCAGATAACCTTAGCTCACGCTTAGTAGTAATCTCTTAACGTATTTTTCTACATTTCTTTCCTTATTTTTACTGAATCAAAAATGTCACACCTTTTAAAGTTCTTATCAATGACTTATACGTCTTCTCTTATAAATAATAATTTTAAATAAATGAAATAACTGACTTCAAAGAACACTAAAATTTAATTCTATTCCATAAAAATATTAAAAGCAAAAATAAATATCACCTTAACGAATGAAGTATAAATTATATGTCTAGACGGCTTTCGACTATCAAGTCATTATCAAGAGACATTTATTAAAAGAATCTTTTAAAAAAGCTCATATTTCGTTAATCGTTTTTGTCAGTCTTCTCTAAAATTATCAACATTAAAAAAATTAAAATTTATCATCTATTATTCTTAATATCTTTATTACGGATTCAAAGTTTGAAAATAAATACATTAGTTTACATTTTTTATTAATATGTCTTCAGATTATAATTATGATAGAACGATTAATTAAAACCGAAAGCAGTGGAGATATGTTTTTTATTTTGTTGGAAAGCGATTAAGTCGTATTACTGCGAATATTTTCATACATAAATTCTATTAACTGATTATTGTTGCGTAATATTTAATATTTGTTTTAAATATATTTTAAATTAAACCTTTTGAAGTTGGCGCACAAATAAAAAATAATTATCAACATTTTACTTATTAATCCTTAATTTTTTTTCAAAAAGATGAAATTTAAAGAATAATTTGAAAAATTATTATTTCGTAATTTTTGTTTGTTCTTTTTATTTACAGTACTTTTTAACTTTATTTTATAAGTTTGTTTGCTGCTGATTGCTTATAAAGAACTGACCTATTTAATAGAACTTGTTGAATTTATTTATTATATCTCTAATATAAATCTATTTGTTTTTTTTTTAACTGAAATATTAACTCTTAATAAAATAATTTATTATCTACTATAACTAGCATCCCTGTCGCGGCTTCGCCCGCTCTATATGGTTACTTGCGTTTTCCGTCGCGGTCAATTTTTTTTCTTTTATATTTTTTTGCCAAGAACCGAAAGCAGGTGCAGCCAATCGCGTCGCACATACAGTAACAATAGCTGTGTTGATTGAGGCGCCACGTTGTACACGATCGCACTTCTTAAAAAATCGAAATTAAAAAAAAAAGAACCCGGAAATGGTTTTTAGATATATGTTTATCTGAAGAGTATTTTTACCTCAAATCTAGTGAATATCTCGTTTAGTATAGTCGGAAATTGGGAAAATTTGCAATATTTGTTCAAAATTTCTTTTACCTTCCTCCTTTCAAGATTGAATTTCAAAAAATCTAAAAATTGGTTTTTAGATATTCATTCACCTGAAGATTATAAATACCAAAAAAATTAAGTTGATATCTTCATTTTTTTACTAAAAAATTAAAAAAAAGTAGCAGAGTAAAAAAAAAAATTCAAAATCCATTTTAACCCTTTAACTTGGAATTTCAAAAAATCTAGAAAGTGGTTTTTAAATATTCACATTAAGATTACACATACCAAAAATCAAGTCGATATCTTCATTTGTTACCGAGAAAAAAATAGTAAATTTCATTTTTACTCCATTTTAAGCCTTTAAAATTAGAATTTCAAAAAATACTTTCTGCACTTCACCATAAGAATAATTTGTATATAAATTTTCATCAATTTATTTCATTATTTTTTTCTGGGCGTTAATTATGAATCGGTCACGACTTGTTATTTTAAGTATTTATAGACATTAGGCTATATATATTAATTACGTTACTGGTTGTTTATTAATAAATAAATTTAATTTTTTATATAATTAAAAATTAATTTTTTAAATTGGCGTAAAATTATAGATTTTACCAATCGGAAACAAAATCGACTTACTGTTATCTCGTCGTTATAAATAATTTCATCGAGAAGGTCCAAGGTACGAATCCCGGTCAAACACGAAATTTTTCATACGCAACAGAAATCCAGATTCCCACGCACAAGCTTCAAATCTGTTTCATGAATTAATCATCAATTTAAAAAAAATGAAAAAATGAATTATATCAGCTCGAGTTACAAGACAGATTTATAAACTAATCGACTGACATAAATTTATGAGGTTTTTTTTACGAGTGTATTTATAGAACCCAAGAGAATTCGAAATCGATAGCTTTAATATTCTAAAATAAAAAATGTTACGTATGTTGGTCGTTGTATTACTAAGTGTACAATTTTAATTAACCAATTTACAATGTATATGATATACTGTGAACAGATCCAAGATAGGGCCACCATACTACGAGTATTTCCATGGTATCTTTTTTTTTGTCTTCAGTCATTTGACTGGTTTGATGTAGCTCTCCAAGATTCCCTATCTAGTGCTAGTCGTTTCATTTCACTATACCCTCTACATCCTACATCCCTAACAATTTGTTTTACATATTCCAAACGTGGCCTGCCAACACAATTTTTTCCTTCTACCTGTCCTTCCAATATTAAAGCGACTATTCCAGGATGCCTTAGTATGTGGCCTATAAGTCTGTCTCTTCTTTTAACTATATTTTTCCAAATGCTTCTTTCTTCATCTATTTGCCGCAATACCTCTTCATTTGTCACTTTATCCACCCATCTGATTTTTAACATTCTCCTATAGCACCACATTTCAAAAGCTTCTAATCTTTTCTTCTCAGATACTCCGATCGTCCAAGTTTCACTTCCGTATAAAGCGACACTCCAAACATATACTTTCAAAAATCTTTTCCTGAGATTTAAATTAATTTTTGATGTAAACAAATTATATTTCTTACTGAAGGCTCGTTTAGCTTGTGCTATTCGGCGTTTTATATCGCTCCTGCTTCGTCCATCTTTAGTAATTCTACTTCCCAAATAACAAAATTCTTCTACCTCCATAATCTTTTCTCCTCCTATTTTCACATTCAGCGGTCCATCTTTATTATTTCTACTACATTTCATTACTTTTGTTTTGTTCTTGTTTATTTTCATGCGATAGTTCATGCGTAGGACTTCATCTATGCCGTTCATTGTTTCTTCTAAATCCTTTTTATTTTCGGCTAGAATTACTATATCATCAGCAAATCGTAGCATCTTTATCTTTTCACCTTGTACTGTTACTCCGAATCTAAATTGTTCTTTAACATCATTAACTGCTAGTTCCATGTAAAGATTAAAAAGCAACGGAGATAGGGAACATCCTTGTCGGACTCCCTTTCTTATTAGGGCTTCTTTCTTATGTTCTTCAATTGTTATTGTTGCTGTTTGGTTCCTGTACATGTTAGCAATTGTTCTTCTATCTCTGTATTTGAACCCTAATTTTTTTTAAATGCTGAACATTTTATTCCAGTCTACGTTATCGAATGCCTTTTCTAGGTCTATAAACGCCAAGTATGTTTGTTTGTTTTTCTTTAATCTTCCTTCTACTATTAATCTGAGGCCTAAAATTGCTTCCCTTGTCCCTATACTTTTCCTGAAACCAAATTGGTCTTCTCCTAACACTTCTTCCACTCTCCTCTCAATTCTTCTGTATAGAATTCTAGTTAAGATTTTTGATGCATGACTAGTTAAACTAATTGTTCTGTATTCTTCACATTTATCTGCCCCTGCTTTCTTTGGTATCTGACTATAACACTTTTTTTGAAGTCTGACGGAAATTCCCCTTTTTCATAAATATTACACACCAGTTTGTATAATCTATCAATCGCTCCCTCACCTGCACTGCGCAGTAATTCTACAGGTATTCCGTTTATTCCAGGAGCCTTTCTGCCATTTAAATCTTCTTCCATGGTATACTATTACTTAAATAATTGATTTTACAAACAATTATTTTATTTAGAATTTCATTTATTATCCGTACACTGATAAAACTATATGATTTTTAAAGTTTTGAAACAATAAACAAATATAAATACTCCACCTCTAAATATTGATTTTTAAATTTATATTTCGAATATTTTTTTATAATAATTTTTTCTGTCAACGAGGAATTATCAAAGTAGAAAAGATTTTCCATCATTATTAGAATAATAGAAAGTAATACAATTAAAAATAAGAGTTCATACGAATAACTTTTAACTTTTTTAATCTATCGGCTTTAAATTTATAACAATTATTTTATTTGTTTTTTTTTTACCTAAGTCGTTATCAGTGTGGGAAAAGTTTTAAAACTTTTATCACTAACTTAGGGGGTAACAAATCCCCATTCCTAAGAAAAAAAAAGATCCATTAATTGTTTAACTTTTTATTTTTTCAACTTGTTAAAATGAAATTTTTATTACATATTTTATAAGTAAGTCTTTATCAAGTTAATAATAATAATAATCAACTTGCTTCACAAAGATTAATTATTTAAACGATTTTACTGTTAAATTTCGTTTAAATATCATGAACCAGCTATGGTATTTTTAATTGAGATGTAGGATACGTTAAGACAAAAGTACCTTGATTGAATTTTATTTTATTTTTTTGTTACGTTTTATTGGTTTAATAGCTTTTGTTGACTGTTTTCTTTTGTTGTTTAAGGCCTTTTATAAGAAAATAATTAAGTGCAATATTTAACATTATAAGTAAGGAAAGGATAAAATCTTAAGCTGTGTATAAATATAACAAAAAAATTCATCCATATCACTGACAGTTGTTTTTTTTTAATAATTATCTTACAAATAAATAATTATTATTAAATATTTTGGAATAAATTTATTTTTTTAATAGTTCTACTGAAGGTAAGATTTAAAGAAAATAAGATTATGAAATTTATTTTGCTACAACATAAGTTGCAAGAAGTAAGTTCTTCCTTCTTCTTTAGTGGAACTGTATTTTTATAGATATCGAGAAACAGGATTTCCATGATGGTCTGTCCTGAACTTTTTCTTATAAATTATCCTAGTTTTCCTTTCAAATCATTCAACACCTCTGTCCTCTTTTTTCCTCCTCCACTCACAACCGCAATCTATTACGTTCTTAATAGCCATATTTTAAAATTTGGCCTATCCAATTAGTCTTTTTCCTGTTTAGCTTCCGGGAATCACCGTCAGGTATTACTTCAGAGGATGATATGTATGAGTGTAAGTGAAGTGTAGTCTTGTACAGTCTCAGGTCGACCATTTCTTAAAGCCAGATATTTTTACGTGGATTTGAATACTGAATCGTGGATACCGGTGTTCTTTGGTGGTTGGGTTTCAATTAACCACACATCTCAGGAATGGTCGAACTGAGAATGTACAAGACTACACTTCATTTACACTCATACATATCATCCTCATTCATCCTCTGAAGAATTATCTAAACGGTAGTTGCCGGAGGCTAAACAGGAAAAAGAAAGGAAAAGGTCGACCATTTCTAAGATGTGTTATTAATTGAAACTCAACCACCAAAGAACACCGGTATCCACGATCTAGTATTCAAATCCGTATAAAAGTAACTGCCTTTAGTAGGATTTGAAGCTTAGAACTCTCGATTTCGAAATCAGCTGATTTGTGAAAACGCGTTCACCACTAGACCAACCCCGTGGGTCTTGTAGTGTCTTAATCATACGCCTGGTATGAAGAATTAAGTATAGGCCTAATAAAGATAATTTTATTATTATTTAAGGGGTTTACGTCCTTTTACAGTGTCAATGGATGATAATGAAATTTCTAGCGTGCGAAAATTCCATATCTGACCGATTCGAACCCGGGACCTCCGGATGTAAGGCCGAGACGCTTCCACTCCGCCACAAAAATTGCCAATAATAATAACAATAATAGTAATAAAAATAATAATAATTTTGCAAGAAGTAAGTCTTTAATAATACTATCAATTTATGTCAATTTCTTTCTTTCATAACTTATTTAATTCTGTTATTTCCTAATCAATTATTTGTATGATATAAGACACGGTTGAATGATCTCATAGAAAAGTCTTTTGTTAGAAAAATAAGAATATATCAATTTCTACGAATCCATTCTTTTTTATAACAAAGAACCGAGAAAGCTTATTTGTGCTTCTAAACGTATCCATGTAACAACCAGGATGTAATATTCCACTTTTCTGTATTACTGCAAGCAAAGATATTGTCGCGTGTTCACGGTTGGACCAGTGCATTGAGTGACTAACAAACTAATAATTTCTTATAAATCAATTTATTACTCTAAAATAATAACAATACGTACATATAACATACAAAATAGTAATTCAAATAAAAAGGACAAGATTTGTTTAATGACATTTAAAGTTTATAAAAACTAAAATACAGTCCAATTTTACTAAAAACGTTAAAGTGACGGATAAAAATTAATATTGTATTAATAAGATAACAGAACAGTCTAAAGTTCATAAAATTTTGTTCATTACAGTTTCTGCAAATATTATTACTTTTACTGTTTACAATGGAACTATCCTACACTTATGTAAGTATAGAATACAGTCACTTTCGCTACAGTTTACCAATAACTCACCGAACAACTTCCTGCAATCACCCACTGTCCACGCTGGAATACTCGTGACGTACTCTTCACTCGTTGTTACCACACACTTATTGATATCACCGTCACCACAACTGCGTCGAACTCAAGCTTGCGAACTACTCTGTTACCGCTTATCATCACGACTGCGCCAAACAAGGCCTTGCCGGACTACTGACCCTCTCGGCTGGTCCCTGGCAGTATTTATATCCTTTGGGGTGCAGAACCAGTAACCGCTTCATCCCTTTAATTGTTGAGCGTAAAGATTTCCATCGTCCGCACCCTTATGTTTATCTATAAATTCTTATTCCGGTCCGGTAACCCTTCTGGTCGAACAACAGCTTTTGGAGTTGCCATTGTATTACAAAGGACAGATTGTTAAACGGGCCTGTTAGTCTGAGAAAAGAATCCCTTTTAGTTCCTTTTGGATTCTTCTTTTCATTATTATTTTCTATTTCGTTCTTCTTAATTGGAAGAAAACTCGTTGTCCTGGTCCGTTACACTGGTCCTGTTGTAATATCTTATCTCTTTCGATCAATTCAGTATACTACGCGCTATTGATCTTTTCGTTGTTCCTCATTTCCATGAAATATAATAAAAAATATATTATGACGGCAAAAAAAATATATTGTGCTATAAATGTAGGCTGCTGTCCAAAAAAAATATTATCAGAAATGCATATTATTGAATAATAGTAGAAATAATAATAAAAAGTACAAATGTAATGCAATGTATGCTTCTACTTTTCAAGTAGAAATATAGATTATATTTCGATGTTTCTTCCATACTTCAAACACTTATTCAGTGCAGTTGTTTCATGTCATATTTATTTGTCTTCTATATGTAAACTTACGACCACTTGCAACTAATTCCCCTTCTAAATGACACACAAAACCTGTTTTCTATTGTTGGTAAATAAAATACTCCAGTCCCACTTTCAATTTCATAGACCTCTTTGTAGTTCTATTTCTCACTGAACATTACATAATATTTGCTGAGATTCCAAAAAAAACAGAAAAAATTGATTATTTTATTAACTCTCTTCAGACAGAGTTTTATAATTAGAATACTTTATTCTACCCAATTACTCATATTAATAATCCTTATTGTAGAACTCTGTTACGGTAGTAGGATTTCCTGTTATTTTTAACTTAAGATAACTTATTTCTAAAAGCATTAGTCGGATTTCTTTTTCATTAATCCCAAACAACTTTCTTCTATTAAAACTTGTTAAAAAAGTTAAAATCCACCTTACCAGCAAATTAAATAAACTGATATATATGAACAGTCATGACTACTTAATCATTTTAATTTTTTGACTTTATTTTATAATATTATTTTATTCTCCTGACGATAGTTTAAGGATTGAAAGATCTAGAGAAACACATTTAATTTGCTGGTAAGGTGGATTTTCACTTTTTTAATACTAATTTATTAACATAGCGGTAACCATGTTTGAAAATTTAACTTCCTTCTAATTTTAATATTTTCATTGCTCGTATATTATTTTTATTTGTTAGATTCAAGATAAAAAATATATGCATGAGATTTCTACAACTTCTCTTTTTAAGAAAACCAAAAAAACATTTTTGGATCATGAAAATTGACGAATTTACTTTTAACGATAGAAATATAATATTGATTAAATACATCTATAATTGTAATTCTTCGGCTGAAAATGTTGAGAAAACAAGACTAGCTAATGTATATTGATTCAAATCATACAGCAAAAAGTCTTCTAGAAATAATTCGAAAAAGATTTAAGGAAAGTAATAATTTTTGATATGTAGAACTATTATAAAAATAATATCGAATTATCTGACACGTATTTTACAAATTTGATTGTGAATCATTCACATAACTTTGATAATTTATAAACGCACCAACATCACAGTCAATTAGCAGCTCATACATCGCAATGGATAGGTAAACGGTATTACTTGTCATTCAAAAAGCGTTAATTCTATCTGAAGCGTCAGTAGTAGTGTTGGTACTACCAATAGAACAGTGAAGGAAATCGCGTATACGAAAGGATGTCGTAAGTAACAAGAAGCCCAAGCAAGTAGTAGTCCTAACCCACCGGGTTGGCCTAATGGTAAATTCGTCATCGCAATTCAGCTGATTTCGAAGTCGAGAGTTCTAAGATTCAAATCCTAGTAAAGGCAGTTTCTTTTATACGGATTTTAATAATAGATCGTGGATACCAGTGTTGTTTGGTGGTTGGGTTTCAATTAACCGCACATCTCAGGAATGGTTGACCTGAGACTGTACAATACTACACTTCATTTACATTCATATATATCATCCTTTGAAGTAATTACTTACATGGTTCCGGAGGCTAAACAGAAAAAAAGAGTCAGTAGTCCTGAAACTTTGACGACTAATAAAAAAACGGAATTCTTTTTTCTTTAATGGCACGAATGTAACTAAAATAATAATTTACTAGAAAAAATATTGGCATATAAAAGAGCAGTAAATTTTTAATCTTAGGCTTATGTGAGTTAAACTGAGTTTTTGATTATTTTTTAAGTAAATTTTATAAAAAATTTTAAATAATTTTTTTTTTAGAAAATAAGATAAGGTTTTATCCTTATTTATTAAGTGTTTTTTATGTCACTGTTTCCTACATTTTATAGAACATATTTTTTTGTTGATATGAAAGGAATAACGATAAAAATGGTCTCAAAATATTTATCATTCTTTTGAAAAAAATAACCAGTCTATTGAGTTGTTCATAAAAATATTAAATTAATAATTTTTTTCTTAAAACTTATTAAATTATTTATTCTGATCGATATAAAAATAATAATGCATTATTTAGATTACGTCAGGAATGAGTACAATTAATTACGAGATTAAAAATATTTGATGTGGCACGACATATTTTTCCGATATTTTGTCATTTTTTTTATTATTATTATATTATTATTTATTGTAATTTTTGTTTTACAATCAGAGGTTAATAATTATTAAATAAATCAATATATTTAAATTAAAAAAAAAAATCTGATGTGGACACCACATGACTTCCTTGAACGCCTATTAAATTACATACACACATTTAAAAAAAAAAATGAAAAGTACATAACATTTTATTTCTTTGATAACTTCTGATATTTTTTATTGTTATTATTAATGAATTATTATTTATTGTAAAACTTTTTTTTTACAATCAGAGATGAATAATTATTACAAAATCAATATATTTAAATTAAAAACAAAAAGATAAAAAACAAGAGATGAAGTCGGATTTGAACCGATGTGCCTTCCCTTGTAAGATCCAAATATCTCATTAATTAAAATTTTATTTGGTTCTAACTCTGGAACCAATGAAAACAAGTACCATTTATGATACATCGTTGAAAAGCTTTCAATGGCGGCTTATTACTGCAAGAAAATGTGGAAAATCCAGATTTTTTTTATTTTGAGCTTTTTTGGATACTTTTGGTCCAGTCGATTGTAATCAAAAGGGGAGGTGCACAACAAGATGTTAAAACTGTCCTAAATCCAAAATTTTAACATCCTAAGGCGAATCGTTTTTGAGTTATGCGAAATACGTACGTACAGACGTCACGCCGAAACTAGTTAAAATAAATTCAGGTATGGTCAAGATAGATATTTCTGTTGAAATCTGGAATCCGAAATTTTTCGCGATCCTGAAAAATGTTAAAAATTAATATTTAAAATGTAAACATATGAAATAATCTTAAATTATAAGTTTCGTAAATAAATGAAAAATATTAAATATAAAGAATAATTTTAAAAATCCAGAAGACTTACTAAAAAAATTAGTTATCACATATTTATCTACATGTTGAATGTCGACGCAGAAAATTCAGGTCTTTATTTAAATAAATGTGATTTAAAAATTCATTGACAGAGTATTGTTGTTTAATTGTATTTTAAATACACTGGTAGGAAGATTTCTCATACTGATCGGCAATTTATTAAAAATGGCATTAGTAGCATAATAAGGACCTTTCTCGAAAGCCGAAGTATTGTGCTAAGTTTTGCGAAATTAGATTTATTAACTGGTTTGATAAAAGTTGATATAATTATTTTTCTTTTAAAAATAGGAACTATTCTTTTTAGCAGAGATTACACGTAGATTTGTATAAATTAAGTTTTTGTAACATGGCATCGTTGTAAAATAAAATTATTATATATAATATAAACTCCTCACCAATATATTATTCGTTTCCTTCAAGCGCTTTCGGCTATTCTTCCATCTTCAGGAGGATGATAATTCATATCTCGAAGATAACAATTGTGATACTATTACAACACCGTCGTAGATACTTCAACTTAAGATTTTAACTTTTACAAAATGACGATCAATTGTTATATATATTTAAATATGTGAGTTTTAAACTTTTAAATATTTCAGTTATAAATTATAATCCCTTCTGAAAATGGCGGAATAGCCGAAAGGGCTTGCGGGAAACGAATACTATATTGGTAAACAGTTTATATTATATATAATAATATATGCAAATACAAGAATAAGTAACCATATTTAATTTTCTACTCGTAAATTTCGGTCAATACGATTCATACTTTGGTCTTCGAATAATGGATTGACACCTCCATAATTGTATCTTGAAAATTCGTTCTAACCTTTTGAGGAAGATCCAAGAGATGACATTATACTGGATGTACAAAAAAGAATATAGAATTTTTAATTTAAATCTCTTTTGGATGAGATGAACAGTTTAAATTTAAGTCTAGAACGAAAGAACAAAAAAGAACAATCTTAGTCGCGTGCATGGTTGTAGATTGATTCCCTATCTTTCCGTTTGACAGCGCCACTAACAAAGATGGCGATTCTTGAACGCTAAAGTTTTCTATGTTTTGCAGTTTGTTAAACGTGGATTTGTAGTTACAGTTTAACTTACGCTCCGTATAAAGTTTAATTGTAATTTCCAAGTGACATTCATCGATGACATAATCGGTCAAAAACTATCGGATATCTAAGTAAAGGGAGAGCAGTACAGGACGATTGAGGGTGTCTGAAGAAAATATTGAACGTGTCAGGGAATTTTTCTTGCGTTGTCCTAAAAAATCTGTTAAAGCTGGCCGCGAACTACCAGTTCCGGTGATCATGATATAAAATGTTTTAAAGAGCGCTTACATATGCGATCATACCCTTTACAAGTGTTACAGGCTTTGAAGCCTACAACAACGCAATGTGTGCTGACTTCGAAATCGGAATGTAGTATGACTTTCTTGATCGTACTGTGTTTAGTGATGAGTCAACATTTCAGCTTAGTGGAAATTTTAACACGCATAATATCGTATCTGTTGGGGGAGTTAGTCAGGAATCCCCATTACAGTGCGAAAGGAATTCCTCAAAATTAAATGTTTTCTTTGCAATACCCCGACGGAAATTTAACTGGTATTTCTTTTTCTTTGAAGGAAGCATAATATTAGTTACTTATTTGGATATGCTGCATATATGAATCTTTTCTGAACTGCACGGTAGGCCAAAGAATTTTATTCGGCTACAAGATGGTGCACCTTCTCAATGATATAACTCTGTAAAGGTTTGTTTGAATGACATTTTCCCCAACTGCTGGATCGGTCGGCATGGATTCCATGACAGAGCTTGTTTGTGGTAACCTCCAAGGTTATCCGATCTGACCATATGTGATTTTTTTTCTTTGGTGTTTTATAAAGGATCATGTGTTATGTGCCTCAGCTACCTACTTATGTACACGATTTGAGGCGCACATTATTGAAGCGGCTGCTCCAGCCATACATACTTTTTCTTTTTCCTGTTTAGCCTCCGGTAATAACCGTTCAGATAATACTTCAGAGGATGATATGTATGAGTGTAAATGAAGTGTAGTTTTGTACAGTCTCAGTTCGACCATTCCTTAGATGTGTGGTTAATTGAAATCCAACCGCCAAAGAACACCGGTATCCACGATCTAGTATTTAAATCCGTGTAAAAATAACTCACTTTACAAGGACTTGAACGCTAGAACTCTCGACTTCCAAATCAGCTGATTTAGGAAGACGCGTTCACCACTAGACCAACCCGGTTGGTTCGTGCCAGCCATACTGGTTACAATAAAAGACTACTTTCTCTTATCAGTTTGATGTGTACTGCGTGCTAAAGGTGCTCATATTGAACACTTGCATGGAAAAACCGTCAGGGTTACTCTTTTATTTTATTTGTGATTCATTACTAAAAAGGTCATAGTTAGGAGGTATTAATTAACTTTAAAACCCCGATATTATTTTTTGTACACTCTGTACTTTAGATGGGATTTATGTAAACATAATAGACATTTAATTAATATAATTTAATATTTGCACTTAATATTTAATTAATTACCGTTTCATTAATACAATTTAAAGAAAAACAGTATAATTTAATTTTTTTTGAGTCGAAATCGATTTGATCATCCCAAGAGAACAGGTCACTTGATAAACCCTCAGAAATTTCGCTGTATACGTCCGATAAAAATACTATCGTTATCATTAATAGGAGTTTTATCTACTCGATCAATATAAGTAGAGCTAGATGTCAAAGAATTCTTTAGACGAAAGTCGTATGTGATGAAATGATAGCGACATATAGCTTTTTGTTTTTTTATATTATTGTTTTTTTTTTAATGTAAAAAATGTCATACAATTTTACTGAAGCGTTAATTGGACTAAGAAACTTATCTACTGCAAATCAAAAGTCTCCCAAATTGTCATAAAAGCCAAGTAGCACAAATCAACCAAAATAATTAAACCCGTGAATTGTTATTCACTTATGCGTAAATAATATGTAATTATTCATCTATTGTAAAATATTTAGTAGCTGAATAATAGACATGATTACATTAAAAAAAACAAAGGTCACACTCAAATGAATAAAAAAGACGCTGTTATGTCGATATTTTATGATCACTAATAACAATAAAACAATATAAAAACCAATAAAAATAATGCATGTATAGTTAACAATATAAATATTCTTATAGCAGAAAAAAGGACAGGAAGAAAGTGGACAGATGAGCAAAAACAAACCCGTTCCGAAAAAAATGAAAAATGCGTAGAAGAAGTGAAAGAAAGATGTGATATTTGCATGGTTTAAGTTGGCCTTTTTGCATAAAAAAATAATAAATAAATAAAAGTAAAAGATATTTGCTTTTGTTTTTTTTATATTTTTTTTTAAATAATAAGAAAAGCTAAAATGTTTAGCATGTATATACACCATTAAAAACTGGATTTTTGTAAACTTTTCCTGTTTAAACCAATTGACTTCGATATAATGAAGTGATATCAATCTAGTTATAATTTTATATCATTATTATTACGCTATAATATTTTTTCCATTCTTAAAAATAAAAACTTTATTAACTTTTTACTACTCCAACCCCTATTGACTTGAAACTTATATTATTATAAAAGATATTATGAGAGCAGGAATACTTTTCAACCATTATTACAAAGTTAGATGTACGGTTAAGTTAACTTAGGTAACATCCTCTTAGAGGTACTTAATTTTATCAAGCAAAGTTATAATTTTAGTTAGCCTGCATACGCACGTATACACATACAAGCAAGAAAGTCTTTCTTGTACTTGCACATCAAGTCAAAACTTGCACATCATGATTTTTGTTTTATAAAATTATTTTTAATTAATACTCATATATATTTAAAATTGAAATTTTAAGAATTTAACATGTAGTCATCAAAAATGGTGATTGAAATTTAGCTAGAATAAATTACTTCGTATATTTGAGTGACGAAATGCGAGTTAATTTTGTATAAAAATAAATTTAAAAAATCCCTTTCGGCACTCCGGAACGCGGAGGTAGATTTCACCGGTGCTAAGTAGGTGATAAAAAAGATTTCCACCTTAAAGTTAAGAAAAATTTCAAATTTACTATATACGAAAAAGATGTTTAAAAACGTTTCACATGTTTAGCGTACGATAAGCCCCGTCTTTTTACAATTCCAGTAACATTTTGGTCATCCTTTGCCTTATGGCAAAGGATTGCCTTAGGGTTGGTCATATCAAAAATTGTTTCCGACAAAAGTTTTAGGTAATGTTTAGAGAAATAACGACCGCTTTAAACAGATTCGATACTGTGCCCATTAAGGGAGGTATTATTTTTTTGTCTTCGAAACCCCATTTTTTTTCATCCCCTGTGCCAATCGTAAGTGATATAAAAAATTTTTTACCTTTTTAAGTTTTAGGCCCTTAAAACTATTAAAACTTAAAGATTAATGAAAACTTTAAACGAATTCGATATTTTACTTAATAAGAGAGTTGTAGCAATATTTTGTCTTTTCGAAAAAGGCCCCCTTATTTCCATCCCCATTGTCCGATTTTGCCCATTAACAAACACGACCGAGATTTTGGGACGAATTATTTTTAAGGAATAATTTGCAATTGGTTGGCGCAAAATTACGGCATTTATCGTGTCCACAAGAAAGTGAAATTTTATATATATATATATATATATGTACACATAAACTTTTGAGCTGACGGTAGTTTAGGGTGGATATGAAACGCGAAGGTATGTCTAAATTTTCCGGAAGACGAATCCATGGTGCTCATTACAATAGGTAGCTTTCTTATGAAATCTACCTAAAATGCTGATAATAAAGTTGTAATCCTTTCTTGGCATTAGTTATTTATTTTTGTATAATGTAAAAATAATTATAGGTGAAAAAAGTAAAAAATTCAATATTTTAAACTTTAATTGGCTTCCCTATTTCCAATATTGTCCCAAAGTATTTTTTGGGTCAGTTGCCTTACTACTATGCCTAGGAAGACACAAAAAACTGGTTAAAAAATATCTGCAAAAATGAAAAGATAGTTTTTTCGATTTTTGGGGAAGAGTGAAATTTTGGAACAATTAGGTTTAAAAATGGTAAGGTTACTGAGCTTAATATGAAGTGGAGTTTTATTTTAAAAATATTTAGAAAATTAACCCCGAACTTTTATAAACAAATTGCCCCATCTTTCAAAGCATCTGCCAAATTTCATCAAAATCGATCTATCCAGTCAAAAATTAATAAGCTTCAAACACGCCAACACATGTACATATATACGTAAGTACGAACATTACCCCCACTTTTTTTTGTTCTTTAGGGTTCCTGAGTTATGTAAACGTCGAGAAATGCAAAACATCCACACCCTATTCTTTGACTGATTGGCATACTTTCATTCTTATCTTTAGAGCTACGATTCCAGGAAAGAAAAACGAGTTTCACTTTCAATAAATACACATCAAGAAAATCTTTTCAGAATCATAATAAGGTTCCTTGATTAGTTTTATTGCAGATTGCTGCGGTCTTTATATATTTTTATAAATAATAAATGTAACATTGTATTTAAATAAATTTTATTTTTATCTTTTTGGTTTTTCATTAATATTTTGCTTTATATTTTTATTCTTCAAAATTTTTTGTTTACAAAACTTTCAGATTGTTTAAACGTATTAATTAATTCATAACTTTTACATTTTAGGAGTAAAATTTGTATGTTAAAGTCAATATTTTATACGTATGGTCCAAGTTTTTTTCAATTAGGTAATCAGCAAAAATTAATTCTGATGTATATAGTTCTTCCTCTATGTTTCTGCATTTGATGTAGTTTTAAATAAAGTCAGTTACTACAAATAAGTTTTATATTCCTGAGTTATTGCATTTATTAATTTGTACTTTGTTCATCCATCGTATGATATTAGTATTTTGAAGAAGGATTGGAACTTATTTCCTGGATATATTCGCAATTTTATATGAATATTACCTTTTTAATTAATTATTTTTTTTGTAACTTTATGATTATAAATATGTGTAGCTGCTAAATGAACGAGTGTGATTTATAAAAAGTAAAGTAAAATGTACGGATCAGTTGTATGTTGACGCTGCTATAAGGAGGAAGAAACTTATCTTAGTTCTAAAAAGATCTTTTGGAGGTATATTTCCATATATTTTGGAAGCGTGAGTGTTTTTTAATTTAGTTTTATAAAAATATATTAATTTCTTTTCTCGCTTATTATTTTCTTCTATAGATAATTTTTTTATGCACGAATACCCGTAGCGAAACTTAGGTAACACCCTAAATACAAACCGGAGGTCCCGGTTTCGGATCCCGGTCAGGCATAGCATTTTTCCATGCTACAAAATTGTCATTTCATTTCATCCTCTGAAGCAATACCTGACGGTGGTCCCGGAGGCTGAAAAAGAAAAAAATACAAATTTATAGCACATATTTTACAAATAAATTAATACAAACTTTGAAATGTTTAGAAGGTTTAAATGTCGCTGTTCTGTTAGTCTCATTTGAAACTGTCACATTTCCAGTTCTAGCATTTTTTTAATTTCGTGGCAAATATAGCCACAACTATATTAGAGGGAACGTATAACGGCTTTTTGCAAATGTTTACGTTTTAGGGTCCAATTAATTCATCTAGAACAAAAAAAACATATGTACGTTACGTAAACTGAAAGTTTAGCCCGCGTCAACTGCTGTGTCTAGTTTACTAGTGACTGTATTGTACTAGTCTATGGTGTATGCACTTTATACAAATGTGTCATGTTAGTTATCGGATGATGTCATCCGGTTAGATAGTATAACAAACCCCGCTCGCCCGTCCCGCCTAAGCCAGCCGAGAGTTCGGTTGACAAAGACAGGGGCAAATCTTCAGCTCATTTATTATACGAGGTGCGACAATAAAGTAATGAGACTGACGTGAAAAAAAATGTTGCTTACCGTTTTAGTCATGTTTAGTGTTGTCTCCTTCAAAGTAGTTCCCCTCTGGGCACACACTTATTGCAGCGCTTCTGCCATTGATGGTAACATTTCTGGAACTCATCTTCTGTAATATCCTCCAAGATCCTCGTCACAGCTTTCTGGACATCTTGTGTTGTTTGAAAATGGTGTCCCTTGACCGCCATTTTGACTCTTCGATATAGAAAAAAGTCGCACGGATCGGTATCTGGTGAATAAGGTGGCTGTGGTAGTACTGAAATTTGTTTTGAGGTTAAAAATTGTTGTTCTGACAGAGCAGTATGGGATGGCGCATTATCGTGATGCAGAATCTAATTATCAGCAATGTTGGCACGGACACGAAGAACTCGTTTACGAAGTCTTTCTAAAATTTCATTGTAGAAATATTGGTTAACTGTTTGTCCAGGAGGCACCCGCTCTTTATGAACAATTCCCTTGGAATCGAAGAAGCACACAAGCATGCATTTCACTTTTGACTTTGACATGCGAGCTTTTTTGTCTGGGTGATCCCTTTGAGCACCATTGCGAACTTTGGCGTTTTGTCTCTGGATCGTATTGAAAAAACTAACCTTCATCACCAGTGATAACACGGCTCAACAAATCTGGATTGATTTCCGTTTGCTCTAACAGATCGACTGCCACATTTTTCCGTGTTTCTCGCTGTTGTGTGAGATTTTTGGGGACCATTTTTGCACAAATCTTTCTCATGCCAAGATCTTCAGTTAATATTAGACGAACCGTTTCTCGATTGATGTTGAGTTCTTATGCAATCATTTTCACGGATAATCTTCGATCAGATCGTACGATTTCACGCACCCTGGTCAAGTTGACATCTGTCCGTGCGGTTGATGGTCGTCCACTGCGGTCTTCATCTTCAACATTCGTTCTGCCTTCACTAAAAGTTTTATGCCACCGAAAAACTTGAGCTCTTGACATAACCTCCTCTCTAAAAGCCTTCTGAAGCTTACCATAAGTTATCGTCGCGTTTTCACCCAATTTAACGCAAAAAGAAATGGCATACCGTTGCGCAATATTTTGCGGTTTCATTTCTGTGAAGAGAGACACAAACACGTGTTCACTTATTACAGCACAACTCACGACTGAGCTGTTGCATCAATGTGCCTCTTGGACTAGAAGTAGCTTATAAACCAAGGTCAAAGATGGTGTGCCTACGCAAGCTTCACGGTTGCCACATCTTGCAAAGAAAGATCAGTCTCATTACTTTATTGTCGCACCTCGTATATATACACATATGTGTGTCGCACTGATTCGACCTCATATCCCAGGATTGACCGAACTGATTTTCTTTATATTTAGCTCAAATATTTCTATATATGGGGCATTGATCATGTTTTTTTTTCAAAATTCGTTCAGAGAGTGAGGGATTTCGCGAAAAACCAACTTCGATTTTTTTCAGAGACACTTTAGAAAACACTTTTATTTGGCAAATTTGATACCTACATTGCACACATAAATAATCCAATTTTTTTTCGCCTCTCAAAACTGAAATATATGCTTTTTGTTTTTTAATTCCTTGTACGAAGTAAAGGAAGTATTATGATTGCGAAAAATTTCGGTTTTCAGATTTCAACGGAAATATCTATTTTGACTAGTTTCGGTGTCACGTCTGTATGTACGTACGTATCCCGCATAACTCAAAAACGATTAGCTGTAGGATGTTGAAATTATGTATTTAGCACTGTTGTAACATCTAGTTGATTGAAATCGACTGAATAAAAAGTATCCAAAAAAATGGATTTTTTTATTTTTTCTTAGCTGCAGTAATAAGCCCCCATTGAGAACTTTTCAACGATATGTCATAAGTGGTACTTATTTTCATTGGTTCCAGAAGCCAAAAGAAATTTTGGATCTTATAAAGGTAAGAGGACCCATTAGTGTACGGACGGTTGGCTCACGGCCTGGAGGTTTATTTTTCATTGCCGAACCAGTTTCCTCAAAATTAGATATCCATGTTTTAATTACATGTGCTGATGGAACACGGTCGTGCCGTCCCAGATTAAAATGACGGCGAATTTCTCTACGCGCTCCCTCCACACTGTCATTGATTTGTAAAACGCTTTGATAGCAAATGCACGTTGCGCACCACTCCAAGGACCCATGACAACTAAATGGCAGGTTAGGTTAGAGAGGCTGGCGCCACTTATCAAGTGGTACCAATCGCCCACGGCTACCAACACAACTTTCAAAATTTCCCGTTCTTTGAATCACCCTTTACGTGGTAAAATGTACAGGGAATTTTTGCGTTCCTTCATGTTACAAGGTAATTTATTATTTTTTTGCAAGCGAAGGAACATCTGCAGCCGAGATCGACTGTGCGTAGTTTACAGTAATAATGTAATACGTGGAACGGAACGCAATAATAGCGGGGGTTTTTGTAACTACCTACTAATCGCAGAACCTGGACAAAAGTCCTTTGCTGCTGTATCTTTCTTTTATCGGGCGGGTAGTTATTTATTTAATGAAGTTTATATTTATTTTGTTTTATTTATAGACGGACTTATTTGCTGCGTTTCGATCTTTTGGACCGGGGAGAATTTGTTTGACCGGAGCTAACCTTGGGAGACTCGCTGTGTCTGAGCTTCGTTCTCCCATTGTCCGTCCCTTGAAGTTCTTTCGGTTCTAGAGCCTTCCGGCCTAGCAGGAATGCACCCTTCGGGACCCTACTATTTGGAGGATGCAATGCACTCCCCTATTCGGAAGGAGTACCATGTAATACGTGATGGTTGTGTGAGATAATAGTGGAGGAAATTAAGAGAAAGACGAAGTAATGTACACGATAAGGAAGGAAAAGGGCAACATTCCATATCGAATAATGAACTTTTTGAAAAAATTGAACATGTCATTCGTAATAAACGCTGCTTCATAATTAATGAACTTAATGAAAATTTTATTAAATTTCAAGATCCTTTCTTTATGGAATTGTTACAGATTAAACTATTATGCACGAAGTTACTGAAAAACTTACAGATGCCCACAAATCGAAAAAAAAAATGGGAACCTCATTGCCTTTTCTTCACCAATATCAGAATAAGGAAAGTGAATTTCTTAACAATATTGTTACTGGGGACGAGAAATGAATTCGATTCATCCGTATTGAGACAAAGAACAATCCAAATAAATTTTTTTGACTTGTGGAACAACCCAAAAAAATTAATAAAAGGATTAACCGATTGAACAAAACAGTTTTAAGAGAGTAAAGGAATTCTGTTGCAGAATTTATGAAACTGGTACTACAATAATTCCATACGTCTATAGTGAAACGTTGATAAAGTTTAGGAGGGCGATGCAGAATTACCAGTGAGGGATGCTAACGAAGGGGATCATTTTTTTCTTGACAATACACGGCCTCACAACTCTGCGTGCACTAAGCATATACTAAACAAGTTAACAAGCATATACTAAACAAGTGGAATATTATTTTACTATCCCTCTTACAGCATTGATTTAGCATCGTCTCACTTTCATCTATTTACAAAATTTAAGAATTGGCTGGCTAATCAACATTTTAAAAACTATGATGTACTCATGTACAGAGTCAACGAACGGTTGGGCATTTAGATGGCACCGTTATTTTAAATGGGAATAGACAATCTGGTGTCGTGATTGATACAAGTGTTTGAATTATTCGAGAAGTAATATAAATATTTATCTAATTTTTACGTATAAAATTCTTTTTCAGTTTATTTTGTTTTATTTTTATAATTCTATGTTAATTTATAAATAGGTCTCGTATAAATTTATACTGAACAATTTCTGAAGTCGTTAAGTTAAAAAAAAAGATATTTCATTTTACGCGTAATTAAGACAAATACTTATATAAGAGATATCAAGAGGTTAAGTGTAGCTAAAGGCTTGTAATTTATGTAAGGAATATTCTTCTATTAATCTAATACGAGACGGAAATGTATTTATAGATCAATTATTGCTTTATATTCAAGCTGGAAATTATAATTAAAATACATTTAGCGCAGTGCCAAGTGTTCGCGTGGTGTCCACCGCTTATTGCATGCCTATAATTTGGGCTAATATTATTTTAATCGTAATAATTTGTTTGTGTTAATATATTGTGTATTGTGTTAATATATTTGTGTATGTATGTATGAATGTGTGAGAATTGATTTCTTTTAATCGGTGTATCAAACGAAAACATTTGTGATTGTGTTCGCTACAGATGACGGCGAGGCAGAATTCAGCGGCAGTTAATCAAGATGGAAATATTGCAAACAGTACGGCTAATAAGAATCCTACGATTTCTACGATACAGGTAAGAATAAATCTTTTATTATTTCGTATTTATTATTTATTTTTATGTATATTTGTACGTAACAGATTTTGGAACTAAAATACTATGAAATATTTTAAACTATAAATATAATCGATAAGGTCGAAAAATCGGGTTATAATCGTACTCAGACTATTTGAAAACAGAAACTAAATTAATTTTCTAATAGATTTGGGCTCTACCCGAAAGAATTATATTACTTAATATGAATAGTATGTAAATCAATTAATCGATCTCAACGAAACGATACGAATCTGTAAATTTATGAAATAATTCCTGTAAATCAATCGGATCGTTTTTTATTTACCAAATCAAATCCAATTCGTATTAGATTTCATATCAGTAATTTATGATTTGAATGTTCGAATAAAGCACAAATATCTCTACATTACTAAATCTATACATTACATTGTTTTTTCGCTCAATTGATCATATCTTACTCGAGCCATCATTAATTTGCTACATCCTTTCCTCGAAAAAAAGAAATTCAAAACATCGCATTTGTATTGTTGCAAATTTTCTTTTTATGTCAGAAATCTATTGCTCTCCTTGTTTATGCAGTTAATCCTTTTGCAGAACAGAATAAAAATGTTATTTGTAGGACTGGATATATTTTCATTGGCACAACATGTTGAAAGGTTCAGTCAGCTCAGTATAGAAAAATCACTTCTCCTTACTCACTTTCCTTAGTAAACCTGTTTACCAGTTGATAAATAAATACTTTTTCCCTTCTGCTTATTTATTTTTTATCTCTGTTATAAGATATCTATTCTTTTAATTTGATTTTCTAATCTAGAAGGAATCGAATTATTTTTGGCATATGTTATATGAATATAATATACATATATACCTGAGTTCTTAATATCATTCAAATTAAGTGATTCGAATCATTAATCATCTACTTCAAATACAACGACAGAATAATGAGAGTTTCAGGATATCGGAACTTGAAGTTGAGTAACTAGTACAAATAATTCATTTTCTTCTTTGTTCGGGTATAAAAAAAAATATTAATCGTTGTTCATCGATGCAGATGATTTTATCGAGAGATTAAATTTTAATGATTTATGGATTCATTGAACACGTACATGTATACTGGTGTGTGTGTATATATATATATATACACACCGGGTGTTCAAAATCACCCGTCCACCCCTTTTAAAACGACAAAAACTAGTTTTTTCGAAAAATTTATGGCCTCATACTGTATAAATTGGGTATTCTTTAACGACTTCTGATATAACAACTTCAGATTACCTACCACCAGAAGTTCATTTTTAAAAAAAAATAAAACATATTCTGATCACGGATTTAGATTCTACGTCGGAAAATATGTAAGTTTTGTTTGAAACATTTTTATCGAAATGCGATTTTTTACCTCTAAAATACAAAGTTTATCATTTAGTTACTATTATGTCATTGTAAACTAGCAGACCCGGTAATGCTTCGCTATTGCTAGATTTAAGTGTATATATATATATATATATATACACACTGTGTTTTGTATTTTTTTGTAATCTTTTCTTGGGGTTAAACACAAATAATTAAACTGAAGTGTTTCTCTGTAAACCAAAGTAAATTTGATTTATTTACAAAATGTACAATTACTAATTACATTAATTATAAAGCTTACTTGTAAACCAAAGACAGAACATTCAAAGTCTATTATTCACTATGTAGTTTCCCTCTTTTACAAACGATTTTTTGAATTCAATTTAGTAATTATCACGCCCCTTGTTTATAATTTCTTATTCTTTTTATCTCCTGCACCATCAGGTGCTACCAACCCATCAAACTTGTGCGGTAAATTCAATCGTATTAAGAAAGTAATATGCTTTCCTTACATATATATACATTAAACGGACACAATTGAACGTTTGATAAAACATTAACAAAATGAACATTACGGAACTTCACATAATTTAACCTTTCCCTTTTACCCTTTTCCCCATTACCATTTTTACCTTTTCCCTTTTTAACTTTTTCCCTATTTCCCTTATTATTTTTCTCTTTTCCCTTTTTCCCAATTTTCCCTTTTTCCTCGCGTGTAAATCGGTCCAGTAATTTTGTAATCTATAGCGGATACACGTACGAACATTGCCTTTTGTATATACAGAAGAATAAAGTCTGTATATTTGTTTGTTTATTTCGTAAATATCTCGACATTAGCACCACCTAGCGGGTATAATTTTTGTAAAACTTTTTCTTTTCACGTTATTAATATATATTCTTAATATGGGCCAAATCGATCCATAAATACAATTTTTCCAAATATCTCAACTTCAGCGCCACCTAGCAGGTCCATTTTTAGCAAAAATATTTTTTTCACATATTTTCAAAAAAATATTTTTTTTTTAATATGAGACAAACCGGACTGCAAATGCAATTTCTCTAAATATCTGAACCCCAGCGCCATCTAGCGGATCCATTTTTGCACAGGTATTTATTTCCATGTAAGTAACACGTATTCTAAGTATGAGCCAAATCGGACCATAAATACAATTTTTCGAAATATCTCGAACTCAGCGCTACCTAGCGGGTCCAAACTAATTCATAAACCTTCGTGGGCGTGCGCACAACTCACCAAAGTTTCATCGCAATCGGATGAATGATATAGGAAGCATGTGGACAAACAAACATTCATTTATATATATATATAAAATTGAGGTATGTAGGTGTTGCGTTAAGATAAACTGAATATGAAATGTACTTATTCAGATTTGATTGTAAGAAAATTTAAGATTTTCTAACGAAATAAACAGTTTGAAATTCATTTAACTTTTCTTTTTTTTATTTTAAACTTGGTTTTCCTGTTTTCTGGCTGTTGGCATTATAAAAAATGAACAGTAAGTTGTAAACTTTTATTATTTCTCAAGGATTCGGTTTGAAAAATTAATCTACGGTTTGGACAACCCACTTCCGGTAGGAACCGGAAGTTGAAAATATTGCTGTTCGAAAGAATGTATTAGGTTAAAGGTTAGAGGATCATTGCTTTTATCTTAAAAATTCGTTTTTAAAAGTGACTTGACATGAGCTCAACTTCAAAGGTAATCTAGAGGTCAAAAATCACATTTTGATAAAAAATGTTTCAAACATAACTAATGTATTTTCCGACTAGAATCCAACGAAATCCGTGGTCAGAATATACATGAATTTAAAAAAAAAAAGAACTTCTGATGGGAATCGGAAGTTCATATTTTCAGCAATCGGTAGAACATATCCAATTTAAAGTCATGAGCGTTTAAAAAAAAAAAACAGTTTTTGTCGTTTTAATAGGGGTGGACGGGTAGTTTTGACAATCCATATTGTCTATATTGTTTCATATATTTATATATATATATATATATATATATCATTGTATAAGTAAAGCATGACTTTCCTGACTACTCCGGTCAAGTCATACGATACTTTTCAATGCAGCTTTGACATTGCCAAACCTTTCCGGAGAAGCCAAAAAGTCTTTTAAATTTAATAATTTATTTATTTTCATAATAAACGTTTAAATATTAGTAACTAAAAAAATTTTCCGAATTTTTTTTAATTTTGAGGCCATTTCGTATTAATGGGGCTTTATTTATTGATTATAATTACTACCAAAATAAGATTTAATCATCAGAATTTCCAAATTTCAAAAAGAAAAATATTGATTTTGAGGGCTCTCTTATCCATCACTCTGTGAGTACAGTTTACTAAAACGTTTTTTACAAAGAAGTGATCTTTAAAAAAACTCTTAAATCTGATGTGAATATCACATGACTTCCTTTTACGCCTAGTAAATATCATATACACATTTTTTTTTAAATGAAAAGTACATTAAATTTATTTTTTTTTTATAACTTCTGAAATTTCTTTTTAATTTTTTTTTATTGTTATTATTGAATTATTATTTATCGTAAACCTTTTTATACAATCAGAGGTTAATAGTTATTAATAAATCAATATATTGAAATTAAATAAAAAAAAGATGATGTTTGATTCTAACCGATGTGCCTTCCCCCTTATAAGAGCCGAATATTTCATTAATTAAAATTTTATTTGGCTATAACTCTGGAACCAATGAAAATAAGTACCACTTATGATATATCGTTGAAAAGTTCTAATGAGGGCTTATTGCTACAGTTAAGAAAAACTCCAAAAAATTGGATTTTGGGCTTTTTTAGATACTTTTGGTTCAGTCGATTGCAATCAAAAGGTAATGTACCCAACTAGATGTTACAAAAGTCCTAAATCCAAAATTTCAACATCCTATGGTTAATCGTTTTTGAGTTATGCGAGTTACTATACGTACGTACGTATACATGTCACGCGAAAACTAGTCAAAATGGATTCAGGGATAGTCAAAATTGACATTTCCGTCGAAATCTGAAATTTTTCGCGATTATAATACTTCTTTTACTTCGTACAAGGAAGTAAAAATTGTTTGTTATGGAGCTAAATTACTTAAAATTTTAATTGCTTACAAAGAAACACAATAAAAAGGTTTAATAAAAATTAAAGAGTTAAAACCAAAAAACGAAAAAACAAAGTATATTTTTTTTTTTGGAAGTGTAGAATAAATTTTAAAAAATTTTTCTAGAAATATTCATTTGTAGGTTGAGCTTAACAAATTTCCTTAAATAAAATTTTCTCTAAATGTAACATCCCTCCCCTTCAATAAAGGTTAAAATAAGAAAAATAGAATTTTTAGAACAAGAAGATCCACGATTACCTAGGGTTGAAATTCGTGAAGAAATTCACCGGTTAAGCTCAAAGTATTTACTTAAACTTCACAAATAAAAACCATCTGGTTGTTAATCTATTGAATAACAGTGACGTTGTGAGAAGACTGAAAAGGTTGCATGTATTGGATCTTGAGACTGTTGTGCGAGGTAAATATTATACTCTCTTTGTTTTATTGACAATTTGACTGCTGCGTTGACCATTTATCATTTTTGCTCTGTCTCATTATTTGTTGATTTATGTGTACTTTGTTACGGTCTTTGTATGGGCTGTTAGTGATATTTTATTCATTGTACGAGTACAATGAATAAATACTTAATTGTGTTATTCTTTGTTCAAACTTTTATTGTAACGTCTTGGTTGGTATCACTGGATACTTCATTTTCTCGCATCGTTGTTTTATACGACTTATTTTTTAATTTCGTTTTTTGGAAAACCAATTGTAAATAAAACAGTAAAAAAAATTTTTAAATTTAGGTCCAGGGTTTATTATTTTGGAAAATTGTAGACTATTTTTGATAATCCTATATATGATGTATAAAATACCAAAAAATCTTTTTAATATTAAAACTGAAGGGATTAGAGAAAAGAAAACAAAAATATATATATATATGTTACGGTAAAACCCCGAATACCGATAAATCTTAAGTTTTACCGGTAAATTCTAACATTTACCAAGTCACTTGGTAAAAGTCCGAAAAAATCTTGAAAACACATTTATTTTGGACTTTTACCAAATAGTTTTGGTCATTATTGACATTTACCATAGACCGTTGGTAAAAGTTGACAATTCTGTAATGAAATCACTGAAAAGTGTGAATTTAAAAATGCTCTTCCCAATTTCGGAATTTCAGTGCACTGCGGGTGAAAAATGAAACAGGTTTTTTTCAAAAGATTTCCCTCCTCAGAAGGGGTACCCTCCCCGTCCGTACCTCCTATGGTTAAGAAACTTATATATATAGTCCTGCACGGATGGATAAAACTAATGAATCCAAATGACCTTATTTTTATTTAAATACAACATTTTATTACCAGTGACCAATAGTTGTAACTGGATAAGAAAGTAAACTGTATTCCTTACAACTTGATGATTACAAAATATCTGAAAATATTAGAAAAATATCCATGAAATTTAATAATATATAAAGATTAAATTGTCAAAGTTTAATAAACCATTTCCCGTAGATCACCGAAGTTAAACAGCATTTTGCTTAGTATTCCTGGGTGCTGTTGTCATTTATTAACAGCATGACAATAGCCGGCCTCGGTAGCGCGAGTGGTTGCGTCTCGGCCTTTCATCCGGAGGTCCCGTTCGAATCCCGGTCCGGCATGGCATTTTCACACACGCTACGAATCATTCATCTCATTCTCTGAATATCTAACGGTGGTCTCGGAGGTTAAAAAAATAAATAAATAGCATGACAGTAGAGTCAAATTTTATTCATAAAATAAAATGCTACAGTTCGTGAAAACATACTTCGTTTTAGTAGGATATTAAATAAAACTAATCAACATTAAAATTAAAATCGAGTTAGATTGGGCTAGTACTTTTATTTTGTACTAAAAGCGTATAAAAGTCATCTACCGTGTTTGGATTGCGCTGAGGGATTTTACTGCAGTCGCCCGTGAGGAATAATTAATTGCGTTGTTAGCGAATCATGATTAAGTAAAGGTCGTCTGTTTTGACACGAATAGGGGTAACCGTTGAATTTATGCTGAACATGTTGCATTGGTTCAATAAGGAAGGATAATTATCTATATAGTCCAAACTTCATTTAAAATGGATTAAAATTTAATAAATTAATATAAATTTTGTGTATTGTTTAATAACATTTTATAAATATACTCGTATATACAGTATTTATATACATTCATCATCATACATTCCGTATCATTACATTTCATTATAAATTATGATGAAATAAATTAACAAAAATTGAAATCATTGTGATTTCTAGAAATCAGAATAGCATCCCAATAATTATATATAACAAAAATAAATACAATATAAAAATATTATGTTAATTGTAAAAAAAAGTCGAAAAAATCTGGCTGAATTTTCATTGAAAATATACTTAGAGAATAAGTTTTAACCCTTTCTTAAGTATTACGGTTAAAAATTATTATTAGACTAACGGCAGTGTTTATCTTATTTCTAACTTATGTATCAAATAAAAAAAATAACACTTTTGAAATGATTTATAGAACCAGTATAAAATTAATAAAAATTAATAAAACACTAATTAAAATTAGGTATGGGTTTTTTTTCATTTCTCAGCGATTTATGACCCAGAGACTTCAAAAAACAAAAAACTGAAAGGTAACGTTCATACATATGTGTAAGAAGCTTAATAACTTTTGACTGGATAAACCGGATAAACCTATTTTGATGAAGTTTTGTATACAGACTCGTGTATATGGGGAAATTTGTTGGTAAAATTCAGGGGACAATACTTCCAGGGGTAGTGTAGGTAGGTTTTTTGGGTCATTTTTCTCAAAATTTTGCAAACGTAACCCCACTTTATATTAAGTTCTACACATATATGGTTACCTTACAATTTAAAAAAAAAGGTTGGTTCCAGTATTATAGCCAGATGAAATTTCAATTAATGAAATATTAGAATTTTCATGGGAAAGCACATCGGTTCGACAGACTTCATTGCCTTTTTTCTTTTCTTAACTTTTTTTTTATTTAAATATATTGGCTTATTAATAATTATTAACACGTGATTGTAAACAAATTTTTACAACAAATAATTATTCAATAATAACAATAAAAAAAAATATGAAAAAAATCAAAAGTTATTAGTGAAATAAAATTTTATGTACTTTTACATATGTGTGTATATATATATAATAGATTTGGTGAAACATCGGATTATTTAATAGTAATTGAAAATTATAATTAAGAATATATTATTTTTGGATTTTTTGTTTAATTTCTGTTTAAATTTATTTAATTATTCTGGAATTTCTGATTAATTTTATCTACATTAAAGTTAACTACAGAGTGACTGAAAAATAGACCCTCACAAGAACAACGTATACACTGAAGCATACGTGCCCGGATCTTTAATAAACTGCAAAAAATTCTTATCGTTTAATTCATACTCCTCTGATATTGACGGACAATATTCTCTATTAGTCGAAGTTGATCATTTCGTTTATTTGTTTTTTGTTGCCAATCATTTAATCGCTCTTTTTGGTTTGATATAATTCTTCTAATCTTAATTTGTGTACACGTTCTCTAGTTTTCAAATTTTCCCTCTCTTTATATTCATCATTCTCTCTTAATATTCTTATTCTTTCCTTCGTCTTAACGGTTTTTTTCCTTTTTATATTTATCATCTCTTAATGTTTTTATTCTTTCTTTGTTTGCAACATTTTCTTCCATTTTTCTTTTTCATTTTCCTTATTTTTTTAACTTTTTTTTAAATTTATATATATATATATATATATATATATATATATATATATATATTGATTTATTAATAATTATTAACCTTTGATTGTAAAAACATTTTTACAATAAATAATAATTCAATAATAACAATAAAAAAAAGATATGAAAAAATCAGAAGTTATTAGTGAAATAAAATTTTATGTACTTTTAAAAAAGTGTATATGGAATTTAAAAGGCGTACAAGGAAATCATGTGGTATCCACATTAGATTTTTTTTATGTAGTAACTCATTTCAGCAATGTTCATGCATTGTGTTCTTTATTTTAATTTTATAAGAAATGTATTGATTTTATAATTCATTTAACATTAAATACATTATTATTAAATAAAGAAAACAACTAAGGTTTAAATAGTAATAATAAATTTCAATTTACTACTGGAAACGAATTTTATATTTAAATTGTATTCAAATACCAGAAGAGATTATCAACATTGTTATAACCGTAATTTATTATAATTCTGCATAAAATAAACATTAAAAAGTAATAATAAAAGTCTTCAAAAAAATCTGCACAAATATTAAAAAGTAATGCTTATTCATTACTTCTTTGAATATCTAATTAGAGAAGTCAGCGGCAATTTAAAAAAAAAAAAAAATAACTGCTGACTTCAGACCTTTAATCTTTTTTTAAAGTTATTTTGATATGTATTTTTTTAATTTCATTTTTATTTAAAACATAGATAATACTGTAAATAATCTTCTGAAAAAGGCTATTTTTAAGAATTTTAAAGCCGATTAAACATGATTACTACCAGAGCTTGAGATAATACTCTCTGAAATGCGGGAATGTAAGAGTTGGTCGAAAAGTTTTCGAACAGAAGACAAAGATTTTCAGATATTTTGTTATTTTTCGACGTAGTTACCTTGTAAATCGATACATTTAGACAACCACTTTCCATCTTTATAATACCCTCGGTGTAAAATGCGATTTGACTCTGCAAAATAAGCGGTTGTTTCAGATTTGACCTCATCATTTCAAGTGAATCTTCGTACGTCGAGCGATTTCTTCAGGTTTGGAAAAAGGAAGTAATCCCTGGGAGCCAAATCCACCTAATACGGAGCGTATTAGGAAACATTTAAAAGAGTAAATTATGTAATATTTTGCAGCAAAAACCCGAGGACCCATGTTCAATCGCATTATCGTGGTGAAAGAGTATATTTTTGGCCAGATGTGGACGTTTAGCCTGAACAGTACTCTTCAGATAATCCTTTCCTCGAAATAGAAGTGTTTTCGTTAATTTTTTTATGCACTATTACCTGGAAGCAGATGCAATTTCGACTGCTCTTTGATCTCTGGAATGTAATGGTGAATCTATATTTCGTCTACAGTTATAAAATCTCGAAGAATATTAACGGAATCACATTTAAATAACCCTTGATATATGTTCAGTCCAATGCGTTTTTGATCGATTGTTAACAAATGCGGCACCAATCGAGCGGAAAGCTTTCCGATATGAAAAACATCGTGTTAAATGTAGCGGATACGATCTACCGAGATGTTTGTGATGACAGAAACCTCACGTACCTTCAATTGGAGATTAATACGGGATTGTGGTCTGACGATTTCTTTGGTCGTACTGGTTTGTATTGTTCTGAGTGTTAAATGGATGTACGATCGCAGTTTATTCATAGATCAATTCAGCAACCCACTTCTTTTCCGTTAAAAACGAAGGAGCCTTCGAACTGGAATAGTATCTCTTTTTGTATGTCAGTCGGGATTAAACCTTTTAAAACAAAGCACTTTATAATAGCTCGAACTTCTATTTCATCCATTTTTCAAAAAAATGCCAAAACTTGTTTGTTTACTTGATCGCCACAAAAAACCAACAAAACATACGGGCCTGAAACTTCCCAGTACGCCATCTAAGGGATCATATTTCACAAATATCGTTGTTATTTGGTCATACTTTCCTAACCTCTGAATCATACCAAAAACTTTCCGAACGAGCCAAGTTTTCTAAATAATTTTCTTGAATTTTATTCTGAAAATATTTTAAATACCGAAATAAAATTTGGCTAAATATAATTACAATAATTAAGTAGTAAACAATAAAAAATAAATGTTTGAATGAATAATGTTTGACAAAAAATGCTAAATATATTATTTTTAAATAGTGAATGTAGCGTAATTTTCGTTCAAAAAAATCTTCTTAATTAATCTGGTACCAACAAAATTTCTTTAAAAGATAAAAAAGGAATTTTCAAAATCAATTGATTTAGTGAAGAGTAAATAATAAAATAACCAAATACGAAAAACTATTAGTCGAACTGAAAATCGTTTTTTTTTTTTAATTCTGAAGAAAATTTATAAATAGTGTTTAAATATTTGAAACGGATGGTCTCAGATTCAATTCCTGACAAAAGTCTTATTTTTTTATACAGGAAAGCCTATTTTTTTTAAATCGGCTGATGGTAAATTTAATTAATCAATCGAAGTCTGATTATTCTGGTTTTCCGTTCAAAATAAATAAATATTAATCGAATAATAATATACCGTACTGTGTAGGTTAAAATTAACCTGAGTATACTTGCAGCTGAAAGTATATTCTGCATTTATTTTCAATTTCATGAGAAAAGGAGGAGTTTTTGACCAATCTACACCGGGTGGTGGTGGTGCGGTGGTTAACACAGGCAAACAAAGTCACGAGACGATTATGCACGCTCTAGCACAACACGTAATATTATTCTGCTTAACCGACCTCCACGCCTTTTCAAAAGAAGTATACACAGACACACATAGACAATAAATAATATGTATAATACAATTTTATTACAATTTAAATTGTTTAAACTGTATATTTACGCGTGCGCAAAGTGTTACAGTATAAATTATGATAACGTGTTCTGTACCAATACAAAAAAACTAACGGCAGCACGTTTTGCTATTGTATACGTCTAAATTACTGTAAATAATATTGAACCGTCTGTAAGACTTGTTCTGACGTCTCTGGGATAAGTGGTACCAGTGTCCGGGTATAACATACTACTGAAATTTAAGTCAAGAAACCCTTACTACTTGTAAAAGAATCTCCATTATTAAAAGTCTTGAGATGAATTACACGAGGACAAAGTTAAAAATATAAAATAAAATAAATGTTTATAGAAATAAAACTTACTTCAAAAAAGATCTAAAAATTTTAGAGTAAAAAATAATAATTTTTAATGCTTCTTTAATTGTCGACTTCTAGACAACCGCAAGGAATTAAAAATAAACAATGCAAACAATTCACTGGCCCTTTATTTGAAGTTGAGTTTAAAAATTTCGAAATTTAAAGAATTGACAAATTATTATTATTTTTTAATGTGTTGCAATTTAACCTTTACTTTTTCGGAGAATATGGTTAGGATAGCTACATTAAGGAAAAGGTATGATGATCATATCGAAAGTGGGGTATCGAGTTTTTTTCTTCATATTTTTACGTTTTAGGGTCCAATTAATACATCTAGACAAAAAATCTGATGTGGATATCACATAACTTCCTTATACGCCTATTAAGTTATATATACACTTTCTTTTTTTTTTTAAATGAAAAGTACATAAAATTTTATTTTATTAATACTTCTAATACTTTTTCTTTTTTATTGTTGTTATTGAATTATTATTTATCGTACATTTCTTATTACAATCAGAGGTTAATAATTATTAATAAATGAATATATTTAAATTTAAAAAAATTAAAACAGGAGATGAAGTCTGATTCAAACCAATGTGCCTTCCAAAATCATTTTGGACACAAAAAATATGTCCAAAATCCAATTATTTTGATTTTGGGCTTTTTGTATACTTTTGGTTCAGTCGATTGCAATCAAAAGGAGAGGTGCATAACTAAATGTTACAACAGTCCTAAATCCAAAATTTTAACATCCTACGGCTAATCGTTATTTGAGTTATGCGAGATACATACATACGTACGTACGTACGTGAAGACGTCACGCCAAAACTAGTCAAAATGGATATTTCCGTTGAAATCTGAAAACTGAAATTGTTCGCGATCACAATACTTCCTTTATTTCGTACAAGGAAGTAAAAAACTAACGACTGCACGTTTCGTTCGTTATTGTACATGTCTAAATTATTGCAAATAATATTATTTCCGGTGAAGCCTGAAATATTTTACAACAAAAATGTTATGCAAAGTATTGTATGACTTGACCGGGAGTCATGCAATACTTTGCCAGCTTTTTTTATTAAACATATACCAAACCAAGTAATATAAAAGAGTTTTTATAAAAAATTTACTTCAAAACGCTTTCAGTTGTCTTTGCAACCATCCTTATGAATGATGAATGATAGTGCTGTTTACACCATTACTATCAATTTTTTTTTTTTAATAAGCAGACACGTGTTAAAAAAGTGGTCGAAAAGTATATGTGGGATTTTGAGGCATTTCTATTCTTTTAATATCCTTTTGTATGTTTTTTATGTTTATATATTTCACAATGATGAAATATGGAAAGATTTCGTGGCCTCTTTTTATCTGTGTATAGAATAGTTTACATCAAGTGAACACAATTTAAAGATAATTAAAATTAAAGTTGGTGCATTATACGTAACCCATATATTTACATAAGTGGAAAATTAATCAATAATTAATTAATTATTTTCCTATGCCCACATGAAATACGATTTTTTTTTTATTTATCAAAGAAATGGATTTTTTTCTTTAAAGAACGATTTTCACTGCAAACGTTATTAGAACTTAATTAAGGTTTTATCACTTGTGTGTGTGTGTGTGTGTGTGTGTGTGTGTGTGTGTGTGTGTGTATGTGTATGTGTTGTGTGTGTTGTGTGTGTGTGTGTGTGTGTGTGTGTGTGTGTGTGTGTGTGTGTGTGTGTGTGTGTGTGTGTGTGTGTGTTATCTCAGCTGATACGCTTACATAATTATGCAGTTAATGAAAATACTCGTCGTTTATCAATTTCCGTAAAAGGATAATATATTATTATTTGTTTATTGAATTTTAAACGGCACTGACTGATAAGCCAATAGAATTCGATAGAATATTTTTATTTATGAAACGATAAATGTTTAAAAATTACATTTTGTAAGTGAAAAACAATACTTGCAGTTCTAAAACACTAACTTACAGACGCTAATTAAAGAACAAAAATGGAAATTCTAAAAAAAAGAAGAAAAACGCTTCTTAATTTAACGAAATTGCTGTTACTTTTAAAACTAAAAAATTATAATAAAAAGGAAACAGTTAATATTTATTGTTTGTACCTATCTAAAAGCATTAATCGATAAAGTTACATTCTATCACATTTAAAGTTGTACTGATATAAAAAATTGTATTGGGCTTTCTGTCTGGCAAATTACGCGTGTACTAAAATCTTTATCCTTATAGAATATTTTAGTGTTGTGACAGCCACGATAATTTCGAATTGATGATAAAAAATGCTATTCTATGAATGGTTATTGTTCATAAAAACGTTATTCGGTCATAAAAGAAGTAGTTTGAAATGAAGTGGGATGTGGTGTTTACCAAACAGCGTTAAATGCCGCTGATTGGCCAAAGGAGAGTTGTATTGTGATTGGTCAAAATTATGGGTATTCAGAATTAATCATTGTAATGGCTGGTTACAATATGAAGGATTGTAATTGGTTGTTTTATTTGGTACATCCTAATTGATCAGTTTCATTAAAAGACTGGTGTAAATGAACCTTTTTTTATGATTGCTAAATGTATTCATAATACTGTGACTGGCTTAGATGATGCGGTATTCTTATTGTTATATCGGTGTAATCTAAACTTAAAACTAATAATTATATCAGCCAAAAGTAACTCCATTGCTCTATTGAAAAGTTTTGAACAAAGAAACTTTTATAAAAGCCCTCCATCCCCCAAAAAAATTCAATTTTTACTAAAATCACTGTTTTTAACGTATCACCTTTAAAAAATTTTTTAATGTATATTTTTTAAATTTAATTTATCGATATGGAAACAGTTTTCAACCCTTATCATAACGCTAAGAGTTAAAACACTAACTCAATAAATACAATTGTTATAAACTTTTTATTGTTCCAACTTTTCTTTAACTTTATTTCATATTAACTTTTCAACTTTATTTTTCTCTGAATGGCCCGTTATCGAGGTGGGTATAGTTTACAAACCTTATCTGAAGGTATAATAAACACAAACACCGTAAAAAAAGAAATTAAACAACTTTTTATCCTTCCGTCCCAACGTATCGACTTCACTAATCGTTATTTTAAGAAATTAATATCTTTAGATGTTTGCTTTATTATTATTTCATATATTTATTATTTTTTTAGTATTAATTTGGATCGTATCCGCTTTCCTTTTTTATCTGTTAATTGAAATTTTTTTACGGTATTCTATTCAGGCTTTTTTAAAACTTCTTTTCAATCTTCTCGGTAAATACTGGGACAGATACTCTTTATTTTATCTGTAATTTAGCACATCTTTAGTTCCTGCCGTAATTCTTTACTGCTGCGAGATGTACAGCGATTCTAATTTAGACTGAGATTCCTTGCTATTAGATGGAATTCCGTATTTGAAACGGTTCTTAATAGAATTCTCTGTTTCAAAATGGTGGCTGCTGTATTTTTTAGACAAGAGTAGAGGGAAAAATGTGTTTCCACGGCCAAACTACCGCCAATAATATTCTTTCCTGATGTCACTTGCCATTTCCTCCGATCTATTTTTCAGCAGCTACGCACAAGATACTCTCAAGTTTTATTCTATTTCTAATTCTAATGTTTGCCTCTTGAAACTAATTTTCTATAATTATAAAGCATCATATCTTTCTAAATATACTCGTACATAGTATTATGATTAAATTTAAATATTTATGTTTTGTATTAATTTATATATATAAAAATAATGTTTTATATACGAGTATAAAACAACGAATCCTTCGTTGTAGGAAATCGAAATTCGCAGAGGAGTTGTTTATTTGTCGATCCTAAGCAGCTGTTTAAAATAATACAATTTTTAAAAGTATCGCTTTTAGTTTTAATGGCTCGCAATAACAAACAAACAGCATAGTTTTTCTTATGAAAAGTAGCATAGAAAAGAGGAACGATTTTTGCCAATGTGTAGGCATGCTGCAGTCGGAATAATCCGTTTCAGAATCCTTTCTTTATGCAAGAAAAAAGGTCTTTAAATTGAGCTTCTCCTCAATAATTTTATATAAATATATAAAATTAGCTGTACACATATTATATATCAATATTATGATATTTATATATATGTATGTAAATCTATTTATTAAAATTTAAAAAAAAATCCGGAGCGAAGATGGTGTTATAATACTTATTTTGTTATATGATAATGCCAGTCTATACATCGAAATTATTTAGAAAATTTGTGTTTTAAGACGTTTCTTCTGAATAAAGGAAATTTAACTATTTGAAAATATTTACATAGTTCTCTCGTTATTTTGTTTTTCGGCATAAATAAAAAAAGGCTGTATATTATAACATTGTTGGGCAATTTTCATTATAACACAATAACTCAACTCTTGCAGTTGGTTTTATATAAATAATATGCTTTATCACAAAGAATAATTATTAATTTCTGAGAGTGTTATGATGGTGGAAATTTGGCTGCTCAAAATTTCACAATGTCAGATAAATATTGAATTTAGATTATTATTCCTTTATTTAATTCGTTTACTGTAGATTTTTTGTTCTGAGTGAAAGAAACAGAAATTTACTTAACGTTCAATTTAATCGATTTTGAGGTAGGTCAGAATATTAATAGATGAATGGAATTTTAAAAAAATAAGAAAAATCTTAAAACATCAGATCTATTTCGTGAGTAGTAGCAATGAATCACAAAATTTCCCCTTAAATACTATAGACGTAAACTGTACATTTTTATTAGTATGTATGAAAAGTTCAACTTTATTACAGATTTCATCCGCGTAGTATAGTGCTGCTACCTATTGGTAGTAATGCTGACTACTGTTACATCATAATATAAAGCTGTTAAGAGAATCTATTTTATTAGTGTTATTCATATAAAATTATATAATAGTGTACAAAGTTAATTGCAAAAAAAAAAATAATAATGAAATTTAAATTCAAAATTATAATAATAGTATTTAAAATGTGAGAAGTTTTTATTTTTTACTTCTTTTAAAAGTTATAGAAATGTATAAATGAATTTTTTTTCCGATTACAAATTCTAAATGAGTACTTTTTATAACTATGGTGCTTATAAAATATTGTACTTAATTATTGTTATTTTGTCATGAATTGAACTCATGACATATTGTACTTTATTCACATTCAATTTTTATTCTGCAAAAATGAAAAGTATTTTTTAAAGTTAGAAATAAATAAAATAACGACAAATAAATTAAAAAGGTTTCTTTCAAGTTGATTATATTATGCACAACATTTCATATACACATGAGCACGCGCGCGCGCGTTTGTGTGTGTGTGTGTGTCTGCGTGTGTGTGTGTGTGTGTGTGTGTGTGTGTGTGTGTGTGTGTGTGTGTGTGTGTGTGTGTATGTATGTGTGTGTGTGTGTGTGTGTGTGTGTGTGTGTGTGTGTGTGTGTGTGTGTGTGTGTGTGTGTGCGTGTGTGTGTGTATGTGTGTTAATGTTTAAATTTAAAGATTTAAAGATTAGATTATATGGTGCATTTTTTATTTTATTTGTATGTATCTTTAAAAGTTACTGTGAAAGATTTTTGAAAATCAACAGCTTTATAAATCTAACCATAAATATAATTTTTACAAATCTTTCTAATTTTCAACCACTTCAATCAATCAACTTTAAATTTTGAAGTTATTTGGAAGTTTTACATCATTATCAGAGAATTATAGAGTAATACAGACATCACCCTTGAAATAAGAATTATACAACTTTCTTCTTTTCCATTTAATTGAATAGAAATTATTTAACAATCTCTGTAAAAAAAAAAAAAAATTATAAGGAATTAAAACAGTTTTAAAATCTCAGAGGATTAGAAATAAACTCCCTCATATCTCAAAATAGAAGTTCTATAATTTTTTTTATCAATCTATTTATATGAGAACATTTCTTTTTATTTTGTTTTTCTAAATTATTGTTAGGAAAAAACACATTTTAACCTTAATCTTAATAATGGGCAGTAGATCTAAGTAAACATTTACTGAAATTTACCAAAATGTTTACTTAATTTTTTTTTATTAATATAATAATTTACCATTTAAGATATTTTAAACTAGATTTTTTTATTAAAAAAAAGAATAAGCCGTGTTTCACCATAAGAATGAATTGGTAATAATTTTATAAAACATTAAAGAACATTTTTTAGTGCATTTTTCCCTTGATAAAAAAGAATGAAAATAAATAAATGAGTAATGTCATAAGCATAATAATAATAATAATTTTCAACTTTCTCTCTATGAAATGATCTTATTTTTAGCTCTATGCAAATTATATGAAAATTTTACAATATTATTGATAGCATTTCTAAAACAAGTGATAAAATTAAAAATTTTAAAAATTCATGAAGCTGTTTTGAAGAAACATATCTACTGCAGCACCCCCTGGCAGCTTTTAACCATAAAATTAATCTAAGAACCTGCTCTGAGGTGACACTTAGGTCGTGTCACATTGGAAAAAACCGCATTGGAATCGGTCCAGTAGTTTTTGAAGAAAATGGTAACAGCCATACACACAATCCCTTACCCTAAACGCATATACCAGTCTCTGTTCCGTCATCAGTAATAAATAATAATAAAAAGTCTTCTTTTTTTAAGATTATAAAAGAACAAAGTAAATGAATGGTTTTACCTTTTTTTGCTTAATGAATTAATTCACCATAGAAGCTTTGAAACTTATATGTACGAATATGGAAATGGAATTTTTGTACGAAAAAATGTACCATTCCTGATTGCGATCAAAATCAGGACTCCCAGATGTTCTGAGATGCTACCATTCAACCACAGAAATAGATGATTTATTATCTGAAACTAATTTTTTATATTTGCTCCTTATTTATAGATTATTTTATTCCAGTTCACTGTAATTTAATGTTATGTTATAACCATGTCATAATTTTTTTTGCCAAAAAAATCTTTAAAATTTACTTTCAAATATTTTTACTATGTTCTCGTCCATGATGGTTGTTGATAATATGAAATTTTAACTTTTCTAACAACCTACCAATCCAAATTATATAATAAAACATTTTAAACTGAAGGTTTCTACTGTTAGCATCATACATAGACTGGTATCAGAAACAGCACCTAGCTTTAAAAACTTTGCCAAATTTCTCCTCTTTTTTTTAATTTTAAAACATTGATAATGCTACATCATAAAGTAATTGTGAGCTATGTATGACTGCCTCGTGAGATTTATTTATTTTGTTCCATACTTAATTCATCAAATAAACTGGAAACTTGTGTATGGAATATGGTATGAAAACATTTTGGAAGGTATAAGAAGCAAAACTTTGTTAGGATTCAAACCTGGAATCCTCTAAATTAAAGGGCGAGACACTACCATTCTGCTACAAGGTCAACATTACTCTCAACGTTGATTTAATAATTTTTTTAAAAATAAATCTCTTAATAATTAAGAATTCATTTTATATAATAATAAAAATAATCTGTAATGATTTTATATCATGATATCTTGGTATTTTAACAAGATTATAAACCTGGTAATAATGTAAAAGGAACTAGGAAATTATAAATTTATATGTATACGTATATAACACATTAACACACGCATGGGAACATGTTTTTTCTGTTTTAATTTATAAGGGATTCAGCAGTTTTTGTAAGGTTTCTTTAACATCACTTCTTATCCACATAACAAAGCTGTTTTCTTTAGTAGTGCGTTTATCTCTAAGCAGTGAAGTCTAATTAAATAGTTTAATGTTGGTATCTGATGCTAAAATTAAATTTTACGTAATATGATAACATTTTTTTCTTTTAAATTATAATACTATAAATAATACTTTACAAAATATTAATTTAATTTTTTGTTTATTTTTTTCATCACTCAAAATGAATTTTTCTTTTACAGAATGAAAATTGACACTATTTTTAAAAAATATGCTTTTTTGTATAATTTTCATAATTAATATGACATGTGTTTAGTAGTTTTATAAGTAGTTAATTATCTGTCAATAGTGATTATATAAGTATATATATATTATTAAGTTTAACATATTTTCTTATTGCAGACTGATATGATGAATTCTCCATTTCTCTCTTTTCTATACAATCTTCTAGTTTTAATCAATTTTCTCCACTTTATAAATTTGTTTCATGTCTTAAAATGATTTTTTTTTTGTAAACTGATTGATATTCAGAACTAACAACCCAAGTATTCCACATTTCTTTTAATAATCCTTGTCTCTTATTTTATCCATCATTTGACAGTCTGATAGTTATGTAATTATTTTATTATACGAGGTAAGTCAATTATTATCTGCAATATAGTTATAAATTTGATTGCAATACAAATAGGAAACTTACCTGCACATCATTTTTCAACATAGTCCCCTTGCATTTCAACATACTTGGTCCATCGTTGCACAAGCTTCCTGATGCCCTCATAAAAGAAGGTTTTTGGTTGAGCTGCGAGCCAGGAATGCACCGCTTCTTTCATTGTTTCGTTCAAGGTAAATTGACGGCCCCTTAATGCCTCTTTGAGTGGACCAAACAAGTGGTAGTCAGAAGGGGCATGACCAGGACTATACGGAGGATGAGTCAGTACTTCAAAGTTGAGTTTCGGCAGTGTTTCAGCAGTGTAGGCAGCAGTATGTGGACGGGCATTGTCGTGCAACACAACACCTTTCGACAGCAGTCCTTGTGTTTGCTTCAAATTGCAGGCTTCAGCTTGGCATTAAGCATCTCACTGTAACAAGCACTGTTTATTGTTGTGCCTCTTTCTGTTTATTGTCATGCAACTGTGTGAGTTGTTTTGGGACACATTTTGCACAGACTTTATGAAACCCAAGTCTGTTGCAGATGATGTTGTAGGCAGAACCTTGACTAATTTGCAGACAATGTGCCACTTCATCAATAGTTATTCGTCTGTCTAAGAAAACCATGTCACATGCACACTCTATGTTTTCCTCATTTATGGCGGTAAACGGTCGTCTGGCTCCTTTGTTGAGTGTAACACTTGTACAACCATTTTTTACTTTTTCAGTCCACTTGTAGACACTCCGTTGCGGCAACACACTGTTCCCATATTGTACTGAAAGTCTTCGATGAATTTCGGCCCCTGATACACCTTCTGACCATAAAAAACGGATTACTGAACGTTAAACAAAAATATAACTAAATTGCAGATAATAATTGATTTACCTTCGTAATATTGTTTGTTGTCCATGCCCTAAAAACTTACAAAAGCAACATGTAACTGCCATCTATATTTGAATGAAGTGGAAATGAATTATGTTTTAGCAAGTTATTTTATCTGTTCCATTTTAATTATTTTCATATATATATATATACTACTCTTTATCATTCCATATCTTCTTTCTTTATCCAATTAATATACCACATTTACAACAGTGATTCTCAACATTTTCTGACTGAACCTCCTAAAGTGGAAATATTTCATTAGTACTTTGTAAAAGTTCTTTAAAAGGTTTTTTATCGTTAAAAATAAATTAAAATACAATTACACAGAAATGTTCATTAGGTAGAATGTAAACTATTATTAATGAGATCCTCACAAATATTATTAGTATTAAAATCAGATTAAATTTTCTAAGAATCTACATATCCCCACAACACTGTTTATTTACTATCATGGATTAAAACCACTAAATTGTCCGTAACTTCTATTATTCAGCTTTAATGATCAAACTGCTTCTCTTTTATTTCCAATAGTCATCCATATTATTTGTATTTGTTTATTATTCTTCAATTTCTTTTTTAGAAAACAACACTGATATGATGGTAACTCATGGATTAGTAATTGTTGAATCCCATCTAATTATCCTGTTTTTATAGATAATAAACATTCCTATAGAAACATGATAATTGTTGCTTATAATATTAGAATGTAGTAAATCAATACACACCGTTTATGTTGTTACAGTAGTCTTGGTTTCATGGTACTTTCTCATTAAAAAACAATTTTTTTTACTTAAATAACATATTACAGTTATATAGTATATAAACAGAGCATATTTAAGTTGTCGCTTTGGAATATTTTCCATATTGTTTGAGTTAAAAATGCTTAAAACACAATTTAATGTAAATTATTGTGTTTATATACAAATTATCATGTATAATTATTACATTCTTTGAATTTTTAATGTGATGGATTTCCTCCCAAGTCGCATTTAAAAAAAAATCTATGAATGCATAATTAATCAGTCTTAAAGGATAAAAGAAACATTGTAATTAACAGAAAATTTCTTTACACATCTGTATTTATTGTATTAGATTTAATCTGGATGTTTTTTTAACATTGTAATAATGTAACTACACAGTTTAACCATAAGAGTATATGATTCAGTTTATTTTTTTAATCTTTTTGTTCAGATTTATAAACATATAAATTGCAGTTTGGGAATGAATTTTAAAAAAAATTAACCTGACCTTGGCAGTATTTTTATCATATTATTGAACTGATGCATTTTAGATAAACAAAAAATAAAAACAAATAGTAGAAAATAATTGTAAAAGCTAACAAATAATAACAATAAATTAAATGCTGTAACTTACTGTTCTAATTTAAATAAATAAGTAAATTGTAAAACAACCATATCAGTGGTGAAATAATAAATTTATTAGTATACTGTATTTGGTAAAAAAAAAACATTGAATAATGATCTACGCATATTAGAAAATGAGCATTCTTATTACTCCATAAGTAACGATTCTCTTTTTTATGTAGACATAAAATGGTCGAATACAAATTAAGCAAATATATTTTTATTTATATATCGGTATGGCTTATTTTGGCTTTATGCATTTGTTATTATTTAAAGCAAAGTAACACAACTGTGTTCTGTAATCTATAAATAAACATTAAAAACAAATGAGTCATATCAATAACTGTTCAGAATAATCAAAAGGTCTCTATAAATTTAGGATACATTAACAGATGAGATTTACTGATAGGTAATGAATCACATACTTTTAGAAAGACATGCCAGCTAAAATGTTTACCTCACATAACCAACTCTCTCTCATTCTCCTTTTTGCCTGAGTTTTGAGATCAACTCATCTATATTTCTATATTTCTATATTTCTTCAATGTTTTTTTTTTTTTTTTTTTAAGAACTAGAGATAAACATTTACGTATTTTTGTTTTAAATACTGATCTTTGATATACATGTAAAATGTATGTTATAGGTTTTATTTGAAAAGCTAATTAAGTTTTGACTGGAAAACATACAATTTATACGTTTCAAAAGAGCTGTTTGAAGATCAAGGAGTTGTTCGTTCATCTAGTTGAAACTTATAAAGTTTTGAATTAAAATTTTCATCAACGGTTAGAAATGTTTTAATTTCAAATAGCTACACAGCAAATATAATCTCTGCCACCTTCTTCACCTAGTCAACTCTTTGACTGCTCTAGCAAACACCAACTTTATAATCATAAAATAGTTATAATTTTGGAAATGACTGTCCTAATTTAATATTTTGCTCCTGTAAATAAATCATAAGCTTCTTTTTTATCACATTTATCTTCATTTTTTGCTCAGTTGACCCGTCTGATTTGAAATATTATTTTTAAATAATGCATTTTAAAATCCTTTCTTTTTTCTTAGAGCCTTTCCTATAATCCATGTTTATAATACTCTTGTATAAATATATTTTTAGAATTTTTTTCTCATTCATATTTTTTTATTCACATACAGCCAGTAATGAGCACAGTAATGTTATTGCACTCAGGTCACTGCAAAAGGAAGTTGAAAATCAATTAATGCTTCATTTTTGATAATACATCTGATAAACTATTATTGTTGCTAATTATGATGTTTTTGAATATAACTTGTCTTACTATAAGGTATTAGCTGATAAAGAAATTAGCCAAAAAATGTCAACAGTTACCCTGCCAGATTTATTTTAGTAGCAGCTGAAAAGACAATAGTTTAAAAATGTACTTGTTAAGTAGGTAATGTTATATAATGTTGTTTTTGTTATCTTTCTTTCTATCTCATTACTTTTGTTTGGTTTACTCTCATTTATTATAAAATTGAAGTTTTCTCAGACCAATAATTTTTTTTAATTATTTAAATTTCAGCTTAGAAAAAAAAATTGTACCATCAGTCCTTAGATTATAGTCTGTTTTAGTTTCTTTATTACTCCCACATAAAAAATGAAAAACAGATGTAAACTTCATAATTTTCTTAGTTCCATATTTATTACACCTTGCATTAACCAGTCTTTTACTATTACAATACCTATCCCTGATCATTGTAAAGATTATAAATAATCTCTCTTTCCCTTTTTTATTAAAATTTTTAATATTTTATTATATGTTAACAAATATTTTCTGAAGGAGTATTATTATTAAATAAATAACATTATTTTTACTACCCTGACAAGAATATAGCTACAATAGCTATAATATAGGGGAAAGTGAAGGTCATGTCAAAAATGTGTATCACGTTTTAGGATTCAACTAAAAAAACATCTGAAAAGGATCTGACCAAAAACATACATACATACTTGTGTTGCACAGGGACCTTATATCTTAGGATTAATCAAACTGATTTTGTTCAAATTTGGCTCAAATATTTCTATAATTGGGATATTGATCATATTTTCCTTTTCATAATTCATTAAGGGGATGAGGATACCATGAAAATTTTTATTTTCTTCAGAGGCATTTTAGAAAAAATTTTATTAGAGCAAATTTGTTACCTATAACGCATATATAAATAATTAAAAAAAAGTTTTAAAAAAATCAACCCTCCTCTTTAAACTGAAATAAATTTTTTTTTGTTCTTTTTCTTTTTTCCTTATTTCTCAATGGATAACAATTTTTGGAGCTATTTTTAAAAATGTTGAAATTTAAAGAATTGACAAATTATTATTTCTTTTAGTGTATTGCAATTTAACTTTTACTTTCCTGGCAAATACAGTTAGAATAGCCATATTAAGGAGACAGTATGGTAATCATATAAAAAATGGTGTATGAGATTTTTTCAAATTTTTATGTTTTAGGATTCAAGGAGTTCAACTAGACAAAAAAAAATTCATATTTAAGTATATGTGATGCAATGCTTTTGGGCTTATATCTCAGAATGACCAAACCAATTTTTTTTTTCAAATTTGGCCCAAATATTTCTATGTATGGGACATTGATCATATTCATTTTTCTCAAAATTCATTAAGGTAGTGGGGGAATTGGAAAAAAAATTGATTTTCTTCAGAGAAATTTTAGAGAAACCTTTATTAAAGCAAAATGTAAATTTGTAACCTACAGTTCATATATATAAATAATCCAAAACGATTTTCTAAAGATCAACCTCTAACTCTTTAAATTGAAAAGTATATATCATTTTGCTCTGTCTCCATTCAGTTAAATATTTAAAAAAATTTTTGAGTTTTATAGTTCATATATAGAGCTATCAAACAATTTCAACAGTTTTTTAAAATTATAAATCCCAGATCTAATATGCAGAAAAAGTTTTTTGAAGTGTTTCTTTTTGCCTATATTGAAGAGGATGTTAAAGTTAGAGAAAAATTTACTGAAGGAAATTTGTTATGCTTAACCTAAACATTTAAAATTTCTTAAAATCTATTCCCTATCTCTAAAAATGATATATTCTGTTTTCTTGTATTTTGGCTATAATAATTTTATTTCTTATTATAAATAGGAAAGCCATACAATCAATACTTTGCTAGATTTCTTCTAGTTGCATTATAATATTAATTTGAGAATATATACTGTTTCCCTTATCATTGAAATTTTATGGGACAACTTGATTAATTGCTATTCATTTAAAAAAAAAAGAAGAAAACAGGCATAGAACTCATAAACTAACATTAAATATTTACTTAATTATTGTATAAATAAAAATTAGTTTTAATAAAATGATTGAAAATCTTATTGTGTACATCAGTATACTGTATACGTACAATTTTGATATTTATAATTAAATCATGTATGTACTGTAGTATGCACATACTGCATAGTATCCAGATATGTTAGTTGTTACAACACATAAATATATTTAATATGCTGAACAAAGCTGTACTGACTGTTCGTATGTTTAGTATGCTAATTAGTGCTAAATAAATATATTTAAAAAATATTGGTGGGGAAGCCAAATATTTTTAGTAAATAAAGGTCGTGCCAATAGCCTTTTAAATGATCTAAAATTAGAAAGTAGATATTGGTTCAGAAATTTATATGTACGACAGCAGATTATGATGCACCACTAAATTTTATTTATAGTAAAATATCATGTACAAACATAATTTTTAGGGAAACAATATTTTCTATATAAGTAGTATGAACAACTAAACAGTAAAGAAACAAGAAACGGTAACCAAGCTTATCACAATAAACTATTTTTATGCATGCACTATGTGAACTAACAAAAAATAAGTAAGTAAACTGATACATACTTATGTAAAATTTTATACTTTTATTTTTATCATAAAATGGGAAAATAATGTATCAAGAAATATTTTTTGCACCAGCTTTGTATGTGAACTATATAGATAAACAATGATTGATGTACAGTAAGTTTCTAAACAGCTAAAATACAACTGAAGCTGAAAAGATAAATAAGAATAAATCTATTCATGTGAATGCTACACTAAAAAATCATTATTTTTTTAAAAATTAACAAAGTAAATTTAAACCTTTGTAATAACAAATCAAACAATATTAATACTCATTACATTAATAGCATTCTTAATTGGGTTCAATTTGTCATTACAAGAATTTAAATTAATATTCTGCTTCATCAGAATATTATAGATATAACTTAATTAAAAATGTAATTTAAAATATTAAAATTATGTAGAATTATGTTTACCACCTCAGTTATTAATATAAAATGAACTATTCTGCCTACTCTAGTCTGTTGGTGTAATGAAACTTTATCGCACCATAAATTGCATATAAAATTTTAAATACATTATTTCCCTAATCCATTTCTATATTAAAACATTTTTATTTTTTTTATTTAAAAAAGAAACCTTAATCATAGATGTAGGACTTTCCCGTCATGCGGCTTTCTTCTGAGCCCAGCTTACACACATAACTTAATTTAAAATATTTATCATTTTATTTAAATATAATATTTTTCTATAACAGTTATACGTCAATGCTATACTAGCGCTCCTTGTGGGGACAGGGGATACTATTGATACAGTATTCCCATTTAGCCACTAGTTTATTTAGAGCACTTTTTGGGATGAGAATGTGATTTTTAAAAAGTGTTTTTTGCAAATATTATTATGTTTTAATTGTTAACAAATGTACCTACGAAAAATAAGACCTTAATTAGATAAAATCTTGAGATACTGAGAATGACCTTGCTCTGAAGCTTCACCCCCTTGACCTTTTAAGTTGAAAATGGCATCAGTGCCCGATATACAGAAGTAATCTGTATATTACTTATTATATATATTATATATATATATATATATATATATATATAAAATTATATATATTATATATATAATTTTGACCAAGTTTAGTCAAAATTAGTCCAGTAGTTCTGGAGATATAAGGTATGATACAACGACCATACACACGTACATGCAAACATCTTAAAAATTTCCATCCGATTTTTGGGTTTTTTTAGTTCCTTAAGTGTCAAAACATCAAGATCCAGTGAAAACTTCATATGCCCAAATTGGACCAATTACAATACTTTCCCTTTTACAGCTATATCTCTGCTAAAGCACTAGATGGAAAAATAAAATCATCATAAATAATCATATTTTGCTGCCTAAACTATTTATTTTAAATTTATAACTGTAATCTGGATTTTCCATTTAAGTCTGACAGAAATTATTGGATTTAATAAAACTGTAAAGGTGATAAAAATTGTAGTTTTAGAGATTGAGTATTAATTGATATGGAACAACTGACAACAAACATCAGTCAAAAAGAGTTACCACACTATTTTTTCGTTAAGTCTATTATAGGGTTGAAATTTTTTTTTTTTACTTTATACACTCACTTTTCCCACTTTTTCTTTTGATCTTAGATTAAATTTTTATAACCAGTTATCATGACATTAATCTACCAAAGGGAATGTCATTAAGAGATTGTTTAATATGTAAAAAAAAAAAAACCAACTGAGCGATATTTAACATAGAACTTTCCAAATATTATTCCTTCTTCAGACTGGCAAATTAACTGTTATAAACATTTATTTGAAATACCATTTTTATTGTTATTTTATACATAAGATTATTATAATGAAAAATTTTAGAACCATTATTTTGACCCTTATAGAAAACTAAGCATTTAAAAGATTTATTCTCAATACACTAGAAGTAAACTATGAATGAATAGTCCGGAATAATCACATAAATGGAGTATCAATATTCTTCATTTTAATTTTCCTTCATACAGGTAAAAAAATATCTTGTCGATCATAGGTAAATTAAAAAAATCATGAATATCAGGATCAATAAATATAAAAATAGGCTAAAAATAGCACCAAAATTCATAGGATATGTATTACCATGAACCATTTTCTGAACTATTCTATCACAACCACCTAATTTCTTTTTGTATGTAAAAACATTTTCATCTTTTAATTTCATTATTTCTGACATAACGTATTTTGATTTGTCAAAATTCACAGGAATATTGCTTTAATAGTTACAGGAGTTTAATTTATTGTTCAGTACATCTCTTGTTGGTGTTATATCATTTTGAGAGATTTTTCTCATTTTTTATAATTTATTTTTTAGTTATAGGAGATAATTAAAGGAACTGATTTGAAACTCAGTTTCTCTTTAACTTTGTATAGAACATTTATTATTTATCAATAATAAATTGTGATTATATTACTTGCACATATTTTTAATATCTAGTACTCATAACAAACTTTAATAATTACATTTAGAATAAGTTTTATAGATATTTAAAATGAGAAGTTAATCATTTAAAAAAAAATTTTCTGGTTATTTAGATGGTTTTAATTATTAAAAATAAGTTTTACCAATAAACAGTAAACCGACTACATAGAAGTGATTAATTAGAAGATGTCTATGAGAGTGAAAAAGTGTATGTGCACTAAAAAAATTAAGTTAATAAAAATATTGCAAGAAAAGTCAAATAAATCTATAAAAACTGCAAGTATTAATGAAGTAACACTTCTCCAAGTCAAACCGCTAAAATGTAAACGTCCAACAACACTTCAAATTAAGGTTAGTGTTATAAAATATAAAAATATTAATTATGTATTTTGTACGTAGAGTTCATGTAGGTATGTTCTGTCATTACGTGTAATGTATTGCATAAAACCACAACACAACTTACACATATGACATACATATGTAATACATATAAACATATGAATAGTTATAGCAACAATTGTTGAATTTTTATATTGGAATTCAGATATGTTTGTTCATATAAACAAGCTTTTAACTGTCAGTCAGTACAATTTCTTTCTTGGTAAATTTTAATTTAGACAAGGATTAGAGACCCTTGTTATTAAAAATCAAGTTTATTTCTCTTACAGTAATGTATTTTATTAATTGAAATTTAATAGATCTGGCAGATTTTAAATCTTAAAAGGTTTTTTTATAACCAAAATATTGTGTATATTTACAGTAAATATGATTTTACACAGGCGTGCACGTGCTCAGACAACCCTCCCCCTCACACACACACACACACACACACACACACACACACACATACATTCTTGTTGAACATTCATCATTCTAGTTGATATTGGGTTGTGTTGTTCAAGTTTTGTGGTTATTAGGATTTATGTTTTCTAAATTTTTATTTATTTATTTTTTGTTTTTATTTGACGTAATTTTGGAATTATGTACCAACTGATGACGCAGGATCCCATGAAAGTCGACTTTTGGTATTAGTTTTTTAAGTTCTGTTATTGTATTTGGCAGTTATTTTGTTATTTGATAAATGAATGAATAGTTTAATTCAGTTCTCCATCTTTCTCTCCTGTTCAAAATTTTAATTACAAAATAATTGGTATATTTTAAAATACTGTTTCATGTACTTTTAATTTTTTCTTTCTTTAATAGTTACTTTTGAAACTTATATATTTTCTTCTATTACTGTTATTATTATTATTATTAAATTAACAGTTTTTTTTAATATGCAAAAAATGTCTTACCTAAGCTAGATTTGAACTTTCCAGATTGAAGACAGACCTTTTCTTCTCCCATAAAAAATTTGTAAAATAAATGTTGCATCTATTTATAATTTTTTGATATAAACTATAATGGATAATTATTTTTCATTTTTTATCATTGTTATCCAAATCAATTTTGTTGAAGATGTCATTAATAGTAAAAATATATATACATTTTTTTTTTATAATTGTAATTTTCTATTACTGACAATTGGTTTCAATGATATATTATTAATTATATGTTATAGAAAGTGGTGCATTATTCTCTTACTTTAATCCTGGATTACAAGTTTTGGAATAGAGTATAAGTATAAAGTTATATATTATAACTAAATATAAAGTTTTGGAATAGAGTTAATAGATATAAATTATATACTGGTGTTATGTTGACAAAATTTATGAATTATTTTAAATGTCTTTTGAAGATTCAGTTTTATCATTTTTACCGTTATTAAAAAAATTTTAAGTTATTAAATAAAGTACAACCAAGTTATTGTATAAGGATTAATTTAAGTTTAAACAAAATATAAAATAATACAAATTGTTTTTCAGTATATCTGGCATAAATAAAAATAAAAAAAATCAGTAGTGATTTAAAATAACTCCAATATTTTGAAAAGATAGGAAATTTTTACATTACCCTAATGGTAAACATAACCACTGACGTAAACATTTAAGACTAAGCATTTGGATACAATGATTGAATTATAGAAAATTTTATTTTATAGCAGTTTGAGATAACTTCTAGTTATTCTGGTACCATAACTTGTTACTTGGTACCGTAACTTCTAATTAAGTTAATTCTAGTACGGACATTATATACTCTGGGTATTCAGTTATGGTATAATCACTGCAAATTCCTTCGCCAAAATAACAGTTACTTTGGCTACTTTTTTTAACAATAAAATGTACTTTGTCACAGTAGTTTTTCAGTTGTCTTTACTAGCAATCCTTTGGTTCTTCTTTTAGAATAAAACTTTTTGTAGAAAAGGTGAAGTTTTCATAAAAGTGTTATTAACACTTTTCTACGAAAGTGTTAATATGATTGTCGGTAAAAAGTAGGCATAACAATTTATTTTTAGCTGCCTTATTTACATCAATAACATGATTAATATCAACGAACATTGTCAATGACATATTATATTATGAACATAATGTTATTATGAATTACGATATTTTCGTACTGTGCATTTTAACGGTAACTCATAAACACCAATGTTCTATTTTATTTTTAGTATAATTAGAAGTGTAACAAATTTTAACTATTACTAGTAATTTGTATTAATATTGCAGCAAAATTAACTTGCCTTACAATTAACTTGGCTTGAATATGTATGAGTTAGAATTAAACATTTCATAAGCATTAAAACTCAGCTAAATCATTAATTAAGTTTATCTCAATTCTGGAAGGAGAGATTAAAATAGACAATTTCAGGAGCATGAGAAATTGGTTAGTAATTCAATATATTTTCATTACGTATAATTAGAAATCTAGTACCAAACTATTACACGCTGACTTATAGCTATAATATATATATGTAAACCATACACAAGTATGGTGGGTACGATGAAAATAAAAGCTTGCTTGCACAAGGGAGACGATCGCTATGAAGAGGGCATTATATTATTCTTTTCTCGTAAGATTAGACTCATTCAGAAACTCTGTATTCTGTAATACAGTATGTTTAACTATTTTCATAAATAGCAAAAATTCTTTCCACAATTAAAATTTATTATCACTTTCTTTAATTTCAGACAATTTCTTTAAAAATATTTAGCATACTTAAAATTTTTTTTATTGTAAACAGTAAAAATCATAGTTTATATTTGTATTAATAAATTATTATTACCCCTTCCTCCATCAAGTGAGTTGTAAAACGATGACCACTTTATATGAATAAAGGCTATTATCAAAATATTTGAGTTATATTTATATACAATTTGTTGTAATGGGTACTACTTTGTTGATTTTTAAACATCATCAATAAATAATAAGCCTAAACCCTACAAATTATAATAGCTTAATTATTTTATATGTATTCATAGAATATATAAGTAATTTTTGTATCGCATTGTTGACTAATATTCAATACTAATGTTTACTTTTCATTTTCAATAAACTGATTTAATTCAATTCTTGGCGTGTCCTGGTACGAACGGTATAGTTGTTTCCTTCTGAAATATGTGGCGTGTTAATTAATGTTTTGAGTGTATTAATGTATTCGTATGTTTTTCGGGGTTTTTGTTAGTGAATATTTTTTTTTTTAGTGGCAGAACTGAAATCCATAGTTAAAAATAAAAGCTCTCTAGTCAAGCTCGTGAAATAGTTAATAATGAAAACGATTTTATGAAGAAAAAAGCTATAAAGTTTGGAAAATTAGAAGATAACAAACATTTAATACGCATTCAAAAATCTGAAGAAAGTACTGCTGCAGCTTGTGGGATTTCAAAATCATAAGTTCAACTCTGTAGAGAAAAGTAGAATCTTCTTAAATATAAACTGCAGTCATGTTCATGCAGCACGGCAAAATAGTTAAACAATGTTCGAAACCAGTTAACGGATTAAACAGTTTTGATCAACGCGTTGTAAGACGAACAGTTAACGAGTTTACGCTAAACATAATGAACTGCCTACATTAAAATAAAAAATTACGGGGAGAACTTCAAACGAGTATTACATTTAAAAGTTCTAGAACTACATTAGCAGCCATTCTGAAAGAGTTACGGTTTAAGTAATGTAAAACTGATAATAGCAGGAGACTTTTGATTGAGAAAAAAGATATCAGATGGAAGAGGATAGAATATCTAAGAAAAATGACCGATTGTAGAAAAGAAAATTCTTCGATTGTTTATTTCAACGAATCGTATATTTTAACTGCCTTTCGACGACAAAATCGTGGTCGGATGACCGTGGTGCAGGATTAAAAGTGCCGATTAATAAAAATAATTAATCGTAATCCACGCTGGAGGAGAAATAGGTCCATTCCGAACGCGATGTTAAATTGGAAAACGAGTTCAAAAAGCGATGATTATCACGACAGCGTCAACAACAAAAATTTCATGAAGCGGGCATTTGAAAAATTAATTCCTAGTCTTCCCCACCAGTCAGTGATTGTTATCGATAATGATACTACAATTTACTTCTAGAAAAGCCTCCGAATTCAAATAGTAGGAAAAGTGGCATGATTAATTGGTTAGAAAAGAACAATATTCCATTTAATAAAAGAACAACAATTGTACGACATAATTAAATTACATAGTAATTCAAAAATAAAGTACTATTTTTATTAATTATTAAAAAAAACACGGGTTCTGCTATTTCCATCTTAGATCCCAATTTAGATCTGGTCGAGATGGTATTGTCAGTTGTGAAAAGATATGTTGGTAGTAATAACACAACATTTTTAATGTCAGATATTAAAATATTAGCTGAGGAAAAAATGAATGAAATGTATAACGATGATGAAAAACCGTATTGCGAACATCTGAAAAAAGCTGAAATTGAGTATAAGAAGATGGAACTGCTAATCGAAGAAATTAAAGATAAATTATCATACAACTAGACAATGGTAGTGAAAGTTACTATTCCGATGAAGACAGAAAAGATGGTGAACTTGCACAGGAAGTGGACATATAGGCCAAATTTCAAGTAAGTTAATCCTAATAGTACAATCAACAATGAAAACAATCATACAAAAAAAAAAGAAATTGAAAATTCTAAATATTGTACAAAAAATAATTGTACCATAATAATTGTACACCTAATTTAAAGTAATTGCGGATACAATATACATTAAAGCACTAGTAAGGTTATTTTAGTTTAATGGTACATCTAAATTAATTATTTTTGTAATCTTTATTTATTGAATTATTAATACTAATTACATAATAATGAATTTTAGCTAATAAAACACGGAAACTAATAAATTAAACGTGCATAAATAAAACTATAACGATTATTATTGTTGTCCTATTAAATGGGTGTTAATGTTTTCAGGTTCGGTAGTAGTGTAGTCTCGACCTTCTCCAACACAAGCCTTCATTTTCATTGTAATCACTATACGTAGCTATAACATATATTGAAACGCCGATTATTTGGATTGATCTTTACAAGGTCTATACAATTAATCAGAATTCTGGATAAATGGAAAATTAAAAAAAAAAAATTATTATACGTACTGGATATATCACTTTAATGTTTAATGGGTATCACATTTAATAAAAAGACGAAAATATAAAAAACTAAATAAATGTATTTCAGTAAAATTAAAACAGATACTCAGAACATAGGTACAGCGTAAAAAAATCAGATATAGCAATACGTTACAAAGACGGCTAAGCTGTGTAGTTATAAAATTTAAACTAGACAAAGAATGCAGTAATGATGTCATTTGTTTTGCCCTACATATGTGAACAGCAAGATAAAAATAAACATCATTATTATCATAGTTCATGCTTGACCAATAAATATATTTCCATTATTCTTTTCAGGAGTTAATTTTATAATTAGTTTAACGTTTAACACAGGCCTAAATTTACGTATGTTTTTGTATTACACAAACTAAAAACAAATCGGTTAAAAAAAAACCAATAAAAACCTAAGATCGATAAAAATTTATTTCCTGTAAAGCAAAGCTTTATTTGTATAATATTTTAACTATTTAACTGCGTTAGAGTTAAAAAAAAATTGTCTAGTGTAGATGTAAGCAGTCCGGTTAGCAGCACACCCAGAATTTGGTATTCGGATAATCGGCGTTCTTCTTTGTATACTTACTTTCCCTTCTGTGTCCGGGAAAAAAAATACACTCATATTCTCCAGCAGCTCTGTTCGCTTTGTCACTTGGTACCAGCAGTTCGTCACATGTGCAAGCCTCTCCCATATTTGGGCACAGGAGCAGATGTTCTATTGTTTGGAGATCCCCATAATCACGCCTATCACTCATTGCTTATTCCAACTTCACCAAAATACTTCGATTTCTTGCCACTCTAGTACTAAGTCAATCACTATAGACCCCGCCAAGTAATATATGGTAGCTGATGTCCTCTAGGGAGCTCCTCTTTGGGTATGAGACTCTTTCATTTCGTAATGTCTCCTTCCACAACTTTTTGTGCCGGTTCTCAGATGGTATCTTCAGAGGTACTATTCTCTGGATGAAGCTATTTCTAGATTTAAGACAAGGACTGACAGCTACATGGTTATACATAGTGTGTTTACTTTCTGTTGTCTGTTTTTTTCCTTTCTATTTCTCCCTCCACTTTCTGTCTTATGCTAGGAGGTACTATATCAGCTAAAGGGTAAATCCTGTGAACTGATATCGGTTTCAGACAACCAGTTACAGTGTGCAATGTATCGTTCAGAACTATATCAACATTCCTAGTGTGTACAGATAGTTCTCATACTGAGGCTGCGTACTCTGCCGCAAAACACAGATCCATTACCATGGGTTGAAGCACTATTGTTGTGTTCCCCATGTTGAATTTATTATTTCTTGAGGAGATCTTTCCTTTTAACTCCAGACAATGTTGTTTAAATTGTATTGTACAGTCTCAATCCTGACTTTTAAGTATCTTGAATCGCTGTAAGAATCAAAATTCTTTTCACTAGCTCATGTTTCCTTCTCGCTTCTTTACTTCGAAGGTGAAAATCACAAACCTGTACCTTGTTGGAGTTTGGTCTTTGGTTGGAGAAATAAATAATTTCTTCATAATAGTTTGCTAACTCTACTAAGACGTCTGTTAGTTTTACTTTGACGTCTTCGAAAGAGCTATCCTGAGAAGCAAATTCCTTGTCATCTGTGTATGTAAATCGTCTCCCTTTTGGATTGTTCGGTGATTGTTTGTATAAGTATTATATAGAAAAGGGGACAACACACTATCCTGCGACAAGCTATTTTTCGGATCCCTCTATCGACTTTTCTTATCCTGAAGAATCATAGAAAATCTTCTGTTTCACAACATTGCCTTGCCAGTGTTTATAAGACGGAAATCCTTGGTGATATTGTAGAATTTAACTAGGAACAATTGATCCTAGTTAACAGATTATTTTCTGCAGACAAATCCATACAAACTGCTCCGGACACACAAGTCTCTTCTCAAACCATTTTCAAGACATTGGAAAGGCTTAGAATCTCACTACATATTTCGCAGTTCAGAAACCGGCCTGCTCAGGAATCAACTTTTCATCAATCTTTCTCGCTACTCTTACTCATATCCACTCGAAGGATTTATACAGACGACAAAACAGTGATACTGTTCTGAAGTTGTTTGGATCATTCGGTTCCTTGCCTGGTTTCACCAACGCATCTACTTGTGCTTTCTTCCATAAAATTATAATCTATCTGAAGTATACATATGATACTTTTCCGAGTTGCTTTCTCTGAAAGTAATAATATTCATTATACAGACAATCCCTGAAATAAGTAGAGTTGAGTTTTGTAAAATGAGTTAAATATTAACTGTATTTTAATGGGCTTGATATGCTAATATGCAGCAGTATTCTGTGAAAGGGGGAAACTACTTCACTCCTTGAAATTGCGAAAAATTTCGGTTTTCAGATTTCAATGGAAATATCCATTTTGACCATCCCTGAATCCGTTTTGACTAGTTTCGGCGTGACGTCTGTACGTATGTGTGTATCTCGCATAACTCAAAAACGATTTAGAATGTTAAAATTTGGATTTAGCACTGCTGTAATATCTGCACCCCCCCCCCCCTTTTGATTGCAATCGACTGGACCAAAAGTGTCCAAAAAAGCACATAATCAAAAAAAAAATTGGATTTTGGACTTTTTCTTAACTTCAGTAATAAGCTTTCATTGAGAGGCTTTTCAACAGTATGTCATAAGTGGTAGTTATTTTCATTGGTTCCAGAGTTGTAGCCAAATGATATTTTAAGTAATGAAATATTTGGATCTTACTAGGGGAAGGCAGACGGTTCGACAGCGATTAATTTCCTTTTTTCTTTTAAATTTTTTTTAAATTTAAATATATTAATTTAACTTATTTATATTAACTTCCGATTGAAAAAAAAATCAGATTTTATTAGTGAAATAAAATTTTATGTACTTTCATTTTAATTCAAAAATCTTTACAGAGGTTAATAATTATTAATAAATCTATATATTTAAATTAAAAATATATATATGTATATAAAGTCGGATTCGAACATCGGTTCGAATCCGACACGTTCTTATTTACACCACACAACTAATTAAACGGCGTGAAACAAAATTAATATATAAACTAATATAAAATGGTGATATGGACACCACAAAAAGATGTGATGCACTGTGGTGTCCACCACATGATGGGGTTATTTTAAGGCAAGAGTTATGTAACGTATGGAATAGCCTACAAACATTCGGATAAATATAAAATTAGCTGTGGATGTAAATTTCTAATAATGTTTTTTTTTTGTAATAATTTTTTGCATGTTATACAAAAACAAAGCAATTTAGTGTCAATTATCTCAATTTCTGAATTAATCATCCGTTACAGGGTTACAAGCAAATTTATTTTAATTAAACTTGAAGAAAAAATCTAGGATATTATTTACAACTTACTACATTTATCACTCGGCATGCTTTAAAAAAATTGTTTGATAACCGGCTAGACGCCGGCGTAATAATTCATCTGCTCCATTTATACCAATGATTTAATTATAAAACATATATATGTAATTTATGTTGTTTACTTTGGTCCATATAAACACACACTGCCAGTTTGAATTAAAGTGCGATCATTTTAATTGAATTCGTCATCGGACATACGCGTAATAATAAATTAATATTAACATCCTCTTTAACAATTTTTTTTTTAAACAGTAATGTAATATCCAATGTTGCCAAATCTAATAACCGGTTTTATCCAGTCATATCCAGTTTTTTTTGTTTTTTCTCATTCAATTTACCGGGGTCATGAAAAGTCAGTATGTGCAGCAAATAAGGGAAAGCGAAAAGAATTTTTTTTCATTTTTATCTTGTACACCGTTTTGTTGAATTCCAGTTATTCCCCACTTTAAACTTTCTCCAGTAAAAAAATTTAACGGGGAAAAAATTATTTAAAAATTTTATCGCAATCAAACCGAATGAGAAGTAATAAAATGAAACTGACAACAATGTTGTTCCAGCTAAAGCGGTATTCCCATTGAAATTAAAATATATCCCTTTCCTTTATGATAAAACTGCCTTTATTTTTACCTTCATTTTTTTCTTATTTATTAGCTAAAATCTCTTTTCAAAAGGTTTTTTCTTTTATTTTTATTACATATTAAATAATATAAAGAATTTTAATTAATTACTAAATTAGGCATTAATAATAAATGTCTATTAGTTATTATTGAGAAACCACCAGACGTAGAGAATATAAAACCTGTACCAATAGAGCCTCCAAAAGCGCAAAGATCAGCTTCGGTGAGAGCATCTATTTCAGCTGGACCCAGTACTGCAGTAGAGATAGAGTCCAGCTCATCCGCCTTGGAGAGTGCATTGCTTATTAGTTTAGATTCTCTAGCAAAGATGCTAACAGCACCGACGAAACTTTCATCAACTGACGTCAGCCGCAGAACGTCACTGGCATTCGAAAGAGAGGAAGACGATGCCATGTCTGAGGCCTCAGATACGCTGTCATCAGAGGCTGAATGGAAGAATGGAGAAACGGTGCAAGAAAGGATGGCCGAAAGGAAATCCTAGAAAGTAATATTCTGGATTCGAAGTTAGAAGAACGTAAATTTTTAAACATTTTTGATTCATAGAAATGTGAATAACTGAACCTTTTTTTTATTTTATTTTTTTTTTGAAGTACGATGGGGCTAATGACCAAAGTAGTCGATGCCCCTAAAAACCTCAAAAAAAAAAAAATAATAATAAATGTCTATTATACCTAGGTATATTCTCGTGTAAAATATAATATTATCTCTTGAGACTATTTTAAAAAGGAGTAACGAGTTTTTAGGATCTAAAAATGGTTTCACATCTTTAGCATCGAATATGAATCGGGTATTTTTTATTAAATTAATAATTTATCGTTTATATTTACTATATGCAACCGTTGCTTAAAGAAAATAATAATATATAAATAAAAATAAAATTCACTTTTATCAAATCAGACAATATAACAGCGTAGTTTGAACTACAAGAAAGAACATTATTTGATTAAGTTTGTATTTTGAAGTAAATTAGTTGCAATCTCCAAGATATTATTACAGGTTTATTTTAAATTAAATTAAAAGATTTACTCTATTGATGAGGTTTTAAGTGAGAATAATAAGATAAAACTGAATTTTCTGTAAATTATTTTAATTTTTATTAATCAATTAAAAACTTCAGAATTATTATTTTAGATATTTTGTTAATTTATTATCATCACACCGCTACATCACTATTATTTTTATGTAATAATTTTTTTTTAATAATATGGATTATTAAAACTGGGACAAGGGAAGCAATTTTAGCGCTCAGATTAATAGTAAAAGGAAAATTAAAGAAAAACAAACCGACGTATATGGCATTTATAGACTTAGAAAAGGCATTTGATAACGTAGACTGGAATAAAATGTTCCGCATTCTAAAAAGATTAAGATTCAAGTATAGAGATAGACTTAATAATAATATAGATAGACTTAATGTTAATTGCTAACATTTGAAGGAACCAAATTGCAACAGTAATAATCGGAGAGCCGATTATTCTACCGAAAATTCCTTTCGGCACGCCGGAAGGCGGAGGTATATTTCACCGGTTCTAAGTAGGGGATAAAAAAGATTACCGCCTTGAACTTAAGAAAAACTTCAAATTTACTCAATACGACAATGGTTGCATGTGAAAAAAGTTTCACATGTTTAGCATACGACAAGCCTCATCTTACAATTCCAACAATATTTTGGTCATATCAAAAATAATTTTAGATAATGTTTAGAGGACTAACGACCACTTTAAACCGATTCGATACTGTGCCTATTAAGGGAGGTATGATTTTCTGTCTTCAAAACCCAATTTTTTCTAGCCCCTGGACCAATGGTTGGTGATATCAAAAAACTTTACTTAGATAGGTTTTAGGCTCTTATCCAAAGAATAGTAGAAACTTTAAACGAATTCGATATTTTACTTAATAGAAAAGTTATAGCGATATTTTTTTTTCGAAAAAGCTCCTCCATTTCCACCCCCTTGGTCCTATTTTGCCCATTAACAAACTTGATCGAGATATTGGGTCGATATATTTTATGTATCAATTTGAAAATGATTGGCGCAAAATTACGGTAGTTATTGTGTCCACAAGAAAGTGAAATATATATATAAACTTTTGAAGTGACAGTGGTTTTGGGGTCTGGGGTATGTGAAACGCGAAGATATGTCGAAATTTTCCGGAAGTCGAATCATGGTACCCATTACAATAGGTAGTTTTTTTTTATGAAATTACCGAAAAGGATGTTCCCTATTCCAGTTACTTTTTAATCTTTACATAGAACTAGCTGTTAATAATGTTAAAGAACAATTTAGATCCGGAGTAACAGTGCAAGGTGAAAACATAAAGATACTACGATTTGCTGATGATATAGTAATTCTAGGTGAGAGTAAGAAAGATTTAGAACAATGAATGACATGGATGAAGTCTATCGCAAGAACTACCGCATGAAAATAAACAAGAACAAAACGAAAGTAATGAAATGTAGAAGAAATAAAGTAGATGGACCACTGAATATAAAAATAGGATGAGAAAAGACTGTGGAGGCAGAAGGATTTTGTTATTACAGTGGTAGAATTGCTAAAGATGGACGAAGCAGGAGCGATATAAAATGCCGAAGCACAGGCGAAACGAGCTTTCAGTCAGAAATATAATTTTCTTACATCATAAGTTAATTTAAACATCACGAAAACATTTTTGAAAGTATATGTTTCGCTTTATATCAAAGTGACACGTGGACGATCATAGTACCTGAGAAGAAAAAAATAGAAGCTTTTGAAATGTGGTGCTATAGGAGAATGTTAAAAATCAGATGGGTTAATAAAGTGACAAATGAAGGAGTTTTGTGGCAAATCGATGAAGAAAGAAGCAATTGGAAAAATATAGATAAAAGAAGAGACAGACTCATAAGCCACATCTGTCATCCTGGAATAGTTTGGAATACTTTGATATTGGATGGACAGGTAGAACGGAAAAATTGTGCAGGAAAAATTTGGAATATGTAAAATCAATTGTTAGGGATGTAGGATGTAAGGGGTATACCGAAATGAAACGATTGGCATTTGGTTGGGGATCTTGGAGAGCTGCATCAAACCAGTCGAATGACTGAAGACAAAAAAAATGGATTATAAGCAGGCAATCTTTTCATTAATTCTGTGTTTTTTAAAGTTGTTTGACCAATATTTCTCCGCAATTTTCCTTGATCCTTCCAGGTAAATTTTGTTTCTGTTCCGTTTTGATATACTGCAACAGTACAGTCACTATGTTTGACTTGAAGCTTTATTCATGAAGCTTTTCTTTACATAGCAAGTCATAGGTTCTCAATATGCTTTCCTAGGGATGCATGGCATACGTCCACACGGAATTCGTCCCACGCCTTACCAAGCGATTTTCTACTCACAGCTGCTGTTATGCAGTCCCACAGTTTGACCACTGTAGCTGGAAGGGGAGGCACATAGACGGAATTTTTTTACAAAATCCCACAAGTTAAAATCGCAAACAGTGAGTTATGGCGATCTTGGAGTGATGTAAAACTGAATCGTTAGGTCCCGTACGGCCGATCCAACATTGAGGAATTCTATCTTTCAAATATTTTCGAACTTACAAACTTCAGTGAGGTGGTGCTCCGTCCTGCTGGAAAATGAAATCTTCCGAATCGGTCTCTAACAGAGGAAAAAGTCAGTTTTCAAGCATATCGAGATTCGTTGTTCCCGTAACAATATTCTCTAAGAACAAAAAGGGACCATACACCTTTACCCGAGAAACTGCACAAAAAGCATTAACTTTGGGAGAGTTTCTCTCATGCTGTACAAATTCATGTAGCTTCTCCGTACTCCATATTTTAACATTGTGGCGGTTTACTTTCCCACTTAAATGAAAATAGCCTCGTCAGTAAACATTAAGCGTATTACAAAATTGCGTCTTCTGCCACCTTGTTAAGGACGAATTCACAAAAACTTCACACGTCGTTGTTTATCATCTACATAATGAGCTTGTAGTAACTGAATCCTGTACGGTTTCATAAGCAAAAGTGGACGCAAAACACGCCAGATAGACATTCTAGAAATATTTAGTTTTCTACCGGCTCAGCGATTTGATTTTCGGGGGATACGTGAAAACTTCTAACGGATGTGCTCCCCATCATCGTCTGATACACGGGATCGATCACTTGATTTCTCCTTATACAGAAAATCCGTGTCTTTAAATTATCTCTACCATCGCCTAATGCTGTGAGCGGTAGGAGGTTCAGCATCGTATTCACAATGGAAATCACCTGAACAGTCATTACGGACTCATTCTGCGCGAAGCGTAGAATACAAAATAATTTTTGTTATTGAGTCGCCATTTTCTCTAATACTGAAGTGAACGAAGTTCTGGTGCTATCTAGCGGAAACCGCGTGAAACTCATGAGTTCCCTCTTTCTAATAATACTTTGTGTTGGGTAAAGTTAAAAAATAAAAAAACACACAGCTAGTATTTGCCAAAAGAAATTGGACTTTAATGAGAACAACTTGATATAAGTTAATTATTATAACCTTAAAAACTACTTAATACATCAGCTGAAATCAGCGTCTGAACAATGATAGTTAACTGAAAAAATACATGAGTACACGCTTCTAAATACAGATTTTTACAATATACGGTTTTGACAAAGCCTGAAGGATAACATGAAACACCTTAGTTTTAATTATAACTTTAGAAAAATATGACATCAATAAACATAGTATATCTGAAAACTATTGCATTACTGACAAATGCTGTAATATTGAAAAATTAGCAATGAACAAATGTCATAAACTTAGAAAAATAAATTAAAGTAAATCTTGATTAGCATTTGCCATTCCTGATTTATGAACCACAAACTTAACGTTAAATAATGTAAAAATGTAATTCTAGTTTGACGTAGAAAAATACACAATAATATAACAGTACAAAAGAGTTAATTACAATATAATCACACTGAACTTAATTGAGCACATGAAATGGGTTGCAGCTGAACAATGACAGCCTTGTGTAAGTGACCTGTCGTGACTGTACTAAAGTGAAATTGAAACTTGAACGGCATAGGTAGGATGAACTGAATGTTCCACAAATTTGAATGATAACACAAAGGTTTAACGTAATGAGTAATGAAAAACTGAACTTGCCTGTAGCACACAAATATTTGCCAGAGATGACCTCGTAACAGCAAGTACGGAAGAATACCTATGTAGTCCTGGGCGTAGTCCGCACGGTGAATCAGGAATACAGCGGCGTGATGTGGTTTAGTGGTAGAATGAGGCGTGGAATCTCAAATGTGTAGTGATGAGTTTGAAATTCTGCTTGAGCGTGAATGTTACCACAGAGTTTGCAGGAGAGTATTGCCCTAGGCGACTGCAGTGGTGAGATGTTGGAGGTACTCTGCCGAAAAGATGGCGAAAAAAGGCGGGGGTAACCAGATCCAGGTAGTGGGCAGGAGAGTGTGTGTGTGTGTATTAGTAAGGGGACGAAAAAATAACGGGTGTATGAAAAGGTTAGTCAGAAATAACTCGATAGAATAATGGGCGCGGTCGCTAAGGATGACGGGGGGAGGGTCGAACACAAGAACAATAATAGAGACAGGTGGACTTTACAGACCCAGCAATACGAAACCAAGTGGAATTCAAACATTCCTTGTAACAAAACAACGGGACCTACCCTAGCTGGGAATTCGTAGAAATAACGGAAAAACTTTATGCCAGAATGGCGTAAACACTTTGCTCTATCAAAATGGATTAAAAACTGAATAGTTATGAAATTTTAAAATCGGATGATTCTTTTAGGGACACGCTGTAATATTTATCTTGTGATCTGTTTTAAATATTTATTTATTGAATTACTTAACTTCGAAAATACAATAATTATTGATCGAATAATTATTTTATCGATACAAATATTGTTCTTCTTTTTTAAAAATAATGAGATTTTTACTCATAGAAGAATGAAAACCATAAAAGAGGGTTTTAGTGTACAGTAAATCATCAATATTGAATTATATCGTAATTGCCCATCCGTACCTTCATATCTTTACATTCAAAGTTAAAAAATCATTTGATTACTACTTATTTATTTCTGTAGATTTTTGTATGTGAATTCGTTTATTTCTATAGTTCAAGTTACTCGATGGTTGGATTTATTTAAATCTTTCACCTTTTAATACAGCACACTTATTTGATGATGTAAATTACCATTGAATCAGTTTTTTGTTCAAAAACATTTTGTATTTTGAGGTAATAATCCATTTTTTGTACTAAAGCACTAACTTCGTAAATCTGTAGCAGATGTTTAATAAATAAAGATTATATTTGCTTTGAAAAAAGTATAGATCTTGATCAAATAGTTGTGTAACAATGAAGTTGTGTTTGACAGAAGAGATAAAACATCTACAGCCTAATTAGAAAATTTTATTATTTTTTTGTCGTGTTTAATTTTTTTATTACTTTAAAGAACTGCAAATAAGCAGAACAGTGGGTAAAAAACAATCAGCGTTTACCAAAGGATTACTGTATTTTGATTTTTTTTTAATTTTATATCCATAGTAATTTAATATGTTCTTTGGAAGAAAGAAGTTATTAATAGATTTAACTATATGAAACCTGGCTAAGTGGGCTATTTGTTATACATATATATATTTTTTTGGCATGATGAATTAATTCACACAAAAGTTTACAGAGAAGTTTATACGTGGGAATATAGAAATAAAATTTTGTACCTTATGAAAAATGCCATGCCTGACCGGGATTCGAATCCGGGACCTCCGATGAAAGGCCAAGACCCTAGCATTCTACCACGAAGATCGCCATATTTAACATAAAAAAAAAATTAACTCTATATAAAATAGTACAATAGTTGGGGCATTCCGTAAAATAAAACTCCTAAAATCCTGATAATTGTCTCAATATGTTTAAGGAATAAAGATGTTGAGAAAGAATCTCCTCGTAAATTCTACAGTCACCACTGATAGAGGCAAATGATTACGGGGGTGTATGTGATTTTATCGTTCAAAGGATAAATTAAAAGAATTAAGTTAAATTATTGATATAAAGTCGAAAGAGGGGGTTTTTACGGTGCCTACTGTTCCTAGATAACAAGGCGATCGCTCCCAGCTTCGAACGAAAGACAAGCATTAATCCAGTCCGAGGGGGATAGAGGGGGAGTATTCTATAAAAGTCGGTCAGGGATGTCAAGGTCGAACCACCGAAAGGGATCTTACATAAACTATGTCTCGTTATTTTTAACACTTCTTAATAGCCCCCTTCTGTCCTTCTATCCTCTTACGTAATTCCACTCCTCTCCCCCCACTTTAATTGTGATATAAATTTATTAATTTTTTTTTTTTTTTACTCTTCTCAAGTCCCAATTGAAATATATATTTTTTTTAATCTCCTAATAACGATAAAATAAATTTAAATGCGAGAAATAATATTAAATTAATTTTTTGTTTTTAAATACCAGTACTTTCTTTTCCTGTTTAACCACCGGTAATTACCTTTCAAGATAATACTCTTCAGAGGATGATATGTATGAGTGTAAATGAAGTGTAGTCTTGTACAGACTCAGTTCGACTATTCCTGAGATGTGTGGTTAATTGAAACCCAACCACCAAAGAACACCGGTATCCACGATCTAGTATTCAAAACCGTGTAAAAATAATTGACTTTAGTATGACTTGAACGCTGGAACTCTCGACTTCAAAATCAGCTGTTTAGAGAAGACGCGTTCACCACTAGACCAACCCAGTGGGTTTAATTAGCAGTACTACTTTTGTTAAAATAAACATTTTCCTGGGAATATATTGAATTATTATTTATATCATAATTAAATGCTGGAAAAACGATGTTGCTGTACTTTACAGTTATTTATACAAAGCCTACAATTCAAATCTTTTCTCAATGATAAATTTTAAAATAATTATTAATCGTTAAACCTTATTTAAATCTTTAAAGGGTTTATTTACCAATTTCCTTATCTATCTACATAAAAAGTGTCCTGACTGACTCATCAACGCCTAGCTCAAGCTGCTTAATCGTAGATGTAAAAGAAAACCCGTAATAGATGGAACCGCTTAACTGTAAGGAAAGAATTTGGAAAACTTCGTCTATAAGGGATGGAAATGGGGGCAAAATTATGTATGAAAATTCTATATATCAAACAGCTAAGGTGTTACAGTCTTGAAAACTGGTATTTAGACACTCTTTTGAAAATAAAATTATACGTTTTTTACCATTTTTCAAAAAATCAATTTGGGGGTATTAAAGGAGGGGTAAAGTTCTTCTATATGAAGCTGATGACCAAAATACTTGTCAAAGTAAATAGGAGAATTGCCACGTACAATCTACGTGGGTGAGACAGTAGGCAACAATTTTTTAAATATAAAAAACATAGTAGTATATTTAAACAAGAAAATAATTATAAAAATTAACATATATATATATATATATATATATATATATATATATATATATATATATATATATATTGTCGCGGGTTTGGGGCTTGATCAGGATATTGAGGGATTGACAATTGAAAATGTTTATATAATTTTAATTTGTTAGTTTAAAAACATAAGTAAAAAAACACAAATCAATAATAATAATAATAATGATGATGATGATAATAATGATAAACAACAATAATAAAACAAATAATAAATGCCAATAATAATAATAATAATAAATAGTGATTACATACAAAACAGAATTTAAATTAATATTCGGGATTTATTTACAGGTAGTTAAATATTGAACACCACAATTCAGTCCCGTCGACAAAAGATATTAGCATGACCGCTAATTTTAACACTTTTGACCACTAGTCTTGTATTAACAACAATAGTACAATAGATAAGACAAGTATAAAGTTCTTTTATGGCAAATACCTTTGCTGTTCACAAATTACATTACCTGTTTCATTTACAGTCTAACAGTAACTCACCGAACCATTTCTTGTTTTCTGTACTGAAATTACTCATGACGTCACCTTAATCGCGTTGAACTTGTCATAAGAAATTCGCTCCTTGACTGACCTCGTCGCCGGATAGTCTCTCGCAGAATCTCCTCGCACTAACACCGCAGACTTCATCTCATAGAGTCTCCTCCCGCAGACTGACATCATAATGTCTCGCTTAGACTGATTTCAACTGGTTTTTCCCGGAGTATTTGTACTCCTATCTTCTTTACTTGTCGGACCGGACCCAACTCGAAGTGTGAGAATGATCGCCCGCCCTCACACAATACCATGAAATTCTTACCTTGGTCCGGTAAGTCTTCTCACGGAACAACATCTGTTTAGGTGTGTCAATAGGCAGTATTACGAAGGACTATTGTTAAACGGACCTTGTTCCTTTACTAAAAGATATATATATATATTTATACGAGGGCAGTCCAGAAAGTAACTTACGTTTGTGTCTAGCGTGGAGATGGGTGGGGATGTAGCCGCCATCTTGACGTCAAAACGTTTCTACAGTCAGTACGCATCAAGCTGTCGTAGCGTGTGGACTGCGATTTTTCCACTTTGTTCGTTGTGAATTATTGAAATATGCGCTTCAATAGAAAATACTGCGAGCTGTGAGGTGCGTTCAGCGATTAGATTTTTACTGGCAAAAAACCTCAAACCAATTGAAATTCATCGGCAACTTTGTTAGGTGTACGGAGTAACCTCATAATAATGAGGTTCAATAATGAGTGAAGGTAGAGTGAGGCAGTGGTGCATTCAGTTTAAAAATGGCCGCACCATTGTTCATGATGAGGACCGCAGTGGTCGACCTAGCCTTGTGACTGATGAACTAAGGATGAAAATCAACGAAAAATTCGTGAAAATCGCCGCATTATGATTACGGAAATCTCGCTTCACTGCAAAGTTATATCGGGGAAGCTTGGTTATCACAAGTTTTGTGTCAAAAATCTAAAGCGGCAGATTTTTACAGAGAAGGAATTGAAAAGCTTGTACATCGTTATGATAAGTGCTTCAATTTAAATGGCGATTATGTAGAAAAATAGTTTAAGATTTTCCTTTCAGATGTATATAATTTTTTTTGTTTTATTTGGTTGGTTTTTATTTCAAAACGTAAGTTACTTTCTGGATATGCCTCCCTGTATATGCACACATGCATATGAGTTAAAAACTCATATGTCTAGTGTTTAAACCTACTGAACATATGAGTCTGGTGGAGACTCATCCACTAACCCCGTCTTGTTAACTTGTCATCGCATAATCAGCTGATTTTCGAGGTCGAGAGTTCTAAGGTCAAGTCTTTGTAAAGGCTTTTATATGAATTTGAATGCTACATTGTGTATACTGGTGTTCTTTGGCGGTTGGGTTTCAATTAACCACATGTCTCAGGAGTGGTCGACCTGAGTCTGTTCCAGACTACAAATCGGTACATTTAACTTACACTACATCTCGGTACACTACATCTCCAGTTACGTCAGACCTGGCAAGCCGATAGCAGTAATTATAATTTTTCTATGTACATAGACCCAGACCCGGCGGTAGCTAAAAAATTGATTGGAGAAATATATATATTAAAAAAAAACCTATTCAAAAATTATTTTATTAAATAGTAGCTCTACCCGCCACGCTTCGCTGTGGCACATTGTGGTTGCATGGATGAGAAATGAGAAACAAAAAAAGCATACGTTTCACAGAAGTTTAATTTTGCAATACTTGTGGATGTACAATATTTTTTATTTTTCCACTGTCTGCGTAGATATAAAGGCTATCTGGTTTGCCGACTCGGGAACACGCAACATACAGTTGCCCATGTGAGAAGCAATCCGCATCTAAATCTAAACCACACAATTTTAAAGATTAACCTTGAGCTTTATTGATTGTGATTGCAAATGCCAATCGAATTGGGAATTGCAATCTTTTAAATTAAAATGGTGTATCGATCGGGATTATGGGTATTCGAGGAATGAGGACATCTTCACCTTTGAAAGGCCCCGTTAAAATCGTTGCTTCCACTACGTTATTTATCAATTTCTTAACTGCAAGTCGCGTGCCGTTGCAGAGTTTTGGCTGATTAATAGTCCGCAAGAGGATAATTGTCATTTTTTGATCGAACCGTTGCTAGAATTAATCTAATGAGGAAGAAGGGATCGCATGGTCGCACTGGATCGCATCCAAGAAGAAGGCCCTCCAACTCCGTCATTTATCATTTGCATTATGCGATCATAAATGCCTTTCTGTTCACGCGTTAATTTGGGAATGTTTGATTGGACATATGACTGAAGATCACCAATGTTGTAACTCTGTTCACGGCGGAAATCCACATCAAATGAAGCAATCGCAGCTCGGGTGCGATTGCTTCATGATAGGTCATGAAGTGTCATTTTGCAAATTACATTTTTATTTTTTTTCTGTAATAAGTCGTTGATTAAAGACAGATGTCTCAGATCCGGTTCCCTTAAATAAAATTTAAAAATTAAAGTTTCGTTGGTCTCCTCCCTTCTCTGTTTTTGTCCGTCCACAGATGGTTTGCAATGAGTTTCCAGAACCTTTTCTCTTGAGAAGTTCTCTATAGTTGTTCGCACTTTAAGCAATTTGTATCATCCATTATCTGTCTAATGTATGCTCCAGCCTACCCCTTAAAGGGAAAGTCCCTTTTTGGACTTTCCCTTTAATCATCTTCTCAATAATCGTCTTCAATAAAGAAGTTATTGATGTAAGGCATAAGTCTTAATCGCGTGGCCCGTCTCAAAGGTGTTTTTGTGGCCCTGCGAATCAATAAAGATTATAAAGATTTATCTTGATTTATTATATTCTTATATATTTGCAAAACAAATGCAAGGAAATAATTAAAATATAAAGTATTGGATATCAATCGTATTTAATTTCATTCATTATTTGTTGAATTTATAATAAACTACGGTAATAATAACCAGAGAACTGAATTTAGTGAATACATAACAATTTAATAATTCCCTAAACCAAATGAGCGTATTTGGATTTCTTCTGAAATAATATTCTTTACTACCTAAATTTTTAAGTAAATAGTATAACTGTTAATTAATAAATAATTACACAAGAAAATACGAAATCATAAAAAAAGCTGACAACACAGTTGTAGTATTTCCCGGTCACGCGGCTTCTTTCTGAACCATGCTTAATTTAAAATATTTATCATTTTATTTAAATACAATGTTTTTTTGTTTATTTAATTTAATGATTCTAACTAAACCCTGCTTGCGCGTACCGTAATTTATTCGCGCCGGTGTGGTGATACTAGCGGCCACTTTAAATATTATTCATTTATTTAATTCAACCGCTCACCTGTGACGTCACAACTTACAGACGACGACTACAGCAGTAGTCCGGCCGCTAAGTGGGATTTGGGGGAGTGGCTGAGTTAAGAACCTATCTTGATGGGGAACAAATTTGTGGATCCAAGGAGATACTAATAGAAAAAACTGCAACGAGAAAGACCCACTGTATTGCCTTCTACAACGTTTCAAAATTATTACTATTTTTTGGAGCAAAAAAATGTTTACACAAATGATGTTTTTTTATAATTGTTCACAAAAATATTTTTTTTAAAAATGAAACTATAATCACCCATTGTACTGTCTTCTATACTCTTCAAAATAAAACATTTTTTGAGGGTGAAATTTAGCAAAAAATGGTTTTTTACAAAAGTTGTTTACTTTTTTTAATATTCACAAAATTACCAACAAATAAAATTACCTTAATCATGCAAAATCTGAAGACGATTTCGTTTTCCCCCTGTATCTCTCTCTCCTGACCATTTTAACTAAAAATTTAACAGCATCAATGCCCCATATATAGAAGTAATCTGACCAAGTTTGGTCAAAATCGGTCTAGCAGTTCTGGAGATATGAAGTGATGTATAGGCCAAGACCGAAAACCATTTTTAGGGATGGCGGTGAAATTTAGCAACAATTTTTTTTTTACAAAAGTTGTTTATTTAATTAATATTCACAAAATTATTTAAAAAAAATTTGTATAACCTTAATTACGCAAAATCTGGAGACGATTTCATTTTTCGCCCCTGTATCCCCCATCCCTGACCTTTTGAATTGAAAATTTAATAGCATTGATGCCCCTACTATAGAAATATTATAGCCAAGTTTGGTGAAAATCAGTTAAGTAGTTTGAAGATATAAAGCGATTTACACGCCATATATACATACGCACGAACATTTTGTCGCGGAAATTTCGATGCCATTTTTCGTATTTCTGGGGTTCTTACGGGTCATTTCGTCAAGATTCGGTAAAAAGGGGATATGCTCAATTTTGACCGAACACCATGCTTTCCTTTTTATATAGCCATTCAAACGGAAAGAGAAGTAAATTTTGAAAATTTAACCAAAAAAAAATTTATTTTAAATTACAAAAATGCTTTACGTAGTTAAAAATAAAATATTTTTAATATGTCTTCTTAAATTATTTCTTAAATAAAATTTCAGTTTTATAAATTTCCATAAAAAAAACACCAGAAAATTATCAGCATGATTATTCACCCCACTTGATCAAATCCTTCCACTATCGTTGTATTTCATATTTAAACCATTTTATTTTTGTTCTCTTTTATTTAAATTACCTTAACCTCTGTTTAATTTATAGATACCTGTTTTTATTTTACAATGAATTCAAAAACAATTTTATACAACAACAATACGCTTTTAAACAATTTTTATACGCTGAATTCAAAAACAATTAACCGTAGGATTTTGAAATTTTGGATTTAGAACTGTTGTAACATCTAGTTGTGCACCTCCCCTTTTGAGGGCAATCGGCTGGACCAAAAAAGCCCAAATCCAAAAAATCTGGATTTTGAACGTTTTTTAAACTGCAGTAATGAGCCCTCATTGAGAGCTTTTCAACGATATTTCATAAGTGGTACTTATTTTCATTGGTTCCAGAGTAATAACCAAATAAAATTTTAATTAATCAAATATTTGGATCTTAGTGGAAGGCACATCGGTTTGAATCAGACTTAATATCCTTTTTTTAACTTTCTTTTTGTTTAATTCAAATATATTGATTTATTAATAATTATTAATCTCTGATTGTAAAAAAATTTACGTTGAATAAAAAAAAAAAAAAAAAAAAAAATGAAAAAATATCAGAAGTTAGTAATGAAATAAAATTTTATGTACTTTTCATTTAAAAAAAATCTGTATATGTAATTTAATAGGCGTACAAGGAAGTCGTGTGGTGCCTACATCAGACGTTTTTAATAAAATTTGTTTCTGCTTTGTTTTATTAGAACTTTTGCTGTTAAATTTCCTCTCTGGTTTAGTTGTTGTTAGTCTCTTCAACTTTATTTACACTTAACGACTTTTCATTAGCCTTGGGATTGTTCTCTTTTTACAAAGTTTTTTTACCTACTTTTTCGAAGAAAAGTATTGTATTACTTTCGAAATGTTTTTTACTTTTTTTTTTGTTTATTTTTAACGGTTTTATTCTTTTAACGGCGTCTTAGAGTTATCTGAACAACTTTTCTGTCTTATTAGAAAAAACTAATTATCTTGTTAATGAATGGCTGGACTCTATTTAACCGGTAACTTATAAAGTTTCCCTCGGTAAATACTAGATACCTCTGTGACAGCATGCCATCATGTACGACTACATAGTCGTAGTACCATGAGTCGCCATGAGTCCACAGAAGAACGCTCTATGCGTAGAGTGGTTTATAGAAACAAAATCAGACGCACAGTTCAATTTTATAACTTATAGCCATCCTCTAGAACAAGTATTCATTCACGGTATGATAAATTTAAAGAACTGGCACTGTTGGTGCAGGCAGGCCTAGAACATAAGATGAAGAATGGAGATCATTCGTCAATCTTTTGTTCACAGCCCAGGAAAGTCAGTTCGGAATGCAGCCCAATCTACAATTCATGAGTTTTAGAAGAAACGATTAAAATTGCGTGTTTATAAATTACAAATACACAAACAAACGTTGCGTTTAACTTAGTGAGTTCGTCATGGTTCTGTCTAGTCACGTCCCTTCTATCTGTGCCGATTCACAACGCGGCTATATCTATATATAACACTATAATCATTACTTATATATTAGAAACCCTGTAATTAATTTGTCATATAGTAGTCGATGTAATCAAACAAAATCGAGCCTCCCGTTGTATCTGTTAATATTGATAGCACTACGAATTTCTCACAATCAGATGACAAAAACTGAATTGAATTTATTATCATATAAATTTAATCTAAAATATTAGTGATTTTTTACAGTTTGTGAACATTGACAATTTCATAACTATAAAAAACTCAAATAAAACGTCATAATTTATTTAAATTTAAAATGTTTATATAATTTTTGTAAAATATATATATATAATAGCGCGTGGTTGCTGAATGTTAATGCCGCGTATTTTCTTTAATATGGATCATTATTTACTGAAGATGCTTTTGAATCTACCGTCTGAACTCCCATACGCGCAGTCTGTTTACTTCAACTCTATTCACTAACCGAATAAGGTATAAAACTCCATAATATATTGTTTTAATCTATCCATAAAGAAACCAAGCTTAATTTTCACAAAAAAAAGTCCAAAACTCGCGTACCATCTTGAATGAAACGTTTAAACCGTGTTTAGTATTGAAGTCGTCGTCTGTTAAATATAGATTTTTCAAGCTTTTGCACTAATCGGAATTCAAGATTAAATATACTACAAAATTTTATCATTTTTACTTCCTTGTATGGACGAAGAAGAGGAAGTATTGTAATCGCGAAAAATTCCGGTTTTCAGATTTCAACGGAAATATCCATTCTGACCATCCCTGAATCGATTTTTATTAGTTTCAGCGTAACGTCTGTTCGTATGTATGTATGTATCTTGCATAACTGAAAAACGATTAGCTGTAGATTGTTAGAATTTTTCATTTAGGACTCTTGTAACATCTAATTGTGCACCTCCCTTTTTGATTGCAATCGACTGGACCAAAAGTGTCCAAAAAAGCGCAATATCCCAAAAATTTGGATTTTGGACTTTTTCTTAACTGCAGTAATAAGCCCTCATTGGGAACTTTTCAACAATATATAAATAAGTGGTACTTTTTTTTATTGGTTCCAGAGTTATAGCCAAATATAATTTTAATTAATTATGTTGATATTACGTGGGGAAGACATACCTGGTCGAATCCGACTTCAATTCCTTTTTTTAATTTTTTTTTTTAATTTAAATATGTTGATTTATTGATAATTATTAACCCTTGATTAAAAAAAAAAAAAATGAAAAATCAGATTTTAACAGTGAAATAAAATTTTATGTACATTTCATTTTAATTAAAAAATTTTTAGGGGTTAATAATTATTAATAAATCAATATATTTAAATTTAAAAAAAATATATGTGTATGAAGTCATATTCGAATGATGTGTGCACAATTACGGATCTGACACGTTCTCAGTTACATCACGTAACTACTTGAGCGACTGAAACAAAATTATTATATAAACTAATATAAAATGCTGATACGGACACCACAAAAAATGTGATGCAAGGTGGTGTCCACCACAATGCAATTGTGTAACTTTCCACTTTATTAAAGAATTGGAGGATCGTATCTCACTTTCAAATGAAATAAATTTAAATGAAATACAGCAACAAATGTATATATGTAATTTAATAGGTGTACAAGGAAGTCATTTAGTGTTTATTATAAGTCAATTTTTTTGTTTATTTTGCATTACATAGATTAAAGTATGTTCTACCACTTCTCAGAATTAAAAAAAAGTTTCATATTCTATCTCGGTTTGTACATAAAAATATTACCTTATTCACTTGAAATTATGCATTGAAATGTTATTTTTATAATGATGAAAATAATTTTAATTAGCCTTTTATCCGGAAGATCGAGGTTGAATCTTGGTCAGACAGCATTTTTCATACGCTGTAAAATGACAATTCCATATTCACATACGAACTTCGAGGATACGTGGTGAATTTAATCGTAAATATTTTTTTTTTTAAATTGAACCAACTATAAAAAAAATTAATTAAATAAATTGCTCTGAAAAGGGAAAATTTATATTTACACTACTCCCTCGATTTTTGAAAATTATTTTTTTAAATTGGTGCTAAAGTCCAACAAATTACGTAATCCGTTATCTCTTATACTCGTAACTTATTTAAAATTTGGCGCCTATTTAAAAGAATAAATAAATTTCAAAAATTTTACTGAAAATAGAATCTTTTTTTAGTTTTGTAACTTCATCGAAGTTGAAATAAGAACAGTTCTACAAAACTGATTCTTCCTAAGAGAAAAGTAATTTTCTTGAAACAAAACAAAATCGGTTTTGGTCCATTACTTTTTTCCACTGGTCTAATACATTTAGGTAATGAAATAGTATCAGTACCTAGCAACTTATCTACTATTAAAAAAAAAAATCATTAAAATTACGATTTTAAGATTTTACGATTTCACATCAGAAGCTACGGCTCTACATCAGAACTCTACATCAGAAGCTACGGCTTCTGATGTAGAGTTGTACCCGGACAAATATAGTATTGTCGCGTGTTCGCGATTCGACCTCGGTATTTAGAGACAATCAAACGTAAAGATTTCTTACAAATACAATTTATAATCCTAAAGTCATATATAAACAAAATAAATAATAGAAATAATAATAATAATAATAATAATAATAATAATAATAATAATAATAATAATAATAATAACAACAACAACAATAATAATAATGACAATACGTATATATAACATACAGAATATTAATTCAAATAAAAACACAAAATGTATTTAAACACAGATTATAAAACCCAGAATGCAGTCTAACTTACAAAAAATGTTATAATGACATCTAAAACCTGATATTGCATTAACAAGATAACACTAGAAAAGTCTAAAGTTCATAGATTCAATTTCTGCAAATATTATTACTTTTACTGTTTATAATAGAACTACCCTACACTTTTTTAAATGAGTAGATTATTGTCACTTTCACTACTACTTGCCAATAACTCCCGAACAATTTCCTACATTCACCCATTGACCACAATGGAATCTCATAAGGTACGCTTCACTCGTTGTTACCACACGCTTACTGTTATCGCTTTTATCAAGAATACGCCGAATACGGCCTCGCAGAACTACTGACTATCTCCGCTGGTCCCTGGCAGTATTTATATCCCGTGGCCTGCAGAACCAACACCCCCTCATCCCTTTAATTGTTGAGGCGCAATCAGTTTCATCGTCATCACCCTTACGTTTTTCTATAAATTCTTATTCCAGTCGGTAACCATTACGATCGAATAACAACGTTCGAAGGTGCCATTATCTGTATTACAAATGATAGAGTGTTAAACGGACCTGTTAGTTCTGAGAAAAGAATTCCTTTTAGTTTCTTCTGGATTATTCTTTCCATTATTATTATTTTCTTTTTCTTTCTTCTTAAATGGAAAAAATCCGTTACCCACGTCCATTATACTGGTCCTGTTACAATATATATATATAGAAACAGAGTCGAATTGATTTCCTTTACCGTTTTGAAGTCGGTTAAAAATGACGGAAATTTTGTGTTCTATACTTCGAATATATAACATTGCTGTAACTGATGAATCTCGGGATGCCTCCACATACGGAAAAAACTCACCAAATGTTGTCAACAATTATGGTGATCTTTTAACACATAGTAGAATTAACTAAGGGGACACGAGTAATGTTGCACCGTAAAATATCTCTTACTGATTGTCTTGCAAACGGAGCTATATGTATAACCAAGAGATTCAAAAAATTCAGCTCTTAGGAGTGACTAGTTAGAAGATAGAGACCAGTCAGAAGCTGTGATGACAAAATTATGGGTAATCTTTCAAGCTACTAAATGATATGTGGCTCTATTAATTCTAACCACGTATTATCGTTTTTACAAAATTACTGTATACTGTTTGACGCTGCACAGAAAATTAGCAAACTCTCAGCTCTTAAGATGATCCGTTCGGTTAAATTGTAGAATTAACTGCATGGAAGCATATGCAGTTCTTTTGTTAGGATTCTTCTTAAAGTCATTTTGATTAACCAAGTTCTTATGAACGCTGGCAAGTCAATATTCCTGGATTTGCTACAATACTATCCCGTCATTAATTCTTTTAAGAAGTTAATATTTTAAGCTGAATCATAACGGTACATACACTGCAAGGCACTACTCTAAATGAAGGAAAAAACTTTTATGCGATATACCATGTGTATGTTACTCTAAGTCGAGTAAAGAGCTTAGAAAATTAGCTTTGTGTGATTTAGAGCATAACAAAGTACCGTATAAACGGCAGAGATGCAGAGATTAAGAGTTTGACTATTGCTGAATTTCTAAAATGATTTTCATGAATATACACGCGACATCAAGGAAAGATTCCCTTTCAAACAAACAAACAAAAAACGGTTGAAATTCGTTTATCCGTTGCAAAAACACAGGCCAGCTAACTAAAAAAGAATATATCCTCGTATACATAAGTACGGGTTGTATTGAGAAACTCTTCCTTTTTTTTGATGTAATAAAAAATAAAAACAAATTGTTCCTCTATTGAATAGAGACAGTGCTTGTTTACGCTTTAATAATGCGTTGTTTTTCACAAAATAAGGTATATTATTTTATTGATTTATTCAATTCACGTTAGTCCTTATATTTTATATTGATGCATCAACAGCGGAAACCAAACTTGTTTTCTTTGAGAGCAGCGATTCACAAAGTATTTTTTTACCTACCACTCATGTGAATTACAGATCAATAGCATACCACTGAACTATTCAATATGTATGTGTTATTAGAATAGCAGTAGTCATATCTCAAAATGGTAAAGAAATAATTTTTTTTTAAATATCCATTTTATAAAAAAAAAATCATGTATTAACATTTTTTTATTTAATACAAATTTGTAATAATTTTTTTACAAAAAAAAAAAAAAAAAAAAACATTTACTTACTTTGTAAAGAAATGTTGCATTAAAAACATTAACTTAAATTTCTAATTTCTCAGTGTTCTTGAAAATTAAAAATTCAGCAAGAAGGAAGGTAAGTGCTTGAAATTTTAAAGTGAAGATATTACGGGGCGTTTTATTAGTACCGCGATTTTTCCGTTTTTGCAACTTTAATTGTTTATAAATCGAAAACGAAGCCATTTATCGAGAAATAGTTTTTACCATAGTTTTTTTTCTGGTAAAACATTTCATTAATATCACCTTCCCATTTAAAACAAAATCTGATGTGAACACCACATAACTTCCTTGTACGCCTATTAAATTACATTTATCTTTTATGTATTTATAATTTTTAAATTACATATTTTTTTATTTAAAAAATATATATTTTTTTGTTTTTATTGAATTATTATTTATTGTAATTTTTTTTTACAATTAGGGGTTAATAATTATTACTAAATCAATATATTTAAATTTAAAAAAAAGTTAAAAAGAAAAGGAAATGAAGTGGATTCGAACCGATGTGCCTTCCCCTTGTAAGACCAAATATTTCATTAATTAAAATTTTATTGGGCTATAATTCTGGAACCAATGAAAATAAGTACCACTTATGATATTTCGTTGAAAAGCTCTTAATGAGGCTTATTACTGCAGTTAAGAAAAAGTCCAAAATCCAATATTTTTGGATCTTGGACTTTTTTGGACACTTTTGGTCCAGTCGAATACAATCAAAAGGGGAGGTGCACAAGTAGATGTTACACCTTTCCTAAATCCAAAATTTCAACATTCTACGGCTAATCGTTTTTGAGTATGTGAGATACATACGTACGTACAGACGTCACGCCGAAACTAGTCAAAATGAGTTCAGGAATGGTCAAAATGAATATTTCCGTTGAAATCTGAAAACCGAGATTTTTTCGATTACAATACTTCCTTGTACTTTTGATTCAATGTGGTGGATCGAATATGTCGGATAAAAATTTCAAATACACCATAATTTAATAATTTTATAACTATATAGATACGCACATATCTATTTACCAATATTGCTTGAATATAAAAGCCGTTTTGAGGCATTTTAAAAGAATTTATGTTGATGGAGATATTAATCAAAACATATAACACATGTACGCACGTAAGCATCTTCCATGCACGTACCGTGCATCTTTCGAAAATTTCTATGGTATTTATCGATTCAGGGGGTCGAGAAACGTCGAAATTAACAAAAAACCAGACACTAAAATGTTTGACCGATCTACGAACTTTCCTTTATAACTGTAGATACTATATAACAATTAAAGTCAGAAAGTAGCAATGCAAAATTAATAAGATTTAAAAAATTATTATTTTTTTATAATTTTTATTTTACATATTTATTTAAAAATGTATGATGAAAATAAGGGGTCCTCGATTCGAATCCCAGTCAGACATACGATTTTTTATGTGCTAGAAAATTCCATTTCCAAATCCCAGGTACAAGCTTCAAAGCTAATGTGGTGAATTAATTCAACAAGAAAGAAAATGAATTTAAGGAAAAATGATTGCTAAATTTTGGAAACCAGTGTTTTATATCTTCCTAATCGTACTAGTCTAGCCAAGAGGCTCTGCTTCCTGGACCCACGGGACCTACTTCAAAGCCCATAGCTCGCTTCGGTCCCCATTCTCCCGCAGAGGGGAATGGCTCAGTCCCCCTGGAACCCCGTAATGTTCGTTACCGTCTTGGTTGTGAGAATAATACTGATAAATAACAATTAAAGTATTCAGGATTTATAGAAACCTGAAAAAGAAACTAAATTACAAAATACAAAATAATAGTAACTACGGTAACTGAAGTACACACGCCTTTGACGGCGAAAAATTCATAACATATTTCTGTTAAAAAATAGAATAAAAGGTTAATATTTTTTTTTTTAATGAATATCTTTAATTCATAATTTCACCCCTAAAGGGGCTAGGGTATCGGTCTACGGTTTAAAACTTTTCCTAGGATAACACGAATTTATTCTCCATTTTGAAAGCAGTCAGTCGATTGGCTCTCGCGTGATAAGATAACAGAATACAAACAGGCAAATTTTCGGCTTTACATATAAGATAATACAAATAGTAATAATTTTCTTTAATTTCGTAAAGAGATAAATTATCTAAAAAAGCTAAACGAAATTAAATAAAATCGAGTATAGTTTGTAAATTTCGCTATCTAATTCACACACTTTAATGTTCATATCATGTTGATTCGGTAACTTCTTTGTTTTGTTAATTAGATTTATATTTTGTAGCGTTGTGTTAAGTGTTAGTTAAAGTGGGAAATTTGTTTGTTAAAGTTTACACTTTATATAATAAAGTGTTAATATTCAACAGAATAACGGGAATGGTTTTATAATATTTATAGTTCTTTAAATGTTTAATTAGACTTCTTTGTTTTCATTTCACCACTTTATCATGATTTCTTTATTTATTTCTACACATCGTGATAACATTAATAAATATGACGGAAGCAACAACATTTTGTATGTTATTTATACACTTCTCTCGTTATATCTTTACCAATGAGTTTGATTTTTAATAGGTTTTTCATAGCAATACGAAAAATTTGGTTGGTTTTTTTAATTTACGAAATTTTATTTCATTACTAAGAAAAATAACTTAAGGAAAATTAAAGGAAATATACTTTTTCACTGATTTATATTTTAACTCAAATTTATCGTGCGTGAATCACACACAAAAAAAATGTTGGCAATGATTTTTATATTTACCCGGTACTGAAAAATTTAAAGTAACATTTTAAAGGAATGGAATAGCTTCATTACCAATGTAAAATTTTAAACTTTTGAGCCATGAAAGTCTAAAATGTAGCAATACAGAATTATAAATTTCTAAATTTGTGCATTATAAAGTTGTGCATATTTTGCAAACTCTTTTTATCTTTACAGTGATTCTAACTTTTCATGATTCTGAAGCACGTATATTTAGTAATTATAAAATCTATACAACTTCATTTAACAATTTTAAAACTTTGCTCAAGTTCATCACAAATTATTGACGTGAAACGTCTTTAAAATCACACCGAAACATACGAGTACCAGAACAGAAATTTGTAGCGTAACGAAAAGGTCTATATCGTCCTGCCTTAATAACTCCCTAACTATTAATCTCAGAGACGTAAATACGGTGTTATTTTGTAACTTACATGGTCACTGGCCGATACGATTTTGAGTTTGCGTCACTGGTGAGCGGGTTGGCGGGGAGGGGGCATAGCGCAAATCGGCCAAAACTGGCGCTCTCGCTCATTTTCATTCAGTGGGGCTCACGATTTAGACGTGATAGCGCGGTGATTTGCGTGTTTTTGTTTAGAGTTTGTCGAGGTAGATCGATTTAAGTAATAATAAGTGTATTTTGGACAATATTTATATGTAAAAAATTATACAAAAATTCAATATGTCAGCCTCTCCCGCGCAAAAGGCAGCCGGAAATATAAATTACGCATATCGTTGGAAAGGGGAGGTTATGGACCACGCACAAGTACCCGGTGCCGAGAGAGCGTGACTGTTCCGGGAGCGTCGCAAAGCTGGCACGGCGGGTTCAGTGAACGACGCCGACGGCGCGAGCACCTCTACCGCTGCTTATTATTATGCCTTATGTTTGTTACTTCTCATATCACAGAACAGTGTATGTTGAACAAAATTGTTGTCGAATATTAGACGAAATAAATATCATGTAACATTAATGTCTGTTTTATATTAAAATTAAATTTAGCACGCACTCATAGTCTCGTTTTTATTTCAATCCAATACACTAGGTGATTCACTGACATACAGACCGACCAGTTTATCTGTAGAGTTGACCAAATGAAGGAACTAAAATTTTCCACTGGAGACTTGCAGTTTTGTTCAAAAAAAATATGATGGTGGCTCTCCCATTTAACTCTACAGATGAGTTGGTCGGTCTGTAGCTCGAAGGAACTTCATCCAAGATCTGTAACGTTTCACGTTAAACTAACGGCCGTGCGCTCCGACACAGCTTACCCGATTTTTATTAGTGAACTATCGATCAATTACTCAAAGATCAAAAAGATTTGTGAATGATGGAAATTATACTAAGCGTGTCCTTTTGTATTCCTACACTTCCTACATTTTCTAAGAATTAAGTTCTCTACAAATTTTGATGAATTTAAAATCAAAATTTACGCATTTATTAATCATTTAACAAAGCTATCGTACCTTAAACCTAAAAAAACGTGTTTTACGTTGAATATCATGAAAACTACGGGATATACAATTCTGGGATTTGTTTTATTCGATTTTTCATGTTAAAAAACATAAGAAACCATCAATTTTACCCCTTATATAAAGACTAAAAATTTCAGTATGATCTTATTTCACCGAGGGTAGTGAAACCCGGGTGAAAGTTTTTGCTACCCGTAACTTGATAATAAAGCGTTTTCAGACACATGTACGTATGAACGTTTTTCTTTATTTCTAGTTCTAAAATCAAGTTTATATATATAACTGGGATAGTAAAAAATTTTGCCTATTTAAAAATATTTGCCTGATTATTCTCTTCAAATTTGGGCATTTTTGGACCAATGGTTTTCAAGTTATAGACAATTTTTTTTTTCAATAGTTATTTTTGTTTTTTTTTTAATATAAAAAGGACTGATATTTTCATCTTGATTACTTGAGTAAGAACTGTATATAGTAAGGAAAATAAATAATTATTAAGTGGATGAAGTTATGTTTTAAAATAAAATTGTAATTATGAATAATTCGCGTCATTACAATCGATGTACTTTTCCTAGAAACTCATTAATACCGTTTGTTTTATTTATTACATTATCATTATTGACTGTACTTCCTCGTTATCAATTAATGTGTAGCATTTTTTTAAGAATTGTTTTTTTTTTAATACTACTAAATATATTACTATTTGACATATGAAAGATTTCTTTTAATTAATATTCAATTTTATTATTCAACTTATCAAAAATTTCATAAGAATTTCCCTCCTCCACCGATAACTGGAAAAACCATAGTGCGAAAAAGTATCCAAACGTCTAATGAGAAAAAACTTTTAGAATTTTATTTCATATTTCAAACAGACAGTGGAGAATAAACAGACGTACAGACAATGGCACATAAAGTGTTTTTTTTTACCTCATGTAAAGGGTAAAAAAAAATAATATTTTTTCTTTTTTCCCTTTTAATTACTAAAAAGTAAATTTGAGTAATGATATTAAAAATTATATAACAAAAAAATAATTGAGGAAAACATAAAACTAATTCTCTTTAATCTTTATTTTTTTAGTATTGTTAATTTTTTATATTTATTATGACGTTATTTATTTATAACGTAGTTATTTATTTAATTTTAATTAATTTATTTATTTATTTTTTTATATTTATTATGAAGCTAATTAGTAAAATATCAAATTCATCGTTAAAGATATAATTCAAATAGATAAGAATAGTTATTTTATGCTCACCGTTCGCTTGCTACACCTTTTCCGGCTACTAAAACATAAAAAACTCTCATGAAACCCAACTTGAAAAGATAGACAAGATTATTTTTATTGAATAACCCGTAAATATAGAGCGATCCATGAAAAATGTAACAAACTTCAAGACATGTTCTACTGGTGAAAATAAATAAGAAATTTTGTGTAAATATAGATTCGGAAAAATAACTCGTCCCAAAATCTCGGTTGTGTTTGTTAACAGCCAAAATCGGAACATGGGGGGTGCAAATGGGGGGGGGGGGGCTTATTCGAAAAAACAAAATATCGCTGTAGCTTTCTTATTAAGTAAAATATCGAATTCGTTTGAAGTTCCTACTATTCTTTGGATGAGGGCCCAAAACTTATGTAAGTTGAGGGTTTTTTGATATCGCCAATCATTGGCCTAGGAGGTGGAAAAAACGGAGTTTTGAAGACAAAAAAAAAATCATACCTCCCTTATAGGCACAGTATCGAATCAGTTTAAAGTGGTCATTAGTCCTCTAAACATTACCTGAAACTTTTGTCGGAAACAATTTTTGATCTTACCAACCCTTACGGCAAGGGATGACCAAAATATTCCTGGAATTGTAAGATGGGACTTGACGTATGCTAAACATGTGAAACATTTTTTCACATGCAACCATTGTCATATTGAGTAAATTTGAAGTTTTTCTTAACTTTAAGGTGGAAATTTTTTTTATCCCCTACTTAGCAACGGTGAAATCTACCTCCGCCTTCCGGAGTGCCGAAAGGGATTTTTTCTATTACTGTATGGATGTAAACAAAATTTGACATTTATGTCTATTAACTTTCCCGCACGTATGAAAGATTACCTAATCACTAAATAACTAAGTATTAAGATAATTAGGATTGTTTTTGACACGGTGTGTTACCTCTGCGGCAAACTGATATCGTAGGCAGCGATCATTTGGTTAAATGAAATGAAGGAGTTTCACTTGTACGCTCGCAAACGGAGCCGCTTATGAACAATGTCGTCAACAGTGGAAAGAGGAATTTGCACTTCCTAACTAGCTCGCCTAATTGACTTTCCTCGACTGGAGTGAAAACACCGCGTACACGATCCACAGTCTCATCACGAACTGAAACTTTTGGATGATTTCCAGTTTGTGAAACTCAATTTCCATTCTCTCTTAAAGTCGGTTTGCCTGCGCATGCGTATTTTATTGACCTTGAGAGTATATAAAGTAAATCTTGGAGATATTTCCTGTCGATTAAGGCTACGTTTAAGAGATTACGATGATTGGTTTTATAAATATAGGCTATTACGTTTGGATACCTTTAGTCCGGACATAAATCCTTCTTTATACATATTTTTACATCTTCAAGATGAATTATTAAATGTTATTAAACAGTTCAAATCCACCTTACCAGCGATTAATTTTTATCTTCTCAAGATCTTTCAGTCCTTAGACTATCATCAGGAGATTAAAATATATTATAAAATAAAGTTAAAAAATTAAAATATTAAGCAGACATAACTGATTACTAGTTATCAGTATACTGATTGAAATTTACAGTGTAATCTGGTGGAATAAAGTAAAATCAACGAGAACCATTTTGTACGAATGATACTTTATTTGAAATAAAATATTAAAAAAATGGGCGTGTTTAAACAATTTATGATCTTTAAAAATATTTTGCTTATTAATTAGACTTTTTGTTTACTATAAATGTGATGTATTACCAAACAGTAATTTTTCCAGAAATACAATACGCCAGCGAGACTCTCTTCGGACCATACAAAATCGGAGAAGTAGAAAGGATCGAAAAGATAGAAAGGAAGATAGTCAGAAAATGCATAAACAAGAAAAACATAGTAGAAGGACAGTGGAGAATAATCCCAAATGAAGAAGTATATAAAATAATAACCCCGCTAACAAATTTCTTCAGGAAAAAAAGAATTTCATTCTTGGGGCACCAACTTAGATCAGAAAACACTAGACTTGCAAACTAAATAATTAACTTATTCTGGGAAAGAACAACAAAATCGAAATGGATAAAGGAAATCCGAAAAGATATGGAAGAGTTGAGAATCTACAAAGAAGATCTAATCACAAAATCTGAAAAATACGACAAACTAATTAAAACTAATACGATAACATTTGAACTTAAAATCAAAAAGAAATCCAACAGGGTGTATTCAGACGAGGACAGGCGCCATAGATCAGAACACCTCAAAAGAATGTGGGCAAAAAGAAAAGAAGCAAGAATAAAACGACTCATACGATTCGGAAATAAGAAAAACCGATTACAAAATGGACTGGCCCAGAAATTGAACTAAAGTGATCCTATGAGGTCGTAAAAGCAACAAAAAAGTGATATTTTTCTAAATTATATGCATTATAATAATTATAAGATATTTCTATAATTTTCATAAAAGTATTTGGGTTGTATGCACGACATTTATCTAATATATGTTTAGCGAAGTTATAATTTTCTAGTTTATTGTTTTTTATATCACTCATGTATTCTTTTGGACGTTTAGATAGTTGGTTTGCTTGGAATTTCTCCTGTCACCACCCCATTCGGTTGCCCTAAAGCATAAGACCGAATGTCTGTGCCACAAACGGCTGCTGAGCCTCGAAACAGTTTACCGTCATGTCCTAAATAGCTCCTAGAGCTTACCTAACAGCGTGAGCGGACTAAGCGCGGTGCCATACACTACCGGCTTACGTGTCCCAACCGTTCACTTGTCATATATTTTCTAAAATGGGTAGGCGCACCCCGGCAACTACTAAAAATATATATGACATCCATAAATTGAAATTTACTTCGTCTAGACAGCAATTCGCTGCCACGCCTAGGTCGCTGAATGCCATCAAGTACCTGTCTGCCATATTAAAGCGCTTGGAGCCTTAATTGGCTGGTGATCAGCCATATCTCTAGGTTAGCTTCCCACAGCAGTGCGGTAGGAGTCTTTTCCTTAAGTAAACTACTGATGTCGGTTGAACAAAGCAACCGCATCAAGGAACTCCCACACGGTCCGACAATGCGGCTTTCGCCACACTGACTCGCCGCTTGTGAGTGGCCAATTTTTCCCGTTGACCTGTAAGTTCCAGGATGGCCCGGTCTCTGGTCCCCCAAGAGCAGGGCAGTCAAACATCAAATTTCATCCTTCTTTTGGACGTACAGAGAATTTATGATTGGTCATACCAATATTATACGATCATTATTATACGAGTATAATATCTTATTATAATTATTATTAATATAATTGATTAATTTATTATTTGTAGTATACGAGGTGCTACCCAAAATTTCGGGGAATTTTACCATAAAAATAAAATAGCTTACCATAACTTATAATTTCCACTGTCTCCTTCAAAGTAATCCCCTTGGGCATTGATACAGTGATCCCAGCGTGTTTCCCATGATTCCATGCATCCCTGGAAGTCTGCAGGTGTAAATCTTAGAAGCACGTTCTGCGTTTCTTCCTGAATCTCCTCAATTGTGTTAAAACGACGGCCTTTCAATTGAAATTTTATTTTCGAAAAGAGAAAAAAGTCGCACGGGGCAAGGTCAGGCGAATAGGGTGGGTGGGGAATCACTACCGTCTTTCTGGAAGCCAAGAAATTCCGAACGGCTAGCGATGTGTGCGCGTGCGCGTTGTCATGGTGCAGAATCCAACTGTTGTTACTCCACAGATCTGAACGTTTGCGCCTAATGCTTTCACGTAACCGCTTCAAAACTTCACAATATAACATCCCATTGACGGTTTGACCAAGAGGAACAAATTCCTTATGGATAATGCCTTTGATGTCGAAAAAAACAATCATCATGTAATTCACGTTGCTGCGAACTTGGCGACTTCCACTGCGACGACTGCTGCTTAGTTTCAGGGTCATACCCGTACACCCATGTCTCATCACCGGTTATGATGTTGGAGATAAAGTTATGGTCATCTCTTGCTGAATTTTTTAATTCACTACAGACAGCTACGCGATTTTGTTTCTGGTCGCTGTTCAACAGTTTCGGTACGAATTTTGCAGCAATGCGTCTCATGTTCAAATTTTCCGACAAGATGCGTTGCACGGACCCATATCACATTTGTACGATTGCACAAACATCATGGATTGTTTGTATACGATCTGCAACAATAGCCTCTCGCACTTTCGCGATGTTTTCCAGTGTTGCGCTTGTTAATGCTCTTCCTGAACGCTCATCGTTATCGACTGTCGTTCGTCCATCTGTGGATCATTTGTACCACAAAAAAGTTTTACTTTTACTCATAGCATTGTCACCAAATGCTTCTACAAGCATGCGATGGATTTCTGCACCAGTTTATTTAAGCATGAATCAAAATTTGATGCAGGTTCTTTGCTCTTTAAAATCTGTCATTTAGAACTTCGCCGAAGCAGTAAAACACAACGTTACACAACCGCACAAAAGTCAACAATGCAGCCTCTCACCGTCACAGCTGTTGGAACACTGATTCACATAGAGAACTGTTAGCCACATCTAGCGGCAGCAGGTCGTACCAGCAGTTGTTCGCGCGCGAAATTCAAATTCCCCGAACTTTTGGGTAGTTCCTCGTATGCGGGTTTTATGTTAGCTTTTATAAGACTTTTCAATTCCTAGACTAGATGGAATGTGTACATTTTTTATATATTTTTTCCTTTTTATCTGGTAATAATTTTGTATTTTAGTTAATTAATTTATTGTATCATTTATTTATATTTTAATATTATAACCATTAGCAATAGGAATATTTTTAATTATTACTACTCCTTTGTTTAAAGAAATTTTATCATTTTTTAGATAATGTTTGGCTCTATAAATAAATGCATTAAAAACAGCCATCTTTTGAGACCATGGATGAAATGAATTGATATTAATTACTGTATCATTTGAAGGTTTACGATATATATCTAAATTTATTTTATTGTTATATATTTTATATCTAAAAAATTTGAAAACTTCAATATGTTTGATATTTTTCACATAAAGAAGTACAAACCAACGTGCGTTTATAGACCTAGAAAAGGCATTCGATAACGTAGACTGGAATAAAATGTTCAGCATTTTAAAAAAAATTAGGGTTCAAATACAGAGATAGAAGAACAATTGCTAACATGTACAGGAACCAAACAGCAACAGTAACAATTGAAGAACATAAGAAAGAAGCCGTAATAAGAAAGGGAGTCCGACAAGGATGTTCCCTATCTCCGTTACTGTTTAATCTTTACATGGAACTAGCAGTTAATGTTGTTAAAGAACAATTTAGATTCGGAGTAACAGTACAAGGTGAAAAGATAAAGATGCTACGATTTGCTGATGATATAGTAATTCTAGGCGAGAGTAAAAAGGATTTAGAAGAAACAATGAACGGCATAGATGAAGTCCTACGCAAGATCTATCGCATGAAAATAAACAAGAACAAAACAAAAGTAATGAAATGTAGAAATAACAAAGATGGACCACTGAATGTGAAAATAGGAGGAGAAAAGATTATGGAGGTAGAAGAATTTTGTTATTTGGGAAGTAAAATTACTAAAGATGGACGAAGCAGGAGCGATATAAAATGCCGAATAGCACAAGCTAAACGAACCTTCAGTAAGAAATATAATTTGTTTACATCAAAAATTAATTTAAATGTCAGGAAAAGATTTTTGAAAGTATATGTTTGGAGTATGGCTTTATATGGAAGTGAAACTTGGACAATCGGAGTATCTGAGAAGAAAAGATTAGAAGCTTTTGAAATGTGGTGCTATAGGAGAATGTTAAAAATCAGATGGGTGGATAAAGTGACAAATGAAGAGGTATTGCGGCAAATAGATGAAGAAAGAAGCATTTGGAAAATATAGTTAAAAGAAGAGACAGACTTATAGGCCACATACTAAGGCATCCTGGAATAGTCGCTTTAATACTGGAAGGACAGGTAGAAGGGAAAAATTGTGTAGGCAGGCCACGTTTGGAGTATGTAAAACAAATTGTTGGGGATGTAGGATGTAGAGGGTATACTGAAATGAAACGACTAGCAGTAGATAGGGAATCTTGGAGAGCTGCATCAAACCAGTCAAATGACTGAAGACAAAAAAAAAAAGAAGTATTTATATGTTTTGCTTATTTATTTGAATAAGCTTCATATAAGCATAATTATTACGAATTTTAAATCGTAAAAAAATGCATCATTTTCCCGATAGATATAGGGCTGAACAAATTAAAGTATTATTTCATTTTTTAAATCACATTTAAAAATAGATAATCTATTAAATATTTTTTTAATTTGTTAAAAATTAACAGATTTTAAAATTGATTGGATGTATGTAATTTAAAAGTTTTTTTTTCATCATGCATAACAAAAATGTGTCTTATACAAAGACAATACAATTAATTTACTCATAACAATAAATCGTTATTCAACTGACAACACCCTTCTCTACAGTAACACTAGTGAGAATATTTCTAACTACAATTATTATGTAGAAAATAATAAAATATTATTCATATAAGGAAATTTTTTAACACTTTTATTCGTGTTTGATTTATAGTTTAGGGCATCTGTCTTAAGATGAAAATTTAGGTACCATTAGAAAAATCTTGACTTGGGTGCATTTTCAAGAAAAACTCAAAGCTTTTCCAAAACGCTACGAAAAACATCCAAAATTAAACAGTTTGTTATAAAATAATTTTTTTTTTTAATTTCAGGTGCTTCAAATTTTACACCTGAGTATTACGTAAACAAAGAATTGATGATTAAAAGAACCGCACCTGATATAATATAAGGGAATTAGGAAAATTAAATGATTAAAAAGTTTTTCTTATTTATAGTCCTTATTTTTTTTTTTTTTAGAGATAATACTACATAAAATGTTTTAATCAAATCCTGCTGGCTGGTGAGTTTCTAACTTAGGCTGTATTACAATTTCAAAAATAACGTGATCTTATCTCACGTTGCAATAAATAGTACACGCGCCCAGCCGTCCATAGCTTAGTCCTGGTGTTTGCCTGCGTGTGTGTGTGCGCGCGCGCGCCAGTGTTATTTGTTAGTAAATGAAATAGGGTCGTCGGTTGTCGATTGCGCAATACTTTGTAGCAACAGCGCAGGGTAGTCGTGTTGTTGTCTGCCGTTCGTTCATCTCCCTACTGCTTTCTCTTCCTTTCTCTTTATCCCCAACCCCTGGCATTTTGCTCGATCAGATGGTTTCAGTTGATTGAGCGATGTTGCCGCATCTATAATACGTATTTTGTCGTAGTTCTGTACAATGTTATATAACAATAGCTTTGCTAGGGTAAAATATAATTATCAATATTTGTTTTTATAAATTAGAATTTATTATTTATATCTGAACGCTCAGCCAGAAAGAAATTAATGAATTTTAAGTGTGAGAAATATGGGTGTCTCACTTTTCCCCTTTTAATAATTTACTTGATACTGTAAATATTGAATAAAATGGTACGGTTTGTCAAAAAAACAAATAACTTTGTGTAGGAGGCTAAAATTAAGCCTGTATACCATTTTAATACTGTCGTTCCTGTGTGGGTTGATATTTGCCTTTCTGTACCATCCTTTAGAATGAAGCTCATCCTTTTACTTAATAGATATCATGTGAATTTCATTATTTACCACCCTTTCTTCATCTGTGGTACAATCTTGGCTCCTAATAGTCGGTGAAGAGGGTGTTTTATTACAGCTCGTGGGATCGTGACTCCAGGGTATTTGCATTTCCTAAGTGGGAGTTTACAAAATGTTTAACTAAACTAGTAGCCAACAAGCTTGTCAAGTAAAACCAGACTTCCATTTTTCTAAAATTCGATTTAAATCAGTATAGGTGTATTATATTTAATTAATTTTAATTTAATCATAAATGTTTATTGATACAAAAATACAGGTGGGTCATACATGGAATATTTAACTTGTAGTATTTGTTAAGGTATTTATTGTGGGATTAAATAAGTTTTATTTTCATTGATATAATTAATAATATTTTGAAGCGACTAACATTTTAAAAAAAATACCATCTTCCTGTATGTGAGTTCATATACAGCAAGTACATCAATCTGTATAAAAATATTTTAATTCCCTTTTAAAATAGGATATATATATATCAAAGACAAAAGTATAAAAACCGTTTACCAACAAATAGTACAGAATTTAATAATGCTTCTTACCTTATGATTATTATTTTTTAATAGCACTTTCAAGGTTTAGCCCTCATCATCAGTTAAACTTTTCTTTTTTTTCTCAAATCATACATTAAATAAAAAATTAAAATTACAACATATAAAATATGTAATCAAAACAAAATTTAATCAAAAAATTTTTAATTTTGTAACTTTATATTTTTAATATTCTCGTGTATATATATTCATTTTACAGTTCTTTTTTCAGGAAAAATAAAAAATTCTCACATAAAATTTATTTTAAGTTAAAGCGATAAAAAACCTAACCTAAATTACAGAAATCAAATGACACAAAAATGATTCTTGCTTTTGGATATCCATAGGCAAATGATGACAAAATAAGTTGCTAAAATCTCATTCATGAAAAATGTAACATTTGACATGAAAAGGATAAGTTCTGCTTCTTATCAATGTAAACATAGAAATGAATGAACATTTTTCAGAGCATTGTCATGCAACCAGCCATCTATGGTAGACCATGTTCTTGTTGTGGTCTGCTATAACACAAAATCAAACATTCCAGTACTGAAAATTTATCAGTGCTTCCTTGATAATGTTATTCATATGTTACTATAGTGACATGTGGATGTCAATAATTTTTGAAGGATACTCCAGGAAGTGAGATATTTTTTACCTAAGGAAAATCAGAAAATAGGTTTTGATCAAGGTAATAATATCTTACTGTTACATTTTTCTTCACTGGTTACAGCAGGATTAATGTTTCATCATAGAAATACACATTATTTTAGTTACTCTGCAAAATCTGTCATTGTATTTCTTATGAGTGAGAAAAAACCTGATTGTGTAAGACTCGGTAGAATGTCCAAAGTTATTGTATTGAGTATATTGATATTCAGACCCAGTGATGAATGGAGAGAATATAGCAGAGTTAAATATCACTTACATTTTTGCAAGTTTAGAATACTGATGTACAAAAGTACATATCACTCAGTGTGAAAGAAAAGGAAAATTTCACTTTCCATAACTAAGTTTGTTTACGGGTTTCTGTTTTTTTTTTAAATAGCTTTGAAACTTTTGTTTATGACTAAAACCATTGAGAAAAATAGGTTACAACTCTATTTTTATAGAACAGTATTGAGGAGTAAGGTGTAGTACAGGTTTAAAAGAACCAAAAAAGGAGCTACAGTCTAGCTAACAAAAAAAGCCAATAAACATACCATGAAAGTTTATATAAAAATGGAGTTGCTATTTGCAAGTAGATTTATTATTGTATCTATATTTTAAGCATACTTAAGAAACAATTCTATAAAATATATATGTATGTATAACATAATCTTTGTTATACAATTTTATCACAAAAATTAAAAACTGTCACCAATTTTTAACTTGGTTGAGTGAATGAAATATAGAATTTTATTTAAAAACCTTTTAATTTAAGTTTTACACGGCATAGTTCACTTGTGAAGAAAATTATCACTTTCATATGATAAAAATAACAGTAACTCTTTTATATCCCCATTAACCCATTTTTTAGTGTTAATTTTATTTTTTTCATAACATAATGTAACTTTCTTTGTAAATAATCATTTCTCTTCAGGAACAGTAGTATTTGTGTGTGTGTGCGCGCATATGTGTATTTATGTATAAACACATATAGATTGTGGATATAACAGTATAGGTTTTTTTTTATTCGTTACAAAAGCTTAATATCCAATGAAAGCTTTATGTAAAAGTTGAGTTTCTATTTGCAAGTAGATTTGTTATTACATCTATATTTAAGTAATTGTTCAATATGCATAAAAAATTAATTCTATTGTTATTAAGGTAATAATTACTATTATCTTTTCTGCTAAGAACACTATAATTTCTACATTGAGTACTGTTTACATTTCTTAGATTCATTTTTTTATTATATGTTGATGCGTTTTGGAATAATTCCATTCTCAAAACTTATTGTACTGGTACTTTTAAATTTCTGTTTCTGTTAGTCTTTATATAAATAGTCAATGCTTCTCCCTTTATTTGGTGTCACACCTTATCTGGCCTTCTTGAATATTTGTTATTAATGGTTTTACTTATCTTTTAATTTCATTTATCTTATTTCCTGTTTCAATAAATTGAAGTTCTTGAAAAGGACTTCCACTTGATTGTTGATCTGTTCATTAATGATCATATTATTATTATGCTTTAATTTAAATATTTCTAAATTTTCTAAAATGTTCATTCTTCTTCTGTTAACACTTTTGAGAATTAATTTTGCTGATTTTTCCATTTTCATTGGGGTATGTCTTTCTTTTATTAAATGTGGTGACTAAATAAATGCTACTTAAAGATTAACAGAAATTTAAAAGTACCAGTACAATAAGTTTGACAACAGAGTGCTTTTAAAACACGTCAACAAAAAAAAAAATAATGAGCTAACAAAGGTAAACAGTACTCAACATAGAAAAAAAATGAATCCTGTTTATGGAATACTGTTAATGTACATAATTGTTTATTTTATCTATAGGATAACATAGGCACATTGCTATAACATTGACATATAAAAAACAAGTAATATTTTCCTTATTTATCAATAAATCATTTGAGACAAAATAAATTAATACAAAGAACATGTTATGTAAAAGATATATATGACTTTTTATGTTACATCCTGACCCCATAGGGAAAGACACCCTCCAGGTGGCAGTTTCAGTCACCATGCCACCCGTACCTAGCTCTTTGGGCTTTACCAGAGGTCATCTTCAGAACCCAGGCCAAAGGCATCTCTCAGCCTTGTTCTTGCCTCAGTCAGGATGCCACCGATGCGAACAACAGATGTGATACTCCCATCGATGTACTACTTGAAAATGAAATTGTTAGAACAAAATACAACTATGTTGAGTCTTTAACAAGACTGAGTGATATGAAGGAACTGAAATTAAAAATGCAACTATTTACCCGATAGGTTAGAAGTTGAGTTCAACACGTTTTATGTTAGTAACTATTTCAAATAAATCTTAATTATAACACACGTATTAATCTTCTACAGCAAATATATATATATATATATAGGAGCCCTTCAGTAATTTTAACTTTTGTTAATACTAAAAATGCATTTAATTTGAACATCTGTATTTATTCTCAATATTAAAAAGCATTTATTATTTCCATAATAAATGGCTTTAATATTTCTAAAGGTTTCTGAATGAAACATTATACTACTTAATCTTAAAAGCAAAGTAACTTTTGTTCCAAATGGTAGCAGAATTGACACTTTGAATGACACTTTTAATGTATATAGACTGCAGTTTGTGCAGACACAAAGTACAATTTGTCATTTTCCCACGTGAACAATTCTTTTATCAAAACAAAAATTTTTTAAATATCTTTTCAATTTTATTCTCAAGTAATTACAGAAAACTTAAATTTCATTGAGGGTGAAGATTGTCTATGTTTTGAATATAGCATTTGTAATTACTTGTAATTTTTTTTTTTTTTTTTGCTTGCTTGATGAATTAATTCACCCCAGAAGCTTATAGTTGAGCTTGTATGTGAGAATATGGTAATGGAATTATGTGGCGTTTGAAAGATACTGTGCCTGAGCAGGATTTGAACCTGGGACCCTTGATGAAAAACTGAGGTGCTACCACTCCGCCAAGAAGATTGGCAGAGTGGTAGCATCTCAACCTTTTATTTTGGTTTTATAGATTTCTTTTTAACTCCCATTATCATTATAGAATATGAGAAGTGGTGTATACTAGACAAGAAGAGTATGGGTAAATGAGAGGAAATTTTATATTTCAAATTAATTTTGAAAAGCTGATTAAGAAATAAGAAAGCAACATGGATGGTGTTGGTAAATTTTAAGATGCCACTTGATAGTTTAAAGTTGAATAAATATTTATAATTTTAAGGAAGAATAATAATTTTAACAAGCTGTACTAGAGTCAGGTATCTATGATGATAAATGTAGTGCTTCAATGTAGGATGAACTCCATCCTACATGCGATGGAGTCTATACATCATCGATTTTTAACATTTTTATATTAAAGAAATAATAAATAAATTGAAAGGGAAATATCAGAACAACCCAAGAATAAATAAAATATAAACAAAGTTTAACTTGTAACATTTTTTCTCAGCTAAATTAAAGTTAAGTATGATTAAAAACAAGTTCAAAGAAGTACTGAATGACATAAATGTATTATGAGATAAATCCAGTTTAAAAACAAACAAAATGAAGTCACAAAAAGAAATTTTCAACACTAGATTTTTACAAAACTACAAATTGAAAATCAGATGCACATTTTGATTGCTAAACAATCATCAGTGCATATAGAGGAATTAATAAATGTAAATATAAATACAAAAAGAAAACTTAAAATAAATGATAAAAAAATTATTATAATTAATGTAATTGTATATATATATATATATATATATATATATATATATATATATATATATGATTCAATATACATATATATATGTGTGTGTGTGTGTGTGTGTGTGTGTGTTCCAAATACCTATCGCTCACTCATCATTTTTTCCAAAAAAAAACATAGATTAGATAATTTATTTTTCTCTTAAATCCTAGGTTGTCACTTATTAAGTTTTTGACAAGTTTCACTCTTAAATTGGGGTTAGTATGGGCATAATTCCCCCAAAAAGGATCAAGTTAAAAATTAGTATGCTTTCTTGGGTCATATATGCAAAATTTGATAAAACCTTTTTCAGTAATTTTTGAAAAAATGAAATAAAGATGTAAAGATATATTAATAGACAACATTTATTCTATTGAAACTGCCTAAAAATAAAATTTTCATAAAAATTTGATATAGGCCTACCATTTTTTTTTTAGGTATAGAAATTACAAAGCTCTTCCTTTTCAGTATGAATAAAGAAGTAATAAAATGTGAAGCAATAATATATTGTATTAAAGTATTCATATCCTGCTAGGAAAAATACATACATAAAAAAATAAAACCCAGTACTCATAAAACATTAATAAGAACTATTACTACCTGAATTTATAAAAATAAATAAATAAAAACAAACTCTATGTGGTTTAGAGTATATTCATCAACTACCAATAAAAACAAATACCATACATCATTTCTTTGCTATGGGCTTGTTTATAATAAATAAAAACAACCCCTTTTTTGTGGTTTACAATATATTCAATAACCATTCATTTTTAATGTCACTGTTGAAATCATATTACATCATATTTTGGTTAACGTTCATTTTTTTTTTTATAAAAGTGGTAGAAATAATTTTTGTTAATATTGGTTTTTTGTTTTATTTATCTTCTTTTTTTAATAATTTTTTTCTTAGTGTTAATATTTATTTTATTTTAATATATATTTATTTTGAGTTTCACGTTTTGTATTTACTTTTACTGATTCCTCTTTACTTAGTGGTGATTATTATTTAACAGTCAAAATACTCAGTTTAAAATTTTTATAACTGTTCTTAAGCATTTATCCTGGTGATTTCATTTGAATAATGATTTATTATGCTCTCTTTATACCAAAGAATAACATTAAAACAAAGAGATATGAGGAAAACTTATAAGTTAAGACTAAGATAAAAATGTTCAATTTCTTGCAGAAGAATTTTTACATACTGTCAATAGAATTAATCACAAATTACGTAATATTAAAAACAGAATAATGCTTTATTTTTAATATCTTATAAAAGATTGTTTTTTAGTGCTAGCAGGCATAGTATACATCTAGAAAATATCAATTGATATCAAATATAAGTATAGGAAATACAAGTTCTCTAAAATATCTGAAAATCAATGAAAAAAATTAATAAATAATTAAATAATCTCCATGGCAGAACACTAGCATCTCAGACTTTTATCTGAAAGGTTCAGGTTTCAGATTTTTTTAAATCTGAAATAAATTTTTTTAAGTCTTGAATCAGGCTTGGTGTTTTTCATAAGCTGGAAAATTATCATTATGTATCCCACATTTTTCAGCTTATTTGACGAATGGATCATATTTTTAAAAAAAATTATTCAGATTGGTAGATTATTATGTAGACCTCTTCAAGAATGGATTGATGTGTTATTTCATGGATAAAAAAGAAACTGTCACTGGACAAATTAACGTAAATTATTATAAAATCTGTATCAGAATAATGTTTCAAAATGTAGAAGTAATTAAAATCTATAATAACCCACTGGGTTGGTCTAACGGTAAACTCGTATTTGTAAATCAGCTGATTTTGAAGTCGAAGTTCTCAAGTTCAAATCCTATTAAAGGACTAATCCTAATAAAAAATCCTAACTTTTATTGGGATTTGAATACTATATCATGGATACTGGTGTTCTTTGGTGGTTGGGTTTCAATTAACCACACGTCTCAGTAGTAGTCAACCTGAGTTTATTCAAGACTACAAATTTACCAGTACAGTTATATTACACTGATGTCGCTAATTTCTTTAATTGCTGATGCAACTATATATAAAGGTATTAAAAGAAAAATCTATAATTTATTCAAAATACTATAATGAAATAACAGTAAAGTAAAAATGTGAAAATACTAGATAAATAAAATCAATTCCAAAAATAACAATTTAGAATGTGTTGATGTTAATTATTTGAACATATATTACAAGTATTGTATGTATTTAACAAAGATCTAAAAAAATGTGGAATTTTTTTTTATTAAAAAAAAGAAGTGTTTTGCTTCTATAAAAGAATGCCTTTTAATTTTGTTTTTAAAAAATTCATAAATCTTTTAAATGGGGTAGAAATTTATTAAGAATAGCATTTAACTGTAGTTTAAAGCCCTTTCTTAAACAATAAATTGTAGTGCTACTATAAAGATGTTTTCTAATTTGATAAAAATATATTTTTTTTTATCAAATGTATATATTTTATAAAATTATTTATCCATTTTTGAAATAGATAGTTATAGAATGCAATATTTTGTGGCAATGAATTATAAAAAATAAAAAAACCAGAAAGATAAAAAAATAAAGCTTTTTGAAATATGAAGTCACTTAAATTGCAAGAAATAATAGTTTAATAAAATTTAAAAAAAAAAAAACAATAAAATTTGTAATAAATCTTATAATAAAAGTAAGAACTAGGTTGGTAGGTCACATCTTAAGACATTTAAAGTAATTTCACTTAGAAATTATGGGAAGAGGTACAGGTAGAAACTGAAAGGGAAGTAAAATGTTAGAACAGTTGAAGTAGATAATTGAGGATGTAGGAGTTAATAAATACGTTAAGATGAAATATGATAAAAGATTTGTGCAGTATAGAATAAAGTGGAAATGTCCATCTCTCATATCAAATGACTGATGACCATGAGTAAAATAAAACAATATTATATAAATGATGTAAATCAATTAATCTTAAATTGAATTTGATTGGTCATTAAGTTTATACCAGTGTCTCAACTCTCAGCCCATGATGATTTATGTAGAAGTAACTAAGATATATTAAATAAAATTTGCCTGTAGCAGAAGTTACTCAATAATGTATACAGGCACAAAATTTTCTTGTATGTCATTAGTATTTAAATGATGATTTTATTAGACACCATGTGTTCATCACATACTCATTTACACTAATTATTAATATGCTGTCATGTATACATAACTTATTCAAGTGTACAATATTCATAGAACAAACAATAAATTATTACTAAAATGAAGTCTAAGAATAAAGCACTCCAAATAAAAATTACAAATACCTTTAAATAAACATGTTTAAAATTACTATTTATTTTCTGACAACTTATTTTTATCACTTATTATCATATAACTACTTTTTTTGATATATCAATATGGATTTCAATCACTTCTCTGTTTTATACTTTTTTGCTGATATAGGTTTGTTTATAGTTTTTCATAATCTATTTAAGAAAATTATTATTATTTATTGATAAACTAGCATTCAATCCATTCCTTTTTTTTTCCCCGTTAAAGAGGTGGAGGAACCCCATTAGCAGTGTCAGACTCGTTGACAGGTTTCACAAGATGATATTAGGTGCATATTGTACTCCTGCACACTATCGACTACACCTCAACCCCTGGCTACCACCCTTCTTGGTACAGCTGGTGTGCATTTCATCAGGAAGGAGGTAAAACGCCTAGACACATAATCAAACACCACTCAGAAAGTCACATACACGAACACGATGACATAAGGCAAAAGCGCATCACAACAGCAACCACAAGTTACACATGTTGCTACACATCACAAGCCACATCCATCTCCTTAACAACAACACATTTGTCAAAACTTTTTCAGCATACAACAGCAACACACCAATTGCACACCATGCACATACACACAATCGCATCACAGACACATTCCTCAATAACACACACAGTCATAAACAATCACTGACATACAACATAATTGCCACACACCACCATCGGATGTATAAGAGGAATGCCCCTGACCTCATCACACCCAGGCGACCCCCACACATATGGGGAACATCCTAGGCATTCAGCCAAGAGCCTGTCCTCCTAAACAACCTCTGGCGACCCCTTCTTTTCCTACTCCTGCGGGACTCCTCCCAGGTGTAGAACTCCTGCATTACCTTTCTGGCAAATATTGCTATAGCTGTCCAATTACTTGCAACCTCAAGCATGATCCGTTGCACTTCCTCAGGTGAAAAGATATCGCTTCTGCCTATTGCATGCAATGCTTCACTCCTAAGATCCTTGAATCTGGGACAGCTGAAAAAAACATGGTATGCTGTCTCGTCCACACTCTCACAAACCAGACAACATGGGGAGTAGTCAAGTCCAAACGTATAAAGATACTCTCTAAATCCCCCATGGCCCACCAGCAACTGTATAAGATAGTAATCCAACATGCCATGGGTAAAATCAACCCATTCCTAACATGGTTTATATAATTTATTATTGTACGAGTATATTAACAATCTTTTAAAAAAAATTTAAAAAATTATATATAGTATCAAAAATTCACCAGCAACTACCAATAAAAATCAAATGAGTCAATCATATCATCATAATGCATGAATATCTCACTTATCATCTTCATCATATTGTGTTTTTAGTGAGCAACAGATCCTTTACATCAGCATTGTCTCTAGTTATTCCAGTCCCATCATGCCTGGTTTTTTATCTTTTTACATCTCCTTTTTAACTTCATTTACTTTCTTCCTTTCTTTCCTCTTGTTCCTTTTAATTGTTCTCTAAGATCTTTTGTTAACAATCCTTTCCCTTTGAAAATTTGTATAAGCCAGTTTCCTTTCTTCCTTTGTAGTCTATGCTTGTATGCTATTTCCTCATCAATATTGGTAAATATCTCATCATTTCTGTCTTTGTCTATAGATTTTTTCTCTCATCTTTCTGTATATGACATCTTAGAAACTTGAATGTTGCCTCTCTCTTTTTCTTCCTGTTGTCCATCTTTACCAACTATATAAAAAATACTCCTTTCCACTACTGACTGCTTTTGCCTTAGTTATCAATCGATACCACTGCATAACAATCAATTGTTGTTGTTGAACGTTTCCTTTACCACTGCTATTATAGGTATAGGTGTTCTTTATGATCTTTTTTAGGTAGATTTCATAAGAAAGCTACCTATTATAATGGGTACCATGACTGGACTTCCAGAAAATTTCGACATATCTTCACGTTTCACATCCCCCAGACCCAGAAACCTCTGTCAGCTCAAAAGTTTATATATACATAATACATATACGAGGTGTATGAGAAAAGTGATGAAACTGATTTTTTACTTAGCAAAGTTTTTATTTTTTTCTAGCAACAATATTATCCTCTTCAAAGTAGTTCTCTTGGGCAGCTATACACTAGCGGAGTCGTTGTTCCCACTCCTGGTAGCAGCGCTGGAAGGCTTCAACTGGTAGAAGCCCTACCAGTTTTTAACTGATCGGTCACAGTCTTTTAAATGTTTTCCAGAGTTCCAAAATAACATCCTTTTAAGATATGTTTCAATTTTGGGAAAAGGAAAAAGTCACAAGGACTCAAATCAGGTGAATAGGGGGATTGAGGAACTGTAGAAATGCGTTTTGAGGTGAAAAATTCCCTGATGGAAATAGCCATGTGACACGGGGCATTGTCATGATGAAGCATCTACTTGTCTGCAATGTCTGGTTTCACGTGAATCACTCTTTTCCTGAGCCTTTCAAGGATACCTTTGTAAAACACTTGGACAGTTTGTCCTGGAGGAACAAATTCTTTATGCACGATACCCCTACTGCCAAAAAAAGCAAATCAGCATGGTTTTGATCTTTGATTTGCTCATTCGACATTTTTTCGGTTGAGGTGATGACGGAGTGTGCCACTCTTCGCTTTACCGCTTTGTTTCAGGATCGTACTCAGATATCCAGGATTCATCACCTATGATCACACGATTGAAGAATTCTTGGTCATTGTCAATCCTCTAAAGAAGATCAACGCACACGTTTCTTCGATTGTCCTGTTCCGTTGTGAGGTTTTTCGGAACCAATTTTGCACAAACCTTTCGCATGTTCAAATCGTCTGTCAAAATTTGATGTACGGTGAAAGTGTTTAAATTTAACTGTTCACTCATCATCCTTATTGTTAAACGACGGTCTGATCTCACAAAAACCCTCACACGCTCAACGTTTTCGTCAGATTTTGAAGTTGAAGGTCTACCTGAGCGATAAGGATCTGAAGCTTATCTCAGTAGAGTTTTATGGTATAACCAATCATTGTCACAGGGGGGTGGAAAAAAATGGGGTTTCAAAGACAAAAAAATCATACCTTTCTTAATAGGCACAGTATCGAATCGGTGTATAGAGGTCGTTAGTCCTATAAACATTACGTAAAATTTAGTCTGAAACAATTTTTGATATGACCAACCCTTACGACAAGGGATGATCAAAATGTTGCTGGAATTGTTAGAAGATGGAGGTTGTCGTATGCTAAACGTGTGACTTTTTTTTCACATGCAACCATTATTGGTATTGAGTAAATTTGAAGTTTTTCTTAACTTTAAGGTGGACATTTTTTTATCTACTATTCTTTTTCATTTTTTTTTTAAATTTTAATTATACTGATTTATTAATAATTATTAACCTCTGATTGTAAAAAAGTTTAACAATAAATAATAATTCAATAATAACAATAAATATATATATATATATGTATTATCTATATTATATATTATTTTTCATATATATATATGAAAAATAATCAGAAGTTATTATTGAAATAAAATTTTACGTACTTTTCATTAAAAAAAAAAGAAAGAAAATGAAGTCGGATTTGTATCTTCCCCTTGAAAGATCGAAATATTTCATTAATTAAAATTTTATTTGGATGTAACTCTGAAACCAATGAAAATAAGTACCACTTATGATATTTCGTTGAAAAGCTCTCAATGAGGTCTTATTACTGCAGTTACGAAAAAGTCCAAAACCCAGTTGTTTTGGATTTTGGGCTTTTTTGGACACTTTTGGTCAAGTCAATTGGAATCAAAAGCGGAGGTGCACAATAAGATGTTACAACAGTCCTAAATCCAAAATTTGAACATTCTAAGCCTACTCGTTTTTTAGTTATGCGAGATACAAACGCACATACGTACGTACAGACGTTACCCCGAAAATAGTCAAAATTGATTCAGGGATGGTCAAATGGAAATTTTCGTTGAAATCTGAGAACCGTAATTTTTCGCGATCACAATACTTTCTTTACTTCGTACAAGGATGTAAAAATCGAGATTTATAAATAACAGTTAATTATTTTAATTAGTCCCAAATTATTTTTATTGGTAACTGGTCCCTGTTTATTGAATTCACTGCTGTAACAATTCGATTTCGCAGATCTTGAAGAGTAGTAGGCTTAATTGGTAAATCCATCGGGTTGTTCTAGTGGTTAACTCCTCGTCGCAAATCAGCTGATTTCGAAGTCGAGAGTTCTAAGGTTCAGATCCTAGTAAAGGCAAGAATAACCTTTTTACGGATTTGAATACTAGATAGTGATAACAGTGTTATTTGGTAGTTGGGATTCAATTAACCACACATCTCAGGAATGGTCGAACTGAGAGTGTACAAAACTGCACTTCAATTACATTCATACATATCACTCTAATTCATATTTTGAAGAAATACCTTACGGTAGTTCCGGAGGCTAAACAGAAAAAAAGATAATATCCCTGAAGTAAAAGGTTACATATATATATTTGTAACCATGTAACCTCTCTCTCTCTCTCTCTCTCTCTCTCTCTCTATATATATATATATATATATATATATATATATGCCGTTGGTTATATTCTAATGTCGACATATTATTAAATAGATTATAAACCAGTGTTCCGGTCTAAAGCAATAAAAAATATTATTACATTTGCTGGTATTTAAAAATTAAAGAGGTGAAACATTTCATTTAATAGAACGTAATAGTTTTAAAAATCCCTATCTTATAAAAACAAAATTTATAAAAAAAATTACGAATAATACACGTGAAACGACACGCTTATAATGAATTTTTATATGAAAACAAGTTTAAATTTAATATTAAATTATAATAAAATAGGATAGGATAGCAGCTTACACTTAATATTAACGCATCACTTTATATTTAAATGACTTGAAAATAAGGACGTGATATTTAATAATTAAAGGTCCGATGTTTAATAGAAACAAGTCATGATTTTAAATGGACTTTTATTCAAAATCAGTAAAAGATCTATAAAAATTAAAAATAAATTATTGTTTTTACTTTTACGTGAAATATCTGCTTTTCATACCGAATGAATTATCCAATTTTAAGGAGTTGTAAATGGGTAAAACCCCACCAAATTACAAAATAGTTTATTTAATTTTATTTTTGGACAATCTATGTTTTAGGTAGATTTCATAAGATGGTAACTTTCTTAACGATCGTCCACGTGCCACTTTGATATAAAGCTACGCTCCAAACATTTCAAAAATGTTTTCGTGATGTTTAAATTAACTTTTGATGTAAGAAAATTATATTTCTGACTGAAAGCTCGTTTCGCCTGTGCTTCGGCATTTTATATCGCTCCTGATTCGTCCATCTTTAGCAATTCTACAACCCAAATAACAAAATTCTTCTGCCTCCACAGTCTTTCCTCATCCTTTTTTTATATTCAGTGGTCCATCTACTTTATTTCTTCTAAATTTCATTACTTTCGTTTTGTTCTTGTTTATTTTCATGCGGTAGTTCTTGCAAAGACTTCATCCATGTCATTCGTTGTTCTAAATATTTTTTACTCTCAGCTAGAATTACTATATCATCAGGAAATCGTAGTATCTTTATGTTTTCACCTTGCACTGTTACTCCGGATCTAAATTGTTCTTTAACATTATTAACAGCTAGTTCTATGCAAAGATTAAAAAGTAACGAGGATAGGGAACATCTTTGTCGGAGTCCCTTTGCGGTAGATTTAATAAAAAACTACCTATTGTAATAGGTACCATGATTCGACTTCCGGAAAGTTTTGATATATCTTCGCGTTTACATTCTCCATATCCCAAAACCACCGTCAGTTCAAAAGTTTATATAGATATTATATAAACTTTTGAGCTACATATTATACTTTTTGTGGATACGATAACTTCCGTAATTTTGCGTCAATCACTTTCAGATTGTTCCTTAAAAATAAATCTCGGAAATCTCGGTCGAGTACGTTAACAGCCAACATCGGTTCATAAGAATGGAAATGGGGAACGCTTTTTAAAAAAAAATAAAAAAATATCGATATAACTTACTTATTAAGTAAAATATCGAATTCGTTTAAAGTTCCTACTATTTTTTGGATAACGGCCTAAAACTTATGTAAGCAAAGTTTTTTGATATTACCAACCACTGGTCTAGGGGATGGAAAAAATGAAGTTTCGAAGATAAAAAAATCATACCTCCCTTAATAGGCATAGTATTAAAGCGGTTTAAAGTGATTATAGTTATTTAAACTTTACCTATAACTTTTGGCTGAAACAATTTTTGATACGACCAACCCTTACAGCAAGGGATGACCAAAATATTGCTGGAATTGTAAGAAGATGGGCTTGTTGTATGCTAAACATGTGAAATTTTATTCACATGCAACCATTTTCGTATTGAGTAAATTAAGATTTTTCTTAATTTTAAGGTGGAAATCTTTTTTATCCCCTACTTACCACCAGTGAAATCTACCTCCGCCTTCTGACATGCCGGAAAGGAATTTTTAATTCTTCTGCTAGCATATTCACTGATATCTGTACTTTTCAATTTTTTTCTGTTCTTTCTTCCTTTATTTTCATCACTGCTTTTTCTCTTCTGTTTTTTGTCCTTTTTTGTTTTCCATACTTTTATTTTTATTCTGTACTTTTCCATCCCATCTTTTAATTCTTTTATTATACTTTAGAGTGCTTCAATTTCATCGGTTAAGTTCACTATTTAATCAGCAAATCTTAGTCATATATAACTCAAATCTAAACTAAATATAAAACAAATCTCAGATCTATATATCTATAAATACAATTATAGATTAAATTCATCTTTAAACATATTTTTCCTAAATGTTATTTTGATTAATGAACTGAACGTAATATTTATGCAATCAAGTATTTAGTTTTTGAAAACTGAATCATTTTTTCCAGAAATATAACTTTCCTGTAACTGTGATTGAATCTCAAGTGGCTCTTTAATTTCTAGAAGAAAAGTAATTTTTTTATTGTATATTTAAATCTTAAAAAAGAATTGTTTAGAAATGTTGTGCTCTTATACAAAAAGAAAATATCTTGTTCACCTTAGGGCTTGTGAACAGCCCTAAGGCCTGCTTCTTAGCTGGACCTTGAGCTACCCTTGAATTGTAGATGTTTTCTTGCATAGCTGATCATCAGCGAAATGATTAATTTTCCCCATCATTCATTATTTTCCTTACCTTCAATTCCTTAATTATTTTAAGCTCTGTGGATGTAATGCTAATCCTGTAAACACATGATGAGAATTCAATGATGTTTAGAGCCAAGTGTCTTTGGAGAGATCTGGTGCAGATTGTTTGGATGTATATTCTCTCTAGTGGTGGTTGGAAAATAAGACTAGTGACTGAAACATCAATTGTGTAAAAGCAGATCTAATAATCACTCTGTCTTTTTCTTTTAATTTTTTTCTTAACCTCCGGGACCACCATTAGGTATTATTTCAGAGGATGAGATGAATGATAAGTAGCGTGTGAAAATGCCATGCCTGACCGGGATTTGAACCTGGGACGATATGCTACCACTCACGCCACAGAGGCTGGCTGATAATCACTCCTAAAATACAAATACCTGAACTGAAAAACTAATTAACTCCATTATTTAGTTAAAAAAGTTAATCTCCGTTTCTATTTGGCATTTTGTTTTTGACTTATCACTACTCAGTTACTTAAGGTTGTGAGCAAACGATACCTCCACTTAACATAAATTATGAGAAACATGCAATCAGTCTGAAAAAGAGCAGTTTGAATAAAATCTAAATTAAAAAATTATAAACAAAAAAAACGCAATGCAGATAAAAAAAACACTATAAATAGCTTCATGTTTGTATGTGTTTTAACTTTAATAATTGAAATTTTGATTAAAAACCATTCATTGAAAACATTCTAGGGTATTTCACATCCGAAATTGCAATGTCAAACCGTGATTACTTATATGCAAAAGTAACAAAATTCTTATGATATACAAATTGATCTCAAATAGTTAGAATCTGTATTCTTGAAGTAAATTAGTTCATTGTCTTGACATATGCGCTGTGCCCACCTGCACCAACACCAAGCATTTCTTCATTGGATAACCCCAGCTGAAGTTATTTGCTAATCTGCATCGTACTCATGATCTTCATCATCTCCATACCCAGTACTCTTCAAGTACTGCAGTGATTTTGAAATATTAACCACTCTTTTACTACTTTCCATTCATACAATGCAAGCATTAAGGTCATAACATTGTTTATGTGTGGGATCTGACCAACTCTTCTGTAAAGTAAATGAAGTAATTGGTGCTTGTGTACAAAACAGACACTCAAAATAAAACAAATGAACTCTATATCTTGTTCTATCTTGAGATACATCAGACCGAACAGTCTGGAGAAAGAGTACTACTACAAGCAAACCTATCCAGATTTAAAGCCAACATGATCTGAAAAAACCATAAGAAGGTTCCCTAAGCCTACAACCTATCCATTTCTTCAGTCAAGTATGAAGTATCTTACATGTTTATGACAGTACAATATTCAAATATACAGAAGTACAGGAAACAGAACTGAAAATACATTATCTATATTAAACATTTTAGAACTCTACAGGTGTAAACAAATTGACTTTGTTATTTAAAATTTACTAACTGAATTATACATCATTTGCTGGTATTATATGTTATGTGTAAGAAAAACCAACACAAAATTTAGAAAATAATATTATATTGAGAGTATTCTTTAAATTTATGTTAATATACAAAAAAATAGTTTTATCTCTGTTAAAATTTTGAAAAATTCTTTAACCAATAATGTTTAGAACTAAGTTTTCTATAATTTTTAATCTTAAAAGCAAAGTTAAATTTATCCTCAACTAGTTGGTAGAAAACAGTATTATACTAGCAGGAGGTGAAACCCCTCTGTTATAAATTTCACAAAATGTTTTCTGGAATTGCAGTTTTAGTTTTCATTCATTTTAATTTTTGTATTTTTTTTTTCTACAATGTAGCTCAATGAATTAAACGTTACGGAACAGGTTTTACATCTGTTAAAAAATGTTCCTTACAAAAGTTGTTATAAATTTGATTGGTTTTAATTTTTTTCATAGATTGTTTTTAGGGAGTAAATCCCAAAATAAAACAATTTTTATCAAAGATAGTAGGATTCCTGTTCAATTTTCAAAAATTGTTTCTGAAAATGCTGTGAAATATTCAGATCTTTATATTAATAATTTATTTTGTTATAAATTCATTATGAGCAAGAAATTAAAAAAAAAATTAATTTCTTTGAGAGGAATTACAAAAGAAAGATTTTAGGTTTTAAACGGCGACAATGCTTATATTTTAAACAGTAGTTAATATAAGCCCACTTATATATCTCCTTCCCCCTTTAAATTGTTTATGTCGGTGTATAATGCTAAACAAACGGAAAACAATCGACATGTAGGCTAAATTGATTAAATTTTTAACAAAATGTTGAAACCATAATTTTATATTCTGAGCTGCTTTACAGGAAAAGTTTTAAATGTATGCATGTGTTTATTTTTACCTAAGTAATCGTTATTCTGTTGAAATAAGGCAAAGGAGCTAATCATCTATTTTTTTTTGTTGAGATCTTACGTAATATTTATGCAATGATATTTCATCTTATAAGGGGAGAATTTTATTTTGTAGGGATGTTATTGATTTCAAGATGTTTTTACAACGTAATCTTTTGTTAAAAATAAAAATGATCTGCTGAAAAATTCGAGCGCAGTATAAAATTATTGAAGACAGAGTGTGCGACGGTGAAGTTTTCAGTGCTGCGACCTAGCGAACAAAAATATTATTTAGTTTTGCCATGACGTCACACGATACGCGACTACCCCAGCACGGCATGGTAACGACGAAATGAATGAGGCACCAGCAACCAGCAGTCCGCAATGGCCGACTAGGTTACGAACAGCTGAGAGAGCGTTGTGTTCGTTGTGTATTAGTGTATGAACGCTCCTGAAAACGAGCGTGTGGGGCCGTCCTCTGGTTTCGTGTTTGCCAATGCGGTGACCGGATGGTGTGTACATCGACGTGTAAATTTTTTATGAAAACGATAAATTTTTATATTTAGAATTTAAACTTAGAAAAATGGCGTACGATACTTGATATCATTACAAAGAAAACGAACGAGTCTTTTTCTTAAATTTCAAAAGCGTTCGTGTAGTAAAGACTCATTTTCTGTGATTATAAATTCAAGTTACATTTGTATAGGTGAAAATGATTTTTAAATTACCATTATTTTTAATTTTAAACGAGCTTATTAACAAAAATAGTAGCGAGTACAATTAATATTTCTATTTGTTATTCTGTATGTGTTGTGGTTGCGAGTCGATCCCGTTAAATTAAATTGTTTATTAATAGCTTGCATGTATAGTGTGAAGAATTAAACGAACGGTGTGCCTTTTTTGTATATTGCAATTTCAAAATGTTATTGTTTTGTTTGTAAGCAAAATATTAAAACTGCAATTCATTCATTTAGTCGTTACAAATCGTAATCGAGGTTATACGAAATTAAAGAGGTTGGAGTGCTGTTATCTTTGTATAAGTTTATAAGATAAAGTTTATGTTACGTATCGAGTGTGTAACCCGTGTATTAGACGTTTGTTCGTTGAAGAGTATGTAGGTATTTGTTTTTTACTGTAACGCCTTAACAAAGTAACAGCAATTATCATTCGGTTGTGTAATTGAACGCTTCATTTTTATAAAGGATGTCGACAACAAAGTTACCGCAAAAACCAGTTGCTCGTCGCATCAGGAAAATTAGCAGAGTAAGTTATAATATTTTAAGTATATTATTTTAGAATTTTTATTGTTATAAAGTGTTAGAATGGTTTTTATGATTACAATAGTCAAACTCTACTACTGTCGTGCATAATGTGTGTGCATGTGTGTATTTATAAATCGAACAGCGGATACTTTTTCTGTTCTCTCATTATTAAGTGTCTAGATTTAAGGATGTCATAAACAATTTACTTATTACAGTGATATTAGATTATAAAAAAGAACGTTTGTGATTATTTTTTTCTATTTGCGCGATCGTTTTTATTCAACCTAATTCATTAAAAGTTTATGTCGCTACTGGATTACATCGTTTTCATTTTATTACGTTCGTCGGGTAACTTGTTATAGCACTTTCATTAACTTTGCGTTACCTATAAAAATTTGAATTTTTGTACAAGTATTTTCTTTTAGGTATTATTTCTATTCTATTTTATACATTTTTATGGGTTTTAATGAGGTCACCGATTTAAGAATTTTTTTTATATTGGGCGTTGTTGGAAATCGTAATAGACGCCGAATTCTGGTATCGACTGGTACATTATTCTCTTCTCCCACCCTAACTTTAGTAATGGTGCAGACAAGCCCTTGTTTAGGAACTCTTGGGCGTTTGGTTAAAACGTTTAGCGTAGATTATTATCGGTAGATCAGGGGCGTATCTTTTATTTGTAAACAAACTTGATCGTCTTGTTATTTTTTCTTTCATATACAGTTATTCGATTTGTTTGTAAAAATATTTTTAAAAATTAATCTACCCAAATTATTTTATTTTATAAAAAGAATAAAAATATTTTCAAAATTATTGAAAAAAAATAGATCTACAAGCGCGAATCGCTGCCTGATTTTTTTTTATAATGGTAGTAATATAATCATATTACAGCTATAAATGAATGTATAAGCAATCTGAACAATAAATCGATTGTTTATAATTGTCTGTTTAGTGCCTTTGATTACTGTCATTTGCATGAATTAAATTAAAAAAAAAAACTGTTATACAATTATTTCATAGTTTACTTCACTGAGGTATGTAAATCAAATCTTTAAGTTTTTTTTGTATTTGATTGTTTTATTTAATTCACCGTTTAAGTGATATGTAGTTTATTTTTTAAAAAAATTGTTTAATTATTGGAAGTAATAATATTTAAGGAAAAGATTAAGCAAATTAAATTTTAATGTTTATTTTAGTCCAAGAACGACTTCAACTTTGGCAAGGCTGTTAATATTGACACTCCGTATTGACTGTTCCTCGCGTCACGGTGAAGAAATCCCAAAAATGAACAGCTTTCAGTGAATGCTGTCTTTACAAAAGTTCTTTTATCCTTCATTTGAAATAATATAAAAAATAATAAAACTACTAGTTGCCCTAAACCCGAATACTATTCTATAATTCCCCCACCCTTCAATCGATCGCTTATGTAAAAAATTTCTAATTGTCTGGTTTAGATAAATTTAAAAGGATGGAGATATGGAACAAATTAGGTGAAACAAATTAGAAAATGGAAAGTATTGCATTAACAATAATTCATTGGTGCGTGAATGAAGAAAATAGGAAAATTTCATTATCGTTTCTTCGTAGAAAAAATGGGAAAGCAATGATTGGTTTTTATTTTATTATATATAAATTTCATTAACCGTTTATTACTTTAAAAAAAAAGAAAAAAAGAAATTTTACTGCTTTTTTTATTAATTAAAACAATGGATGCTGTTTTTATTTAACATTAAATATATATTTTCTGTAAGGAATACCCTTCAAATCATAAAGGACCCTTTAAAAATTATATATTTATTTAAAAAAACTGGTTTCTAGTGATCTTGAAAGTGGGGTTTAACACAGGTAAAATCCCTGCACGACTTCTCATAACCACCTTTTTATAAAGCATACATATATATATTTTTTTATTTGTATTCTCTCATAAAACTTTAAAACGGCATAAAACTACGATCAAAGATATTTTTTCATTATATTAAATTTTTCAGTTTAAATGAGAAAGTAAAGAGTGAGAAACTGAAACGTCATTTACGTGGGTAAAAAACGAGTTATATTAAACTATTAGAAATAAGCTTGGTAAAATTATATATGAAATTACAAATAAAGAATGGAATTCAAATTTGTTATGAACGAAGGAATATTAATTTAATTAGAAAAATACTATTATTGTTTTTTATCTACGTAACAATTCAGGTGTATTCAGTAAAATATTTCCAGTTCATAACAAGAGCGATTCCTTAAGTTTTTTACCGACTTTTCTAAGAAAAGTACGGTATTATTTTCGGTTGCATGGTGGAAGTAGGAGGGTGAAAATGAATTTTCTTTACTTTTTCAGGTATGAAGTACGAAAATACCATTCAGTTGAGTGTGGTTATCTTGTATAAAAGATACATACATAAATATATATATATATATCATAATTTATTTGTAGGCTATGTATAAAATTATTTTATTGAAATTTATGTATGTTGTAGTAGTGTATTTTTTTGTTTGTTATACAATTCTGATTTTTTTTCTTCAAATTTTTTCCTGGTTTAATTTTATATGAGATTTTTTCTTGATCAGGTTGGTATTACCTCATTAAAATCGTTTTTATTTATTTATTAATTTATTTTTATTATTATTGTTACATAAAAACATTAACAAACAAAATAGACGAAAATATTTTTTTCTGCATTTTTAAAAAAATTCGCAAGCATTTAATAATCGAAATGGTTTAGATTTTGTATAAAATTTCTTTGAACGGTTTTGAGCATATTTATTTCAATAATAATTTTGTTTATTTGTGTCGTAGTTTTTGGGTTTAGTCCTGTTTTGAATGTTTTGTCATCCCTGTCTACGGGATTCGCCGATATAAAATGGTTTCTTGTACCTCATTGTTGTTTTTAAACCGGGCGAAATTCTATTTATTCCATCGATTTATTAGTTTTAAACCTTTTTAATAAAATATATACCAGTATTTAAATACAAATAAAATATTTTATTGCGGTTTTAAATTATTGTTGTTAAAATTGTTATCGATTAATTTATTCTAAATTCTGTAACGTCGACCTCTTAAGATATATTGTCTACTGCATTTAAGATTCTTTGATTTTACGAGATTATCATCCATCGTTAAGATTGTAATTTATTTCTATTATGTACGTTAGGATAATTACAGTGCAGTTATAATAATATTTATCGGAGCATTTTGAATTATAATGTTATCATTAGATAAAGTTTAAGTCAAAGGTCAAAACTGTAACATTATGGTACAGTAACATCGCTTAAGCGTTATCGAATCGCATACATACGTTCACCGATGGATATAAACAAAACCGTTTTCCTTATATTTTAACAGAGTTATTTCCAATTATCTATTTGTTATATTTAAATTGTTTTGAGCAAAAACGACTGTTTGAAATTGAATTGTATTTTACTATTTTTTATACAAATAGGCGTATATAATTTACCTCATTGTATAATTCTTGACGGTAATTTTTCTTTTAAATATCAGTTTGATTTATTCTTCTTCATATCTTATTATTACGTGCTATTTTTTGACCTCAAAATATATATTTCTAACATCCTAAATTATCTGTAAATATTTTATACATTCCGCTAGATTTCCAGTATTTTTTTACAGTTGCTCCATCTATTATCGAATTAACTAACTAAACTTAACCGGGATTAATATATTCATATAACATATGCTTCTTAATGTATGACCTAACAATCTAAAATAGTCATGTTATACTTTTTGGAATGAATTTAAAGTTTATTTGTTATACTTCAAACGTTATCAAAGTATTACTTGAAAAATTATTTATAACTGAAATTTCGTTTGTAAAAAAATCATTCAAATTAGTTGAGGATAATGAAAAATGATTTTTCTGGTAATCAAGATTACGTTATTTAGTCAATATTATTGTTGGAGAGTTATTGCTAACTTTCTTTTTTCGGGAAAAGTCAGTTTAGAAAGTTTTTTAATGGATATTTTTACTTGTAATTTAGTCGATAAATAGAAAATATTTATTCCAAAAAAATGCTCTAACTAGATGAGAAAAAATATATTTTCAGATTTTTTTTAATATTTCACACTGTCGTAAAATTAATTTAAATTTAGTCAAAAAAGGGTTTTTCTTCGGTTTTTTTTTTGTTGAAAATAATTGTAATCTGATATACTATGGGTTAAACCAGTGATTCACAAACTGTGCGCCGCGGTGCCCTGGGGAGCTGCAGCCTCTTCACAAGGGCGCCGCGAAATATTGTAAAAACTTCATAATTAATTGAACCAAAACATTTATAATTAAATGTTAAAAAAGTAAAAAAAATAATGAAGATACACGAGTTTTATTTATTTTTATCTCTTACGAGTAGTCATACTTTTACTTAGGGTAGGGCGCCATGGAAAAATTTTAATTGAAAAAGGGCACCGCGACGGAAAAGTTTGGGAACCACTGGGTTAAACAAAAAGTAATTGTTGAACCTAGATTTTTACCATGATTACAAAACGAATCATTTAACTTCAAACTAATTGTCAAAGATATAATCGAACTGTTTTTATAGGGTGTTTGTATTAACAAAATAAAAATAGAATTTGTTCTTCAAGACAATTCGTTGTTTAAATATTCTAGAAATATTTATTTTATTATATACTGTACATATGACTGCATCTTCTAAAAATCTTTTTTTTTGTGATTAATTAATAACGACGAATTAAATATTTATTGAACTTTTTAAGATTTATTGAAATTATAAATTAAATTTCATGTTATTTCAGTGTAATAAGATTTAAATTATTGGATCTAATTGTGTTCAACGGGATTGTCAATGCCGTTTTAGGGGATTAAACTAAAAAAAAAAAAAATATTTATTTTCTTTTTATTATAAGATTTTTTGTTCCCTTTTTCAAAGATGAAAAATCGATAATCTTATTATAAATCGATATTTAATAATCAATAATATAATTGTAATTTATAAGTTTATCGATGTTGAAATAGATTAAAAAAAACGAGTTTAATAATTTATTTTATTTGTATCAAACTTAATTTTAATTAAGTTTCACTTTTATAGAGCAACTGTGGCCGTAGTTAGTGTTATATAGATAAATTGTCCATCTGTTGTCCTGTCCTTGCGTTAAACATCTAGTGTAATAGTTGGAGAGACCACTGGGACAGTGGCTCAACATTAGTTTTCACTGTCGATTGGCGTTCTCCCACCACTACAGTTACAGTTCTACTAGCTATCCAGTAATAATAATTGGCTCTGTGGAAATCGACCGAAGAAATCATCGTCGGTTTGATTTACGTTCTGTGTACGCCTATATCATTTTAATTCTTCTGTGTTGTTGTTTTAATTAACGTTAAGTAAGATTGTAGATGATGAAAACGTGTATATAATATTTTTTAAATTATAATTTTCTTGAAGTCTATAAATATACTTTTAGTTTTCCGACTGTACAAAAGTAAATACATATTATATTAGAAGGAAAAAATGTTACTATCGATGAAAATATGATCCTGTGTCAAACATATCAAGTTAAAAAATTGCATATATAATGGACGATATTTGCTTTTATATCGCAGGAACAGTTAAATTTGTCTTGAAATTCGATGTAGTTAGCTTATCTAATCAAAGGACTGGTAATAAATTTTAGATAAAAAAAAAAAAAATGGAAGAAGTGTAAGGAGATATCGAGGATGTCTTTTTAAATGGGATTACACTTGATAAAAATTTATTCATATATCTTTTTAGCTTATAAGGTTTTTATTTCAATGTCGTAACCGGTAACTTTAAATCTGTAGGTGACCTTAAATAAGTCCTAAGTCAGTTTTAAAGTTACTTAGCAGTTACTTAGTCAGTTTTAAAATTATTTACTTAGCTTCCCACAAGAAAGATTAATAAGATCCCATTCCAGGCTTACCAATGAAAATGAGGATTAAAGTGGTTTCCCATTCAATCTTTTTCACTGAGCCAAGTATGTTCATAATATATTTATCCTGCACCAAACCTATCTCTACTTACTAGGAGATAAAATTTAAACGGCTAATTGGAAGTAATATTTGAGTTAATACTAACGTATAATAATAAAAGTTATTATTTTTTTTATTTAAGTGACTTATCGGAGTAGTCATAGATATTGAACAATGTCAATAGACATTTATTAGGTTAGATATTTTTAAATCCTCGTTCCTAAGAATTTTCCAATTTTTGAATTAACTAGCTAGGTAAGATGCTATCATAGCTTATCAGTCAAGAAATGAGGTATGATTTTTTATTTATTTTAAATCAAAGAGCGGACATCAACAGCTATGGTCATTAACCCAAAAAAATATTTTTGAATTTCTCGACGTTTCATGTCCCAGGGACCCCCCAAAAAAGAAAAAAAATGGGGGTTAATCTTTGTATGTAAGTGTGTTGGGGTGTTTGAAGCTTAATGACTGGTTAAACCGATTTTAATGAAATTTGACACAAAGACTCCTCTATATGGGACAATTTTTTGTTAAAAGTTTACGGCCAATATCTCCAGAAGCTTAGGTAGATAATTTTTTTAGGGTCTATTTTCTCAAAATTTTATAAACATAACCCCGCATTATATTAAGCTTAGTACACGCGTAAATGGGTATGTCACCATTTAACAAAAATCTTCCTCCCAAATTCTATTCCATCCCTAAAAATCGAAGAAGGTATCTTTTTCTTTATTTTAAATTTTTTAACCGATTTTTTTATGTCTTTCTAAGCATAATAGTACTGCAAGTGGTCCAAAAAATATTTTGGGGGTATTACAAAAACCATTTTTATTGTAATGTAAAATTATCAAATTGATTTTATTTTTTGTTAACGAAGTAAAATAAAAAAAAAAATTCTGTGTATGTCTTTAATTAGGCGTCTGTCTATGAAATATATCTTTTATTTTATCTCTATGATTAATGATACGAAACTGTGAAATATTTATGCCTGAATACGCGTAATACATTCGGAAATGTACAAGTATAATAATAAATTCAATAATGTTTAATTATTATACGTTAATTAGGTCATGGTTAATCCATCGATTAATAGTGGACGACTGCCGTCGACTATTACAGCTGTTTGTTGGTATGTTAAACAGAATGTTCAGCTTAAAAGTTGACGCATTGTTAATCTGAATAATTTATTTGCTGTTATAAATGTTATGTATTATATTACATTAATTTAATCGGGCTTATCAGTACGTTTCACCATTTTCCCAGCTACGTTTCTTCGATTTTAGTTCCTTATACCAAGTAAAAGAAATTACTGTGATCGCGGAAAATTTCGGTTTTCAGAGTTCAACGGAAATATTAATTTTGATCATCCCTGAATCCAGTTTGCGGAGTTTCGGCGTGACGTCTGAACGTACGCATGTATCTCGCATAACTCAAAAAGGATTAACCGTAGAATGTCGAAATTTTGAATTTAGGACTGTTGTGTAACATCTGCTTGTGCACCTCCCCCCTTTTAATTACAATCGACTGGACCAAGTGTTCAAAAAGTCCAAAATAAAAAAAAATTGGATTTTGGACTTTCTTTAAACTGCAGTAATAAGCCCTCAATGAGACTTTTACAACGATATGTTATAAGTGGTACTTATTTTCATTGGTTCCATTGTTACTTCATTTCCTTTTTTTAATTCTTTTTTTTTAAATTGAAATATATTGATTTACTAATAATTATTAACCTCCATTTGAAAAAAAAATGAAAAAAATTAGTGGTTATTATTGAAATAAATGTTTATGTGTATTTTTAATTTTAATTCAACATTTTTTACAGAGGTTAATAATTAATAAATCAATATATTTATATTAAAAAAAAACTTTTATCCGACACGTTCTCACTTACACCACATAACTACTGGAATATCGTGAAACAAATTAATGTATAAACTAATATAAAATGCTGATACGGCAACCACAAAAAAATGTGATGCAATGTGGTGTCCATCACAATGCAATTGTTACTGTCCACTTGTATTAAAGAATTGGGGAGGATCGTATCTCACTTTCAATTGATATAAGTTTAAATGAAGTGCAGCAAAAAATGTATATTTGTAATTTAATAGACGTACAAGGAAGTCATGTGGTTTCCACATCAGATTTTTTCTTTCACCTATTTTTTGATACCATTGGTAATGTTTTTTTTTCTAACTACTCCAGATATCTTGATTGATTCTGAGGATAACTTTTAAAATGACTTCCAAAAAAGAAGACTAAATTAGTAAATTCATGAAAATGTCATACCTGACCGGGTTTATGCGAGCTGAGTTTATGCGTAATAGCGGATCCAGCTCCGCGGGGGCGGGGAGGGGGGAGGAGATTACAGGCGGAACAAAATTATCATTTGTAATAAATTTATTATATGAATTTTTAATTGTATTCTCGTTTCTCCAAAATAATTTTATCTGATCATTAAAATACATGCATTTTTAATGAATTATGATATTGTATATTATTTATTACAAGTATATATGGTTAAAAAAAAAATAATAATAATTTTTAATTTTTAAAGGAGAAATTCTGAAAGTGCCGTCTATTTTTTTAAAACTTCGGTGATTTAAAAAAAAAAATTTTCTTTTCAATTTATATCTGCGAGTTTTCCGGCAGAGGATTTATCTATAAATTACTTTTTCAACTTTAATTAGATTTTTTTCTGAGAAATTCTATAGGCCTTCCGCAATGTATAATGTTTCCGGTAAAATTACGGTTTTGTAGTTTTTTCGCATTTTTTGATAAGATTTTTTATAGTAAAGGTTTCTTGTAAGATGATAAGCTTGTAAGATATTAGGTAGATTTCATAAGAAAACTACCGACTGTAATGGGTACCATAACTCGACTTCCGGAAAATTTCGACATATCTTCGCGTTTCATATCCCCCAGACCCCAAAATCACCGTCACTTCAAAAGTTTATATCACTTTTGTGAACACGATAACTGTCATAATTTTGCGCCAATCACTTTCAAATTGATACATAAAATAAAACGATCCAAAATCTCGGTTGAGTTCGTTAATGGACAAAATCGGACGTCGAAGGTGGAAATGGGGGTGCTTTTTCGAAAAAAAACCAAAATATCGCTATAACTTTCATATTAAGTAAAATATCGAATTTTTTTTCAAGTTCCTGCTATTCTTTGGATAAGGGTAAAACATATGTTAATACATTTTTTTATATCACCAACCATTGGTCCAGGGGTGGAAAAAATAGGATTTCGAAGACAAAACATACCATATCTCCCTTAATAGGCACAGTATCGAATCGGTTTAAAGTGTTCGTTAATCCTCTAAACATTACCTAAAACTTTTGTCTAAAATAATTTTTGATATGACCAACCCTTACGGCAATGGATGACAAAAATGTTGATGAAATTCTAAGAAGGGGCTTGTCGTATGCTAAACATTTGAAACATTTTTTCACATACAACCATTGTCGTATTGAGTAAATTTGGTTTTTAACTTTAAGGTGGACATTTTTTTAATCCCTTACTTAGCACCGGTGAAATCTATTACCTTCGCCTTCCGACGTGCCGAAAGGGTTTTTTTTTGTTTGTGGTGTTTATTCCTTCTGTTTTTAAAAACATTGCAGATGTTTTAATATTTCCATATCTACAATATAAAAATTCTTGAGGCAGAAAAAAATGGACAGATGAACAAAAACGAATCATGACGAAAAATTAAAAACGGATTGAAGAAGAGAAAAGTAGCTAAAAAGAAGAGATATTTGCGTGGCCCTAAGTTGGCTTTTGGCCTTTTTGCGCTGTAAAAAAAAAATTACAAATTGATCATAGTTGATTTATTTTTCATATTAATAAATATTTAAATAACATCGTATCTTGGTTTTACTAAATATTTTTATATTTCATCTAAATATTTAAATTATCCGATTGATTTTTTCTTTATAAATTTTCATTCTTTGTATCCTACTTCTATTATTGTAAAATTTTTCTAATAAGTTTTTGATTTGAAATTTATAGACTAATTTTATTTTTACATTTTTTAATTGTGGAATTTTGATTTTCATCTCTAATGTCTTTTGGCAGTATTACTACATCTTCAGTAAACGCTGAAACGTTTACATTTAAAGATTTTGATTTTGTCCCAATTTTTATCTTAAGTGTTTGGTTTTTTCAATTTCATTCTGGAATTACTTTTTGCAGAGTGAAATTGAATATTACTGGTGAGAGTTCATCGCTTAGTCTCTCTTCAGTTTTTATTTCAATCTGTTTTGAAATTACGTCGAAAAATTTAATTTTTGTAATATGTTTCTGTTATAAAAATGTTTAAGATTTTATTATCGATCTTAAATTTTTTCACTATTTTAACAAGAAATTTTTTATTTATTAAATATATGCCTTTTTGAACTTCAGAAAAATAACAATTCGGATTTTTAATTGTTTTTGGTATTGTAAAATGGAGTGCAGATATTATTAAAATGAAATAAATTATTTACTATACAATTAGTTAACTATATTGGTTACTAATATGTCCACAAATTGTATAAGTAATAAGTCCGTATAAATATCGGCGATTGAAAAGAATATTACCACTTTAGCCATTTGACACATTTTTATTTAAGAAATCGTTACATATTTATTAATTAAAATTAATCTCTAGTTCTTATAAACTTTTAAAGTTTATTATTTATTTATTAAAATATATATATTTTTTCTCTATGTATTTGCTTGTTCGTGTTGTTCAATGAATTATTTATGTATTTGCCGTCATACTTGGAGAATAAAACTTGTGTTGACTTTTTGCCAGTATTCTTTCTTTGGTTTTTATAAATTGGTCAATGAAGAAATTTTAATTTACAAATTAAATAAATAAATGTTTTAATCACGTAGACTATATTAAATATTTAATTTATCGCATAATGAAATATATCTCGACTCAATTATTTTTAATTTTATATTGCGGTTTTTCAAAATATTATAGGGGAAGTTGGGGCAATAGTGCTCCAACTTCTCTGCTGTACCGCATCAAGCGTATTCAATGGTAGTCGTTTTTTCTTGGAACATCTTTTTTCTTTGTTGAAGCTTTGTTATATCGTTGAAAACGATATAACACTTACAGTATGTCGTTGAAAAGCTGTCAATAAGCTGTCAGTTAAGAAAAAGTCCAAAATCCAAATCTTTTGGATTTTGGGCTTTTTTGGACACTTTTGGTCCAGTCGATTTAAATCAAAAGGGAAGGTGCACAACCAGATGTTACAACAGTCCTAAATCCAAAATTTAAACCTTCTTTGGCTAATCGTTTTTGAGTTATGCGAGATACATACTTAGGTACATACGTCACGCCGAAACTGGTTAGAATCGATTAGGGATTATCAAAATGGATATTTCCGTTGAAATCATAAAAACTGAAATTTTTCGCGATCACAATACGTCCTTGTATTTCGTACAAGGAAATAAAAATGAGATAAATCTGGTACTTGTTAATATTTGTAACTTTTTTCTTCGAGGATTATCAATAGAAGATATTTTTTAAATCGATTTTTGAATATGTTTGATGTGTGAAAATAAATAAGTAGTTATATGTTTAATAGATCTGATGTTATTGTAAAGCTTTTTGAACATAAACCGTGATTTTTATATTTTTTTTTATGTGAAAAGGCCAATTTAGGATCACGCAAATATAACATCATGCTTGGTTCTTTTCCCTTCTTCCATGCGTTTCTTATTTTCGGCACGTCTTTATTTTTTCTCATCTATCCATTTTCTTCCTGTACTTCTTTTTTTCTACTGCAAGAATATTGTTAATTATTCTTCGGAAATTGTCTCTTATCACACCTGACCTGCACTTTTAAACCTGTTTTTTGGAGGTCCGTTTCCATCTGTTTCAGATAATTTGATTTGTTTTTCATGTTCCACAAATTCCAAAGATTTGTTTATTTATTCTTTATAATCCATCTCGATCGTATACCTCAAGAAATTTTACCTTCTTTTCCTTATTACTGTTTCCAGGTCTTCTAATCTCCTTATTAAATTTCAGTATGTATCCTTCCTTTTTTACCTTTGAACGATGGATTTTCTTTGGTATGTTTCTTTCTATCTTGAGTAATTTATCGAAATTTGTTAGGTGTAATGTATTAGTTCAATATAAGATTACTGGTTTGACTACAGTTGTATAATGTCTTAATTTCGTGGTTTTTGAGAAATTTTTCAATCTCTCCAAGAATGAGATAAATTTATCCAAATGATGAATCGTTTATGATTTACTTATTTATTAAAGTATAAAAAGTATTTTTTAACACTTTTCAAATAAGAGAAGATTCCCCATTCGACTCGTACGATTCGTTTTACTTTCCCGTCTAGCGCGATAGCTGTAGAAGGGAAAGTATTGGAATCGGTCCAGTTTGGGTATATACGGTTTTCACCGGAACGTTTTGACACCTAAGGAACCCAAAAAAACCGGATGGAAATTTTCCATATGTACGTGTATGTGTTGGGTATCGCACTATAAATCACCTTATATCTCCAGAACTACTGGACCGATTTTGATCAAACTTAGTCAGATTGCTTCTATATATGGGGCATTAATGCCATTCAATTTTCAACTTAAAAGGTCAAGTAGGTGAGAGCAAAGTCATCCTCAGTATCTCGAGATTTTGCCTAATTAAAGTCATATTTTTCTTAGGCACATAATTGATCAATAAGTTTTCCCTGACCAATTCAAATATGAATACATATTTTTTTACTTATTTCTCTTCTTCTGAATATTACTAATTCTTCCGAAAATAGTTTAAGGTTTTTTTTTTATTGAAAAATTTCATTTAATTCAATTTGATATGAACCAGCTTGTATTAACAAAAAAAAACTATGTGAACATTTATTAAACGATTATAAATGATCTGACGTGCTGTGTTAAAATCTTAAGTGTTTGTAATTATCGATTTAATTTTTTTGTTTTGTTCATGTTGAATTACAAGTATGTACGGAGACAGGCCTTGGTAGAGAATACTATGTATTAATAAAGAAAAAAAAAATTATCCACAATACTTATAAATCTATATAATTTTCTGATAGTGATAGGCCTATATTATAACTATAATAACCCGGGTGAAATTTGTATTTATGATTTATTATCTGCTGTTATCATTATTGTTAAAATTTAAGAAGCATGAAGAGAAGTGCATGTTATAATAGTAATTAAAAAAATACTATTATTTGATAAAAAAAGTATTTAACTTCTTGTTTTATGATTTGTTGGCGTTGTATCTAAATCTTATTATTATTATTATATTGTACGAGGACGTGTTAAGTAATTATGTAATTTATATGATCACCTGCTGACTGAACTTATATAATTAATTCTACCTGCCTACTATAGATAAGTGGGTCGATTAATGTATGATATAATATAAACTTGTATATACATTTACAATCATTTTTACAACATACTGAAGCTTTGTGTGAATGTATTTCGTGTGAGTACATAAGTAGTGTAGTGTACTGATATTTTTTAATCAAATTTTTTTTTTATACTTATTTGTTTCGCCTTTAGCTTTCATTTTTATCGAATTAATCACGAAAAAAACTATTTATTTTCGCTAAATTCGTACAGAGTACCTTTCTAAAATTTCAAAAAAATGTTAATTTATTTATTTATTACGATTAAAAGCGCTACTTTTATTAAAATCTACGTTGTAAGATTCTCATAAAATATGTTGCTAAAATGAAATGTGTATTTAAAAAATAAGCCTATTAAAAAGTACTACTCGATATTATATTCTTTTACTACAAAATAATATAGTACGTAAAATCAAATCACTTTAAAATAATTTTTTTTTTTCTTTAAAAACATTGTATAATTTAACCATAGATGAACATTTTTATCCAAAAAATAATTGTATCTTTTCCGTTTCAAAATTCGTATTTTCATCAATTTGCCCTCAATAAAAATAAGAAGGAAAATCAGTAACTCAAGTAATTTTCCCAAAAATAAGTTATCTTAATTCAAAAGAAAAGCTTTCAAAATTTTTAAAAACTATTTAGCTGTTTAAAAAACGTATCAAATAAAACGTAGTTAATCTTTAAGTCTATGCTGACTTTATAAAATATTTTTTTGTTTTATGCGACTTAAAAACGCTTTATCGATGTTAATTTTTCTGTTTAAACTTGTTTGTTAAAACAGATATTTGTGTTATTACAAAAGAATACCAATTTGCTTATATTTAATAAAATATAAGGCGAGTGGTAGCGTCTCAGCCTTTTATCTCGAGACCCCGGGTTCGAATCCCGATCAGGTATGGTATTTTCACACACGCTACATATCATTCATCTCATCCTCTGAAGTAATATCTAAAAGTGGACCCGGAGGTAAAACAAAAAATATAACAATTACAGTACCTACCGATGTTAAAAAATCTTTTGGTTTGAAAAACGGATTTGCTAAAAATAACTGTATAATTTGCTTTTGCATGTCAAAGACCCTGGTAAAATTTATTTTGTGTTGTCAGACAAAAAATTATATCGTACTTTAAAAGATTCTGGATGTATATACAAAAATAGGGAGATTTTAAAGCTCAAAATTACTTTTTTGGCATTTTTTTTCTCTAAAATAAATATTTTTCAGGATATAAGATATTCTTAAATTATATTATTAAATGTAGACGTGTATTGAGTAAACGATTTAAAGTTATGTAATTTAAATTATGGGATTTAAAGTTATGTAATAATAAGTTTTACTAACATTGCAGTTCTTCCTATAAGTGTTAAATGTGAGCAGACATCCAGCCGATAGGAAATCCATTCCATACTTTAATCAAGTTTGGAGTAATTGATTCGATCGCTGTTTGTGTGTAAATGTAAATAATTTAAAGTTTTTGGTTTTTTAATCTTGCTTGTTATGAGAATTTTACAAAACGTATCAATATGATCATTTTTTTAGGAATTGGACAATTTGGTCAAGAAACTTTGTCTTTATTGACGATTGATCATTGGTTTTTAAGATCAAATGAGAGATTTTGAATTCATTGTTACATTACTTAGGAATAAGTTCAGGGGTATGTATTTATTGAAAACAATTATCAGTTTCTGAAATATATCGCTAATTTCAATCCTTTTAATGAAGCGGAGGAGCAGACAACAGAACATATTGTTACGGAGTGCCCACTTTGAGCGTTTGAAGGTGATCTGGAAACTCTACCTACATCAAGTGATTTCGACTGCTCTGGACAATATTTGTTGCTAAGTATGTTATAAAACATTTGTTGTGGAAGGTATTTTGAAAATTGATTTTTAAATTCTTCATATATCTCTGTAAGAAGAAACAGGGCGCCATAATTTTTCCTTGTGGGACACCGTTTGATATTTAATTTCATGAGGCAGGTTCTATTGGGTCACGTCCGGCTTCATTTTTTCTATTCCTAGGTAAACTTTTAAATTCTTAGTATCTCCAGTTTCCTTTTAGATTGTCTATTCTTTACGGTCTCTCATTTTTCACCTTCTAGCTTTATTTTAATAGATTTTTTCCTTTCATGTTATCTCCCAATCAGTTTAGCTGATCTATTTTTTGAATTGTTGTTATTAAGTTTCTTCTATTCTTGTTCATTCTTCTCATTTCTTCTTAATTTTTCATTCCATCTGACCATTATAAATCTTTTCCATCTTCATCGGTGTTCATATTTCAAATATTTCTTTTTAATGTTCATGTTTAACAATCTAAAGTAGTACCAAACAAACAATTAATCACAAGATGTTTCTTCTAGTCAAACTACTTCTTATTACATAATAACTGTTTCTTGCTGTTAAATGCTTCCAAACCATTAATTTTTTTGTTTTTATTTCTTTTTCATTTTTCTCAATTTGCTTTTTTATTTTCGTTTAATCTTCTGTTAAGGTGGTATTAGTATATAAGTATTTGTACTGTTTTACTTGTTTAATTCTTTTTTTTGTGCAAACATTCATCGGTTTATTGCCTTTCAACTTTATTATTTTTGTTTTTCTAATATTTATTTTAATCTAATATTCTGTCATAATGTCTTCTAATTTTTTTTTTTAATAACTTTAGGGACTGCTCTGATCATTATATCAGTGTTTAAATCTGATTTATGAACCAACTAATAGCGCTCTCTATAAAAAAAAAGCCTATGTAACTCGCTTCAGAATTACTGAAAGTATAAAAAAGTTTTTTCGTAAATGTTTTGTAATTCACAACGAAAAAATGTACTTTTTATATTAGGAAAAGGATGAGCTGATTGCTTTTATACAATTGTCGAATTTTAAATAAATCTCATCTTATTTAGAGCTACTGATTTATGTTGTTTACTTTCACGAATTGTACTGTGAATCGGTTTCGTTTCGTGTACGTATATATTTATATACTGTGTATACTGAGTGTTTCTAAAATGGTGGGCTGGATATACTTTTTTGGATTCTACTTGAAAAACTAAACAAAAAATATCGTTAGGAAAAATTACAATTTCACCTTTGTTCTCCCCCTGTCTGCCATTTTGTTATTTTTATATAAAAATTTATATCTCAAGTTCGGATGGACAATTCACATTAATATTTGGTAAGCGTCTTGGTAATAGTTTTAAAATTAGCAAAAAATTAGGACTTAAATACTTTCGCAAATTACAAAATGGCGTCCATGTTTATTTGTTAATCCGTTATATCTCCATAAATATTAGTTTTATAAAAATTTATATTATTTGCTAAAATATTAATTCTTTTATTTTGAACAAAATGACATTTTATTTTTTAAAACCGGTTAACAAATAGTCGAGTTATGGGACAAAATTGATGTAAGTTTGTGTCATAATTATTAGGTCTATTATTGTGAGAAAATTATTACTTAATTTGATACTAATTTACAATACTAGAATTAACAAACAGAAATAATTAATATTTAATCGAATTGAACGTAAAATAGAGGACATGAAAACAGACAGAAAATTACAATATCAATTTTCTGCCAGAACTCGGCTATTTGTTAACCGATTTTCAAAAATAAAATATCATTTAGTTGAAGATAAAAGATTTAATATTTTGATAAGTAACATACATTTTTATAAAACTAAAATGGCGGACAGTAGGAGAACGAAGGAGAAATTGCCATTTTTCCTAATGATATTTTTTGTTTAGTTTTACAAGTAGAATCCGAAAATGTATAGCCAGCTCACCATTTTAGAAATACTTTGTTTATACCGCATATAGTGTGTATATATATATATATTAATGTATGAATGGTTATAACCATTCATGCATTCGTATAAGGGTTTTACCCATAACACCAGAGTACCGGTTTGTATACTCGTTAAAATGAACTGAAATAAATTCTACGAACAGGTAGACGAGAATCGTTGGACCATCGAGAATTTTTGTAGCTTGTTTATTATAATTCTGTAATTTGTTTTAGCTTCGTGTTTTGTGATGTCGCAGATTTTGTTTCCTTAAATCTGTAGGATGTCCTTGATATTCAACTTATAAATAAAGTAAATTGTGGTGTTTACTTTTTATTAAGGATAATTAATTATATTTACCCGGGAACATAATTTTACGGGAACAGTTACTTTTGATCTTCTTTGTTTTGATAAACACTTTGATCGGACGTTCCGGATGAATAACAGAATTTAGCTCAGACGAGTGTATAAAATTCCTTGCGTGTTGTTAAATGTCTTAAATATAAATTTTGTTTGTAAACGATCAATCATTGTGAATTGCGGTGTGTTTGTGTTGCTTGTTGTATAGAAAGTGGTTTTGATGTTGCACAATTATAATCGTGCAACATCAAAACACACATCTTGATTTAATAATTATTAAATCAAGATGGTTGTGTATTTTAAGAACTTAAAAGTAAAGCTGGTATATGTAAAATTGATTACATATTTATGACCCCCATAGAGATTAGTAACAGAAATTATTTTCATCGTCTTTTATATTTAAGGTTTGTTTTAAATCTTTGATTTAGGAAGGAAGTTTAGTTTATTTTTTAAAATGGTTATTTGTTCGTGTAAAAATAAGTGTTATACTTAGCTTTGTTCGATTGGTCAGTACTATATAACATATTCCATCTTTTTATTATTGTCTTGTTAATATTACGAATACAGACAATTTTTCTCCACATTTAGAATTGATTTTTTTTTTGTAAGTTTTCTTACGATTATAAAAAAAAAGTTTATACGAAGTCGTAGAAAAGATGTATTTGACAGAGAAAGAAATCTAGTTTCTTCCCTCCACAAAATTTGTTCCAAGTAAGCAGTTAAAAAATTGCTGGACCTTTAATTTTGATTATTAATACTATTAGTACTTAATTTTTTTTTAATTCTATCGTAATGGAAAAATACGAGAATTTGTTTTTCATTTTTGATGGATGGAATTATTATTTTTAAATTGCCTTTTTTTTTTTACTAATGTACGTTTCAACCTGTCCAACTAGTGAACAATAAGCAACCCCTTCCCCCATGGCCCAATGAGATGACGGTAATACGTATGGCATTTAAATGACGTGTAGTCTTGTACACTCAGGTCGACCATTCTTGAGATGTATGGTTAAACACCGACCACAAAGTATACCGGTATACATTGGCTAGTATTCAAATACGTATAAATGGAACTAATGTTTACTAGGATTTGAACCTCAGAACTTTCGACTTTAAAAATCAGCTGTTAAACGACTGATTAGCGAAGACGAGTTAACCGCTAGACCAGCGCGGTGGGAATTTTTTAATTTTTATTAAAATTTATTAATTTTATATTTTTGTTAACGTTTTATTAATTCTACGAATCTTAGTTTTCCTATTAATATATTTTTTAACTTTTTTTAAAAATTATTTTAACTTTTTCTATTCGTAATTAGAAAATAATCTAAACTGTGTTGAAGTTCTCATTTTCAATTAACATTTCAAAGAATTTTTACTTTCTTGGCATCATAGCCCTCTAGAGCTCTTGCATTTCTCGTAACGTCGAGAAATGCAAGAAGAAAAGTGTGGTAATTAATCAAAAATGGAGTTTAGGGTTTTTGCATTTCTTGACGTTTCACCACTCGGTGTATTGGTTTGTTTGAAGCTTAATTACTTTTGACTGGATTAATCGATTTTGATGAAATTTTGTACAGAGACTTGTAAATATATATATATATATGTGGCAGTCTGTTGGTAAATGTTTGGGGTTAATATCTGTAGGGGTGTGGTAGACAGTCTTTTGGGATCAATTTCCTAAAGATTTTGCAACAATAATCCCACTATATATTAAGCTTAGTACATACGTGCATTAAAAAAAAATTGCCCCAAAATCTCCCCTTCCTCAAAATGCGAAAAAACTGTTTTTTTTTTTATTTATTGCATATTTTAACAGAATTTTTTTATGTCTTCTTAGGTATGGGAGAGCCGATCTAATTTTAAAAATATATTTAGTTTTAATTTGTTAAAACATTTTTTTTATTTCCATACATCGTTATTTTTCCAGTTAAGAATAAATAGACAATGAAAGGGAAGTATTACAATTTTATTTTGAGCTTTTTTTTTGTATCCAATTTTTCATAATTTTTTTTTAAATTTTAAATAATGTTTTGTTAGAAAGTATTACATAAGAATTAATGAAATTTTATTCCTGCATTTAAATAGATTTCATAAGAAAGCTATCTATTGTAATGATTACCACGATTCGACTTCCGGAAAATTTTGATATATCTTCGTGTTTCACATCTCCCAGATCCCAAAACTACCGTCAGTTCAAAAGGTTTTATATATATATATATATATATATATATATATATTTCACTTTCTTGTGGACACGTTAACTGTCGTAATTTTGTACCAATCACTTTCAAATTAATACATGAAATATAACGATTCAAAATCGCTGTCGAGTTCGTTAATGGTCAAAATTGGACCATGGGAGGGGAAATGCGGGGGTATTTTTCGAAAAAACCAAAATATTGCTATAACTTTCTTATTAAGTAAAATATAGAATTCCTTTAAAGTTTCTACAATTCTTTGGAAAAGTGCCTAAAACTTATCTAAGTAAAAGTTTTTGATATCACCAACCATTGGCTCAGGGAGTGGAAAAAATGAGATTTCAAAGACAAAATAAATCATACCTCCCTTAATAGGCACAGTATTGAATCGGTTTAAAGTAGTCGTTAATTCTTTAAACATTACCTAAAACGTGGTCTGAAACAATTTTTTATCTGACCAACCCTTACGGCAAGAGATGACCAGAATGTTGCTGGAATTGTAAGAAGGTGGACATTTTTTTTATCTCTTACTTAGCACCGGTGAAATCTACCTCCGCCTTTCGGCATTCCGAAAAGATTTTTTTTTATTTCTGGAGTGATTTGATTGGTTTGATGTTATTTTCCTTACATTTCTGTTCAAAATGATCCCTTTAGTCTCAATATATTTACTATTGAATCTTCAGTTAATCTGTTTTTTTATATGTTTGTATATATTTTCATCTTTGTTTTCCGTTACTCCTATAAATACTTCTAAGATAAACTGTTTGTTGATATTTCAATATATGGGTCATCAAAATATTTTGTTAATAGTAAATTTCAAAGGGTTTAACTCTTTTCTGTTCCGTGTTTTGTTATAATAAAAAAAAAACGTTAAATTAATTATAATTAGCTATAAAACTACATTTGATTGCAGCAAATCTATTTTTGCATTTTCTTGCTTGTATTAGTCTACACTTATATCTACGTACATCACTTCTTCCGCTCATTTTAATTTTACTCCCAATATAATAAAATTCAGCAACTTATGTTGTATTCGTTTCCCTTATCGTAATATTTCATAATTTTTTGCTTAAATAAATAGAATTATCTGCAGAGAAGTGGACCCTGACAAAATTACGATTAAACAGTAATCATTGTTTTTAAGATCCAAATATTTTGCAAATCTGATTTTTAGAATAGTTGAAATAACTTACTTTAGCCAAAAAATTTTACCAAAATTGTCTCCTAACTTGTAGAAAAGCAATTTAAACATCTTTCCCTGTAATTATTTTAGAAATTATTATTACGTTTATGCATTCAGTTATTATACATATATATCTATGTATATATATATATCTTTTTCTAATCAAATGAAAGATAAAAAATACTATATAATTGTAGAAACAATGTAGTTATTAAAATTAATCTTTAAAATGGTTTACTTTAGTGAGAAAGGTTGAAAAATTAAAATATGCCCTCCCACCTTGATAATGCCAAATTTACGAGTAGATAAAATATATACTTTTTAAGTGGAAAATATACAATTATTAAACGTTAGTAGGATTAATTTTTTAAGGGGATTTTTATTATCTCCTACTGCTTAAAAAAATAAAATTAAAGATGTTTCCTCTCTGATAATTTAATTAATTTTTTTTTTTATAATTTTGAGATATTTCAAGGTTGAAACAGTCAGTAGTTTAAAAAAGTTATGAAAATAAATTGTTTACAGGTGATGAGTGTTTTTTTATAAAGATTTTTTGATGATATTATTAATATTAATTTTTATAATTTTAAATTTTACTACCAGTTAAGCCCACTGTACGAAAAAATACAACGACCTATAAAAAACTATACTTGGTAATTTCTTTCGCGAAGTTGGAAAATGTGGAAGTATTTGCAAGATCATAATTCTCCCAGGCAAAGGGTCATACGTCCTCTTTCGTGTACATTTTTTAAAATAATTTTAATTTTTTTATGGGTATTAAAGTTTTTATTGTGTTTTGGCATGCATGATTTACACCAAAATGTACCATTATTTACCATGGGTAATATAACATTAATTACTAATCAGTCATATCATTCATAGTAGTAGTTTCAACTATATGTACCATTAAGTAAGTATAACTTATAATCAGTGGTTCCCAAACTTTTCCGAATCGCGACGCCCTTTTTCAATTAAAATTTTTCCGTGGCGCTCTACCCTAAGTAAAAGTATGACTACTCGTAAGAGATAAAAATAAATAAAACTCCTGTATTTTCATTATTTTTTTTAATTTTATTAACATTAAATTAATAATTATAAATGGCTTGGTTCAATTAATTATGAATCTTTTACAGTATTTCGCGGCGCCCCTGTGAAGAGGCCGCGGTTCCCTGGGGCGCTGTGGTGCACACCTTGGGAATCACTGCCTTATATATTTACAATAGCTAATTGTAGATGCAAAGGAAATGAATTTCTCTGTGCAATTTATTGCAATATCTCTAAAATCATTGCGCGGCCGCGCACCCGCGTAGCTTAGCGGAAACTGTAGTCGTGAGTAACGCCTACGGACATAAAATATTGAAAGAATTTTCGGTTCAGTCTACTCACAGTAGTAATTAACTTGTATTGAAATAATCTAAGCGGATTTAATTTAATTTTCTTATCTGGTTAAGTTTTAAGGGATATATTTTATTTTTTTAATATTTTTAAACAACGTGGGATTTTTAATTGCTTCCTCTTTAGTGTTAACATATCCTTTTTTAATACGAGTACTATGTATTTATTATTATTAATTCGTTTATTTCATCTTGTAGAGAAAAATTCGAATCGATTATATATATATATATATATATATATATATATATATGATTATATATATATATATATATATATATATATGATTATATATATATATATATATGTGTGTGTGCGCGCGTACGCGTGTGTAGAATGCTTCTCTTTTTTGGGAGTGTTATTGAAAAAAGTTTTGTTTTGCTATTATTCCGGCTAGTTTGTTTATATTATTACCGATCAATGATATATTTAAATATTTTAATTTGTCATCGAGTCAGTCGCTTGCAACGTACATATTCTGAACGATATACCGTTCACCTTATGTTGGCGGCTGGCTCCGGCGCATCGATATAAATAAAACGCGTTCCCCGCTGCTAGTTAGTTCTTTTACGTGATCTCTTCACAATGCAGAGACCGCATGATTTGATAATAATGGTCGGTTTTCTTTTTTGGTTGGATTATGTCCAAATTTTTTTCTCCAAATTCGGAGCATAAATAATCCTCAAAATTGATTAAAGTACTAGAATAGTTTTTAATATTTATTATTAAATATTTATTTATTGCTACTTGTTTAAAAACGACCCTTCGAATTTTATAATTATTAACATTTTACAGTTTTTTAAAAGATCTGTAGTACCGACCCTTGTACATAAAACATATGTTAATATTTATTTAGCTTTATTACTCAGGAAAAATTTAATCTACAATCATGGAATTAGTTTGGATTAAAGGGGTTTGATTTAATTAAATTTTACTTAAAATCGGTAAAGAATTTAAAAAAAAAATTGTAGTAAACGAAGTTGGAATTGTGGACTTAATGAAAATTTTATCCTTTTTACGAACAAATGAATAAAAACTACACATAATTAACCATCGACAGAATTTCATACGTTTGTCAAAATCAGGCGGTAATAACTCTTGTACATTTGTTGTATTGACTGGATATAATTATTGCTCCTACATAACATTCGCCACACTCTTGATTGCGAAAGCTATGAAACCTCTTGATGAAAGCTATGTGACAACCTTCTGATGCTTGAGGTGTGACATATGGCATTCAATATTGCTTCTTCATTATTGGAATTTCTTACAAAACGTTCACGACCAGCACCGAATCGTTGTGATTTAATGGTACTTGTTTTTCGAACTCTCCTTTCTAAAGCCTCAAATGTTTTACGGTACGGTACTTTTCGATCTGAATAATTTTCCCGGTATTCACGCACAGCAGCAGCCATTCTGTTTTTATTTACTTTACCACTAAGTTAATAAAATGAAAAAAAAAAAATTGTGGTGTTACCCATTTTGAATGACGACCGAATAATAACAGCAAAAAACCGCTCAAATGTTAGACATTATAGTTAATTTTTGATCAACCGTTATCGCCCGAACCTATGACAAAATAACAATTTTTAATTATTTAGAAAATGGTTTCAAAATTATTTTTGTAATTTACAGCATTTATTTGAAAATTATTCTGTAAATTTTATATATATATATATATATATATATATATATATATATATATGTGTGTGTGTGTGTGTGTGTGTGTGAATTTATTTAGAGAGTGCTATCAGTTTTAAGAAGCCCGTATTCAAATATCGGGAAAATGCCACGATATTGTTGTCAGAGTTTAATTAATTACTATGGTTCAATTTGAAGAAATTATTATATTTTATTAAATATTTATTTAATATAAACAGGCGATATTACGAGGTTAAAATTCACATGAATTTCTATAGAAATATAATAAGAAACTTTTATTGATGTTGATTATTTTTTGCTAAAACTTTTTTTGGCAAGATACTGTACATACTATGTAAAATAATCACGTTGTATCTTTGCCGTTGGGTTTAAAGTTTAATAACCAATTTTATAATAACGATAAAATATTCGATCATTTATTTTATTGTTGAACAATTTTTTATTAAAATATAAAATTTCATTTCGTTAAATTTTTTATAAAATGCTAAATAAAAATATCATTATTGCATTATAACTTATCTCAAATTTACCGTTCGTGTAAATCAACCTGAAAATCTAAAAAAATATTACTAACTCTTGTTAAATTAATATTTTTACTTCCTTGTACGAAGTAAAGAAAGCATTGTGATCGCGAAAAATGTCCGTTTCCAGATTTCAACGGAAATATCCATTTGACCATCCCTGAAACTATTTGAACTAGTTTCGGTGTGACGTCTGTACGTAGGTATGTATCTGTGTACATATGTATGTACGAATATATCTCGCATAACTCAAAAACGATTAGCCGTGGGATGTTAAAATTTTGGATTTAGGACTACTGTAACATCTAGTTTTGCACCTCCCTTTTTAATTGCAATCGACTAAAAGAAAATTGCAAAAAAAAGCTTGGAATCAAAAAGAAAACTGGATTTTGGACTCTTACTTAAGTGCAGTAATAAGCCTTTTTTGAGAGCTTTTCAATGATATATCATAAGTAGTACTTATTTTCATTGGTTTCAGAGTTATAGCCAAATAAAATTTTAATTAATGATATATTTGGATCTTAGGGGAAGGTACAACGGTTCGAATAGGACCTCATCTCCTTTTTTTAATTCATATATATTGATCTATTAATAATTATTAACCTCTCATTGTAAAAAAAGTTTTACTATAAATAATTATTCAATAATAATAATAATAAAAAAATATGAAACAATATCAGAAGTTTTTAATGAAATAAAATTTTATCTATAATTCATTTTAAAAAAATGTGTAAATGTAATTTAATATGCATAAAAGGAAGTCGTCCACATTCGATTTTTTTTTTTCATTTTACTGTCTGAGTTTGGGCGTCTTTCGTCTGTTTTTCAGTTTTGTCTATTAATTAGAAACAAATTGTTAATTTTGATATTATGCTAAATTAAATGATGTTAAGAGGTAGATTTACTTAAACATTACGTAATAACGAAGACTATATTGGTTCTATGCAGATTTTTGCTGTAAGACAAGGAGTTAGCTAATTATTATTTTATACCTGCATCGAAGCGAAATATTTATATTCATTTCTTTTATGTAAAATTATATTTCATTCATAGTGTAAAAATGGTTATTTTCCATTATTACTTATATCTTATTAAAACGAACCAATTTTTTTTATTTTGTACTTTAAAAAGTAACATTTCCTGATTATTTTTGTTATATTACTTGGAAATTATCGGATAAGCGATTAAATCATGGCCAAAAAAAAAAATATTTTAATGGTTGAATAATGAGAAACCACTTAGTTATTAGTAGTTGATGGTACGTAGTTTTAGAACTGATTTATAAATTTTTTACATGGACGTAAAGTTGTGTTATTTTAAAAATTGGTCGGGAAAAATTTTTTTTGCGTGTTTTCAGCTTTTTTTTTAAAGAAAGATTCTAGTATTGTAATGAAATTATAGAAATCAAAGAAAGAAAAGTGATTTAGGGATGAAATAAAAATTTAGATTTTTGTACGTTATTTTTGTGGTGTTATTTATTATTTTTAAATAATAATAAAGCGATTGATTCATAATTTCATCAACGTTTTCGATAAAAAAACTATCGGTAAGATTTAAAATTATTCAATTTTACATTTTTTCTCATTTGTAAATAATTATTTAAAATACTGCCTAAGTTCAGTTATACAAAAAAAAAAAAAGCTGGCAACTAAGTTATAATACGTTACTGGAACTGGTTATTTATTTTTATGTAGTGGAAGTATGATACGTAAAGTAAACGAACAGAGTTTAAAAATATTAAAAAAAAAGATATTTTTAAATTTAGATCGGCTCCCCCTAACTCAATATTGTCTCTTAAGTATTCTTTCGGGCCACTTCCTTTACTACTATTGCTTAGGAAGACAAAACAAATTGGTTAAAAATATGCAATAAATAAAAAGATAGCTTTTCGATTTTTGAGGAAGGGGAGAAGTTGGGCAGTTTTTTTTTAACGGTAAGATAAGCACGAATAGTGCTTTAATTTTAGAAAATTTAAGCTGTTTGTATTTAATAGGCATGTTTGCGAAATTTTGAGAATATTGATTCCAAAGAATCCATCTACCACACCCACTGAAGATATTGATCCAGGGGATCAATATTAATATTATTATTAATATTTATTTTACCATCCTGGCCTCATAGGGGGAAAATCCCGCCATATGAATGTTATGGTCGCCACGCCACCCCCTCCGTTCCTAGCCCTGATGGGCTTTCCCGGAGGTCATTTTCAAAACCTCGGCAAAAGGCTTCTCTTAACCTTGTTCTTGCTTCAGTCAGAATGCCACCGATGCGAATACCACATGTGACATTCCCATTGGTGTACTGTTACCTAAAGAACTCGTAAAAAGAAACAAAACACATCTCGTCAACTCTTGATAGACTGATTTGACGATACCCGAAGAAACTGACCTGCTACTCCAGAGTATATATGGTGAGTTCAACACTCAACAATGAACTATACTAAAATAAAACGTAGATCAAAACATAAAGCAAAAACAAATCACAAAAACATAAAACAGGGAAATACTAAAACGAAACAACAACCTTAGATTCCCTCCGCAATCCTCTTGTCAAATAAACAAGAAGATTTTCCACGATCGTCCATTCAGCCTTTCTTTTTCCTGTTTAGCCTCCGGGAATTACCGTTCAGGTATTACTTCAGAAGATGAATGAGGATGATATGTATGAGTGTAAATGAAGTGTACTCTTGTACAGTCTCAGTTCAACCATTCCTGAGACGTGTGGATAATTGAAACCCAACCACCAAAGAACAGCGGTATCCATGATCTAGCTATCCAAATCCGTATAAAAGTAACTGCCTTTACTAGGACTTGAACTCTGGAACTCTCGACTTCCAAATACAGCTGATTTGGAAAGACGCGTTCACCACTACCTTATAGATAAAAAAAAGCAACCCGGTGGGTTTCTCCAATTCACACGGAGATCCAACGTCGACCCGACAAATAGTCTTCGTGCGCATGAATTCATATTAATGGAAGGCCAGCTGTAACAAATTGCCTCATATACACAAGTCTGTGACAGATTTCATCAAAATCGGTTTCTCCAGTCGAAAGTTATTAAGCTTCAAACACACCAACATATGTATGTACATACGTACGAACATTATCCCCATTTTTGTTTTTTGGGTTTCCTGGGTCATGAAATACGAGAAATAAAAAAAACGTACCCATTTTTGACTAACTACCAAACTTTCCTTCTTGCAGTGTAACTCCAGAGTCTAGAGTTATGATGCTAGGAAAGTAAAAATTAGGTTTTATTACAGGTTTTATGTACAGTTACCTAAAGAACTCGTAAAAACAAACAAAACACATCTCGTCAACTCTTGTAAGACTGATTTGACGATACCCGAAGAAACTGACCTGCTACTCGAGAGTATATAAGGTGAGTTCAGCACTCAACAATAAACTATACGAAAACAAAACGTATAGTTTTCGTATAGTTAATTCTTAAAGTTATAGTTTTCAGTTAATTTCTTAAAGTTTAACTGAAAAACTCGATTGTGTCATTTCTCAACTATTTACAATCAAAATCAAATTATCTTTGTTTAAACATTTTTTGTTGCATTTAATGGTAGTAGTTTACATGCTTTTTTTTGTACAGAAAAATGTTTTTTTTTTTTTTTAATAAAACTTTAGTATGTAATTTAATTTTCTTAAAATCTTGAGTTTTATCGAAATTTCATATTACCTTTACTCTGATGAAATCTGTTACTGTTAAATAAAACCATTCGGTGTCTGTAAATGGATTTAATAAAACAAAGGCGGAAATTTTAGTTAAAACAATATTTTTAAACTGAATTTGCCATAATACTGATTAAAATAAGAGTATATAATTATCATTCAAAAAATCGTAATAATTACTAAAAATTACAAAAAGTATCATTAGGCAATAATCAATAAAACAATAACTTGTTCGTTCGTTGTTGTCATCATCATCAAATCTTTTCTTTTTTAATTTTTTATCGTACATAGTTTAAAATTTTGCTGGCGTAAGATTACAATAATATTATTTATAACAACAGATTGCAATAATTATAGATAAAAAAAAATAAATAAGAAATTATGATGAAACAGTGAGTTACATCAAGTTGAAAATAATTTTCCGTAATCCAATCAGCGATAATGGATTTGAAATTATTTTTATTATAATCATTTAAATTAAAGGGGATGGAATTTATAAAGATTCGATTTATGTCGATTAGCTCTCTCTAATAGTTGTGAAATTAGATAAATGATATCCGATTATTATAATTGTTTTTCCTTACATTGTAAATACATTCATGCGGTAATTCAGATTCATTACTATAGTTATAAAAATATTTAATTTCACTTAAAAGATAAAGTTGTCTTGTAGTTAAGATAATGACAACCTTAAATGTTAACCGACTCGGATATATAGTTCGTTCTTGGTTTATTTAGTTTTGTATTTATAATTAGTTTTGGCAGTGTAAATAAATCCATTAAATGAGTCAAATGCTCCGACTAATATAGTGTATGTAATATCTGAAGGCGGATCCGTATTATAATATGGTATCATTCCCTCCATTGCTCTTAACATCACTCAGCGACTTCTCCCCACTTCAGCTGCCCAAGTAGTGTATTCCAAAGGCCACATCAATTAATTTGCACCATATCTAATTACGATGTCATTATTATACTAACGGAGTATGTTCTGGTAATTTATTATTACAAATAAAATTATTTATGTCTAATATTCTGTTCAAGATGTATAAGATATAATTGATTTATTATTTTTTTGAAAGTATGTTTTTTTTCAAGTACGTTAAACTAAGGTTTTGCTATAAATAAACAGTAACAATGACGCAATACAAAAGTATATGAAATGAGTTGTTTATTTATTATTGTTATAATGTTATCATTTTCTTTGACTTGGTGTAGTTATTTACGAAAATTATTTCTAAATAGCATGTACGCACTAATAGCTAATATTCTTTGGAGTTTTTAGGCCTATAAAACTGCAAAATAAAAATATTAAATTGTTCAAAAAGTAAATAAATAAATAAAGTGTTAAAGAAACGTCGGTGAAAGTAATATAATGATAATCACAATTAAATTTATTATAAAACAAAAATTATAATATAACAAAATGGTAAACAGTATTCTTTAATAATTAAGATTTTAAAAACCTGTTTTGTTCTTTATATGATAAACGGTTTCGATTTGAATATTTGTGAATATCGATAATATTAAAAAAAATCTGATGTGGAGAACACATTACTTCCTTGTACGCCTATTAAATTACATATACACATTTTTTTGTACTTCATTTAAACTTATTTCGTTTAAAAGAAAGATAGGATCCTCCAATTCTTTAATAAAAGTGGACAGTTACACAATTGCTAAACTATTAGTTTTTATTAACATCAACCATTTATACAATTCAACAATATTAATATTAATGACAACAATTTATATAATTCAACAATCGTACCTGAAATATTAGAGTAAAAGTCTCTTTATTACTCTTTAAATAAATGTAAGCCTTATATGTTTTTTAAATTATTATGATGTAACCACCAACAAAGTGAAAACAAAAATGAAACAGGAGAGGTTATTAAATTTTATAGCGATATTTATTGTCAAGTAGACTGATGGACAAATGGATAAATAAAAATAATACGATTCTAAATTGTAATTTTCAGTTAATATTAAATAATCAGATGTTACACCAAATCTGATGTGGACACCACATAACTTAATTGTACGTCTATTAAATTACATATACACATTTTTAAAATACGTAAAATTTTATTTTACGAATAACTTAGATTTTTTCATTTTTCTTTTTTTTTTACTGCTATTATTGAATTATTATTCATTGTAAAACTTTTTTACAATCGGAAGTTAATAATCATTAATAAATCAATATATTTAATTTATAAAAAAAGTCGGATTCGAACCGATGTGCATTCAACTTAGAAGATCCAAATATTTCATTAATTAAAAGTTTTTTTTGGCTATAACTCTGGAACCAATGAAAATAAGTATAACTTATTATATATCGTTAAAAATTTCCAACGAAGGCTTATTACTGCAGTTAAGAAAAAGTCCAAAATCCAGTTTTTTTTACTATGGGCTTTTTTGGACACTTTTGGTCCAGTCGATCGCAATTAAAAGGGGAGGTGCACAACTAGATGTTACAACAGTCCTAAATCCAAAATTTCAACATCCTATGGTTAATAGTTTTAGAGTTATGCGATTACGTACAGACTTCACGTCGAAACTAGTCAAAGTGGATTCAGGGATAGTCAAAATGGGTATTTCTGTTGAAATCTGAAAACTGAAATTTTTCGCGATCTCAATACTTCCTTTACTTCGTACAAGGAAGTAAAAATGAGATCAAATGAAATGTTAATTATTTTTTTAATATTTTATTTATCTTTTAGAATAGATAGATGTTTCTTATAAAAAAGAAAAAATCAGTGAGGGAGTGGCACATGTCATATCGTATATACGGATATTATGTTTATTTCTTGCATAAATAATTATTTTGTTACTGATTTTTGACCGCAATAATAAAATAAAAAAGAATAATAGACCAAACAAGGAAAACGCGATATTATACATTTACATATATTACGGTGCATTTATACTTGTATCTGTATAATTTTCCTGATAAAAACTATAATACTTGGCTAATAACAGTTCTGTGCCCATATCCTTTAAGGTAAAGAACAATTCAATTACATGATACATCATCTGTAAACATACTTTTTTATGAAAGTATATTTTTGTTAATTTGTTTTGACATCACACCTTAAGGAACACGCAAGCATCGTTATGACTTATTTATTTTTCAAACTTTTTTCACTTTTTCTCTTATTTTTTACTTTCCTGTTTAGATAGCGCTATAACGGAACTATATCTCTAGAAAGAAAAGTATTGTAATCGGTCCAACTTGGACATATGCGATTTCCACAGGATCCTGACGTTTTGACACCTAAGGAACCCAATAATAAAATAACCGGATGGAAGTTTTCCGGATGTTCCTATGTACGTGTTGTGTTCTGTGTTGTTTTCTGGATCACCTTATATCTCCAGAACTACCGGACCGATTTTGACCAAACTTGGTGAGATTATTTCTATATATGGGGCATTAATGTCATTAAATTTTCAACTTAAAAGGTCAAGGGGGTGAGGCTGTAGAGCAATGTCACCCTCAGTATCTCGAAATTTCGCGTAATTTAGGTCATATTTTTATTAGGTCCATTTGTTAACGATTAAAAAATAACAATATTTCGAAAAAACGTTTTGAAAAATCATACCACCACCCCAAAAAATTCTGTTGTAGTCATCTGCTATGTTGTGAAGTTACAGGTGAGCGGTAGAATTAAATAAATGAATAATATTTAAAGTGTAAAAACTTAATTCGGTCTGGCTGGTTCTCGAAATTGATCACCCGGTCGACTCGGTACCTGGTGCGTTAAGCCCGCGGCTACACTACACTGCCGACTGAGAAATTTACTGAGGGTGACCTTTTCTGGGGTCATCCATAAATTTACTGAGGTCACCCTCAGATCTCGAAATATCGAGATACTGAGGGTGACCTTGCTTTATAGCCTCACCCCCCGTTGACCTTTTAAGTTGAAAATTTAATGGCATTAATGCCCCATATATAGAAGTAATTTCACCAAGTTTGGTCAAAATCGGTCCAGTAGTTCTGGAGATATAATGTGATTTAGAGGCCAACACTGAACACACACACGAACATCCGGAAAATTTCCATCTGGTTGTTTTGTGTATTTAAATTTGTTGTGTGCAAGTTCAAATTTCAGCGAAACCAAATTTCACAACGAATCATACAACTAATTTCAGCGAAATCTCTTGTATGTAAGTTGTGAAATTACATTAATTTAGTTAGTACCGACCATCGCCACTAGTACCGCCACACCCGCGCGAATTAAATCCGTAATGCACGCGTGCTTTGATTAAAATCATTGAATTAAACGAAAAAATGTTATATTTAAATAAAATGATAAATATTTTAAATTAAATTGTGCTTGTATGTGTGTGTAAGTCTTGCATCAGAAATTTGTGTTGTCAGCTTTTTTCCTCTCTTCAGTCCATCCATTGGACTTCCATTTCTGTTTCTTAGAAACAGAAATTTAGATCCAGAGTTTTCTGGTTGAAATCCAGTAGTTTTCTGAAAGCTTGTCTATCGTAACTTATTTTTTGAATAAATTTAAGTAATTTTAGATCCTTTTTAGCTTCTTAAACCATTTATTTTGGTTTTATTTTTTGGAAAAAGTTAAATAATTGTTTTTTTATCAAGTTTCATCAATTCCATACAAGTGATCATAAAATTGACTCTTATTTTTATCATTGTCCTTTTTTCAAAATTTTGGGAAATTTCTAGCGATTTTTCTCAGTTTAGATATTTAGTTTTGATTTGGGATCATGGATTTTTCTTAAATTATTTATTCAACTTTCACTACATTTTTCCTGAGAAACTTTATAGGCCTTCTGCACTATATAACGCTTCTGTTAAAAATAAGCATTTATACGAGTAGTGTTTTACTTTCCGTTTTTTGATAAAGATTTTTTTATTTTAAATGTTTCTTGTAAGATGATATGCCATTTTTCATTTTTTTTGTACTGTGTCTTCTTTTTCAAAAACATTCCGGATAATTATTTCACCTAAATATTAAAATCCTTTTTGAATCTTTTGATTGATTCTTCTTTTAAAATGTTCATTGTTTGGATTCTCAAAACCAGTTTCATTGTTTGGAAATTTTACAACCAATTTTGTTCGCATATTCTATCTAATTTTGTTATTAAAATCGTACTTTATTTATTTATTTTATATTATAGAATATATAATTTTTGAATGACTGTTTAAATCTTTTATCATTTAATCGTAATAGTGATATCAAGAGTTAATTATTGCTGATTTCAAACTGTTATTGCGTCGCTTGTAGCCGCTTGTGTTCAATACTATCATACTGTTTTAAGTACTACGGTGGATATTAGCGATTGTTTTAATAGTTGAAGTTTAAAATGTATGTCCAGTCTTTGAATGAATGATTTACCGTTATCAATGACAGAATTTAGATTTATTATAATATGCAGGAAATGAATCCTACGATTATGTACTTATTTCTGTAATGTACTTTCAATCACTGAAATAAATTTTATTCACTACAATCGCTAATCACTGTAATAAATTATGTATTGTAATCGTACATTGTACGTACTAATCAAATAAAAAACATTCTCACCGTTTAGAATTGTGTTTGTTACATATTATCACGCATTTATATGCGCGATACGAGTAAGCCATCATAAAATTGTATTATGTTTACATTACATTTATGCTCTTACATATTTATATTATGTACTAAAGTTTCAAATGTATAATTTATCTTTACATTCTGCTCAAAGGTTATTTATATGAATAGAGAATGTTAAATCGGTATAAATGTTCGTTGTTATGTAAAACTTCTAATTGTTTTCTTATAGATAATTATAATCTCTATTGTATATAATCAAATGCTCCTCAATTTTGAATTTTGTTTAAATTTTTGGTTTGTTGGTAAGATTAATTTACAATAGTAGAAGATATATTAAAAATTAATTCTGTGAGTAATTACGTAAAATTATTTTTCTTTCATTGTAAAATTGTATCATTTCGTTTAAAATTAATGAAAAAAAACAAAATAAACAGCAGTATAACAACAACAACGTTGCTGAAATTGTGACTCATTGGTGTAATTGTTAAGGCTAAACAGAAAATATCATCCTTCAGAGGATGAATATGAAGTCTTGTGCAGTCTCAGGCCGATCATTCCTGAGATGTGTGGTTAATTGCAACGCTACATTAAAGACCTCGCAGTTTATCATTAAAGCTAGATCAGCTACATCAAAACTCTTTAATTTCCATATTTATTTGTATCAATGCGTTGCTCAGATTGGTATCGGGAGATATGCAGCATTGAAGATAAAAGTGGCCTTTTCTCTTTAATGTGAAATATTTCGGTTCAGAAAAATCGTAGAGACATAAAAAAAAGAAGAAATTAAATCTAACGTCTTAAGCTTTTAAATGATTTTAATGCAGTTTACGGGAAAAAATTTCTTTTCCCCATGCGTTCGATCAAACGCGAGGAAAAACTTTCAGATTATTAAAACCTGATTATTTTTTTTAAATTTGATTTTTGAAATCTGAAATATACTGTCAAAAAGTAAAGTATTCAAGCTTTAATTTTTTTTTATTCGTCTTTCTAAGCCTCTTGGTTGCAAAGTTAAAGTAGTTTGAATACAATCATTTTTTATCGTAAAATATAGGTATCTCATTAATTTTTTGTACTAGTGTATTAGGTATTTAATTTTAGTTTGAAATATCAGGAAAACATAATTTCTACCTTTCTTTTTTTAATCATCTTTCGCCTTCCTAGACCGCCTGAACGCCCCCAATTTTCTATTTTCGCCAGTCTTAGAATCATTTTACTTCCTTGTACGAAGTAAAGGAAGTATTGTAATCCCGAAAAATTTCGGTTTTCAGATTTCAACGGAAATCTCCATTTTGACCATCCATGAATCCATTTTTGACTAGTTTTGGCGTGACGTCTGTACGTACGTATGTATCTCGCATAACTCAAAAACGATTAGCCGTAGAATGTTGAAGTTTTGGATTTAGGACTGTTGTAACTTCTAGTTGTGCACCTCCCATTTTGATTGCAATAGACTGGACCAAAAGTGTCAAAAAAGCCGAAAATTTCAAAAGTTTAGAGTTTGCACTTTTTCTTAACTGCAGTAATAAGCTTTCATTGAGAGCTTTTCAACGATATATCATAAGTGGTACTTATTTTCGTTGGTTCCAGAGTTATAGCTAAATAAAATTTTAATTAACGAAATGTTTGGATCTTACAAGGAGAAGGCACATCGCTTCGAATCTGACTTCATTTCCTTTTATTTTTTTTTTAACTTTTTTTTTTTAATTTAAATATATTGATTTGTTAATAAATATTAACCTCCAATTGATACACATGGTTAAGTATCCGACACGTTCTCATTTACACCACATAAGTAGTACTTGAGCGATGTGAAACAAAATTAATATATAAACTAGTATAAAATGCTGATACGGACACCACAAAAAAATGTGATGCAATGTGGTGTCCACCACAATGCTATTGTGTACCTGTTCACTTTATTAATGAGTGAGGATCTTTTTTTTTTTTGTCTTCAGTCATTTGACTGGTTTGATGCAGCTCTCCAAGATTCCCTATCTAGTGCTAGTCGTTTCATTTCAGTATACCCTCTACATCCTACATTCCCAACAATTTGTTTTACATACTCCAAACGTGGCCTGCCTACACAATTTTTCCCTTCTACCTGTCCTTCCAATATTAAAGCGACTATTCCAGGATGCCTTAGTATGTGGCCTATAAGTCTGTCTCTTCTTTTAACTATATTTTTCCAAATGCTTCTTTCTTCATCTATTTGCCGCAATACCTCTTCATTTGTCACTTTATCCACCCATCTGATTTTTAACATTCTCCTATAGCACCACATTTCAAAAGCTTCTAATCTCTTCTTCTCAGATACTCCGATCGTCCAAGTTTCACTTCCATATAAAGCGACACTCCAAACATACACTTTCAAAAATCTTTTCCTGACATTTAAATTAATTTTTGATGTAAACAAATTATATTTCTTACTGAAGGCTCGTTTAGCTTGTGCTATTCGGCATTTTATATCGCTCCTGCTTCGTCCATCTTTAGTAATTTTACTTCCCAAATAACAAAATTCTTCTACCTCCATAATCTTTTCTCCTAGTATTTTCACATTCAGCGGTCCATCTTTGTTATTTCTACTACATTTCATTACTTTTGGTTTGTTCTTGTTTATTTTCATGCGATAGTTCTTGCGTAGGACTTCATCTATGCCGTTCATTGTTTCTTCTAAATCCTTTTTACTCTCGGCTAAAATTACTATATCATCAGCAAATCGTAGCATCTTTATCTTTTCACCTTGTACTGTTACTCCGAATCTAAATTGTTCTTTAACATCATTAACTGCTAGTTCCATGTAAAGATTAAAAAGTAACGGAGATAGGGAACATCCTTGTCGGACTCCCTTTCTTATTAGGGCTTCTTTCTTATGTTCTTCAATTGTTATTGTTGCTGTTTGGTTCCTGTACATGTTAGCAATTGTTCTTCTATCTCTGTATTTGAACCCTAATTTTTTTAAAATGCTGAACATTTTATTCCAGTCTACGTTATCGAAAGCCTTTTCTAGGTCTATAAACGCCAAGTATGTTGGTTTGTTTTTCTTTAATCTTCCTTTTACTATTAATCTGAGGCCTAAAATTGCTTCCCTTGTCCCTATACTTTTCCTGAAACCAAATTGGTCTTCTTCTAACACTTCTTCCACACTCCTCTCAATTCTTCTGTATAAAATTCTAGTTAAGGAGTGAGGATCATCGTATCTCATTTTCAAATGAAATAAATTTAAATGAAGTGCAGCAAAAAATACGTATATGTAATTTAATAGGCGTACAAGAAAGTCATGTGGTGTCCATATCAGATTTTTCTTAGCCGGCCTCCTTTGCGCGAGTGATAGCGTCTCGGACTTTCATCCGGATGTCCCAGGTTCGAATCCCAGTCAGGCTTGGCATTTTTCATAGCTAGAAAATTGTCATTTCACCTCATTCTCTAAAGAAATACCTAACTAAAGGTGGTAATGGCGGCCAAAAAAGCGTCCTTTTTATTTATACGTAAGTAACCGATGATAGTAATTTTAAGATAAGCTCTTCATTCGTCTCTTTCTTACGCGAATCAACATATCTATTAAATCTGCAAATGATAATGCTTTCTTTTTCAACTCAATCTTACACTACTCACCAGATACCTTTTTTTTCTCTTAAACACATTATGTAACGAAAACCGTTAGTACATCGTAGCCCGTCGATGACAAGTTACTCATGTAAATTGAGTAGCAAGTCTGTATAACGGATATACTGTGTTGAAAACTGATGATCGATGCAGATATCTGTGCCGGGTTGGCATAACTGTGCAGAAATTAATTGTTGCGCTTGTAGTCGTCCTAAGTACCAGCTAACGAGTCTATAAACAGTCACATCAATCAACATTAATCAAAAAATGCATTCGTGTTTATAACGCCCGCTGGCTATTACATTATGAAAACGGATTAAATCATTTGCAGTCGCTGAAGAAACAGCTTGTCTATTGAAGATTTATATCTTAAAATTTTTTTAAACCGGTGGAGATGTTGACCGTTTGTAAAAAAATGAGATAGTAGTTTTACATCAATATATAACTTAGTATTTATCAGTAGAGCTGTTTTTTATGAAGGAACTATTTTTCGATTAGATATGACGTTTTAATGAAAATTCTTTTTTTCTTTAATAACCCTTTTTTTCCATTCCGTTGTTAAATGAAATTATGCGGGTGCGACATAGTGTCGTTAAAATGTGTAGTTAAGTATAAAAAAAATGTTTATTTTTATTGAGAAACAAGATAAGTGTTTCCCTTTATTACAGCCACATTGAAACCGAGCGATAAAATTAAAAATAGTACTTAAGCGACAAAGTTTTTAATGTACTTGAGAACACAAATACTTTTTTGTTGTACAATCTTAATGTTATTAAATACATTTGTACTGTAGGGAAAGCAGACGAATGCGTAGTACTTTTTTTACCGGCTGTTACCTTACTTAAATCGGGAAACATTTTGTTAAGGTCAAAAACTAATGCACTTCTTGATTTTCTCTTTGTTGGCGTTTTAATTAATATCTTCTGAGTTAAAGAAATAAATTAATTAAATTTGTTTTTTTTTTTGTTTTTGTTTGTTTAACCTCCTGACCATCGGTATGTATTGCTTTAGAGAATGAGATAAATGATTTGTAGCGTGTGTGAAAATGCCAAGCTTGACCGAGATTTGAACCCGTGACCACCGGTTGAAAGGCCGAGACGCTACCACTTCGCGCCACGGAGGCCGGCAAATCTGTGGGTTACTATATCTTACATGTATATTAGCATGCGGGCGGGTTTGGCCTACGTTGGCATTGTGCTGAATTTAACTTTTACTTCGGTTAGATAAATTAATTATTATGGTCGTACTACTTATAGAAATTCACAAAAAAAATAAATTTTACAATGACTTGTTAAACTAGTTGTGCCAAAGTAATCTGTGCTATGAGGTAACGTAAAAGACAGAAAAGATGAATATTTTAGGGCCTATTTGATCAAAAAAAATTCAATATTCCCCCAGTGAACACACTCACAAGTGCGCACGCTATATACAAAATTTTAAAACTTTAGAATACAATTATGTAAACAAGAGATAAATATTAAAAAACACGACTACTGAAAAATAACATTCCTGATAAACATTGATGTTTAATGTAGGATAATTAAAGAGCGCCTAGTGACAATTTAGTATATAGTTTATTATTTAAATAAATTTTAAAAAATAAACTATATACTAAATTGTCACTAGGCGCTCTTTAATTATCCTATATATATATATATATATATATATACGGAATGTCATAGGCTCTCTCTCTCTCTCTCTCTATATATATATATATATATATATAGCCTATGACATTCCCGGTAGCGTAAGGATTCCAACGCGGGATCATACATCTAAATCGGTTCAGCTGTTGGTACGTTGGAACATACATACACCCTAAGTACATTACAGTCTTATAATAAATTTGACATTGGGAAATCGTCTAATAAATTCATAAGAATTTTTGTTATGTTTGTTTTAATAAAAGTTGATTTTTTTTTTGTTGATCGTAAACTTTATGGAATCAGTTTTCTCAGAATAAAATGTTTGACACGTTTTGATAATAAAATTTACGCATTTATTAGTCGTTTAATAAAGTTATTCCAGTTCAAACATAAAACCAGTTTCTTCGTCACCGAATTTTTCCCGCTGAAATGCAGTTGTGGGACCTGCTTTAATTGATTTTCAGGCCAAAAATCATAAGAAACCATTACGTTTATTCGTAATATACTGAATTTCACTGGGGAAACTGAAATCCGCGCGAAATTTTTCGCTAACAGTATTTCGATAACAAAGCGTTTTCGTTATATTTCTCTGAATATTTTTCCTTATTTCAAGCTCTAGAATCAGTTTCTAGATTATTTCCCTTTCTTTTTGAACCATCTGCATCTATATATAGACTATGACATTGCCGGTAACGTAAGGATTCCAACGCGGAATCATACATCTAAATCGGTTCAGCCGTTGACCAAAAAAAACGGTGGAACAAAAAAATAAAAATATATACATACTCTTAATGTATTACACTCCTTTTTGGGCAGTCGTGTAATAAATCAATTTAAAATCTATTTGAATTTTCTTAAATGTTAATTAACATTTAAGTTTGTACCTTACTAACTTTTGATTATATAATTTATTTTATTTATTTCATTAAAAATTTCAAACTATTGTAGTATTAATTAACAAATGAAATATAAAGTCTGTTAGATAATAATATTTGTAATGTAAATCTACTGCAGTTAGAATCTATTTCTGACCGACCGAAGCGAGATTCCTTATTTTTCCTGTTTAGCCTGCGGGAATTACCGTTCAGGTATTACTTCAAAGGATGATATGTATGAGTGTAAATGAAGTGTAGTCTCGTACAGTCTCAGTTTGATCATTCCTGAGATGTGTGATTAATTGAAACCAACCACCAAAGAACATCGGTATCCACGATCTAGTATTCAAATCCGTATAAAATTACTGCCTTTACTAAGTCTTGAACACTGCAATTCTTGAAATCAAATCAGCTGATTTGGGAAGACGCGTTCACGACTAGACCAACCCAGTGGGTAACCGAAGGGAGATCCTACTTTAACTTAAGTGTTTGTTTGACATTCGTGTATTTGTATATACGTTTGCGAAGCAAATACTTCTCGTTTAAAAAACACTTTATAAAATTTTACGATAAAGTTCTTCGTTATTAGGCGCAACGCACTATGTGTAATGAGTTTTCATAAGATTTACACTTTCAAATACCGGCTAGTCACGGGTGATGGTGTGGTGCTGAGGAGGGGTTGTTTCCATCACCAAGCCGCAATCACTCATACATCTACCCTACGCCTGATATTACCCATCAATTCTAGATTGTTTTTCAGCGGCTACGCATTAGATAATTAGTAATTAGATAATTACTTTATAAGTCATCTTTAAGCGTAATTTTTTTTTCCCGAGTTCGTTAAACTATTGTGAATTATTTTTTTCTTTGTATATTTTTAAATTCTTAATGATTTACTATAATGTGTGTCTTCGGACTTCTTATTTTAAAATAAATAAATAAAATAGATAGAATATAGTGGATTAATTAACTGTTAATAATTTCCTGTGATCATGGAAAGTGTGCTTTCCATACTTTTGGTACTGATTAATGAAACCTTTCACAATCAATTTCGGTCTGTTGACAGTTCCGTTTTGTATTTCTGTTATAATGTATTTCGATAATTGCTTGTGTTATTTTAAAAAAAAAAATTATGTTTTTTTAGAAAAAGCTTAATAAAAACAACCAGCAATTATAATAAAATAAACTCCAAATTCAGAAAAAAAACCATAAATAAATCCAACATAATTTAAAACTTAAAAATAATTTTTTTAAAACTTAATAAAAAATACATCCAAAATTGGATTTTTAAAAAAAATTATTCTTTTATCTTTTAATGTTTCAAAAAATCAACTGAGAATATTTGTTTATTAGTTTTCTTCTAATTGAGGCGTTTTCCGGATGTTAACAATTGTCAGCCATTATCATAACAGCGGAGGGTAATACAATCCTCAACTAAAGATAGCTGTTGCGTAAATGTTTACTGGTTTTTTAAAATTATATTTTCATATTACTATAATTATATTAAATTATTGTATTTTAATTATAGATCGAATTATATTATTACTTTTAGAAACGTTTATTTTTGTTTCCAGATGTGTTTATTTGGGTAAAATTTATTTTATCGCTGAGATTAAACTAAATTTTTTTAAAGTAATTTTTATTCTGATAATCAAAAAATATTAAAATTTGAGATGCTTTTTAACTAAATTTGAGAATTTTTTACAGTACTTTTTAAAGCAACATTATACAATAATTCAACTTTCCTGGCATCATAGCTCTGCTGCAAGAAGGAAAGTATGTTAATCGGTCAAAACATGGGATATAGATTTTTTTGCATTTTTTGCGTGTCACGACCCAGGGATCCCAAAAAACAAAAAAAGAAAAGGATAATGTCCGTACTTACGTATGTACGTGTGTTAGCAATTTTCTCAAAATCTTTGCAAACATCCTCACTTTATATTACAAATTTAGCCTCAAATTCGTCGTCTTTTCAAACAAAAAAGAAAAATATTTTTATTTATTACATATTTTTAGTAGTTTTTTAAAATGTTTTTCTAAGTATAATAGTAATGCAAGTGGCTAAAAAACAAAAAAAATACTTTGGAAGTAATTTTACTTTGGTGAAGGGAGCCGATCAGTTTAAAAATAAGATTTTTTGAATTTTTTTAACTTCTTTCACCTTTCATTATTTTTTGCTGCATAAAAATAAGTAATCAATGCCAGCAAAGTATAACAACTTTGTGTTCAACTCTTTTATTAGAAAAGTAAGTTAAAATATTCCCCTGTCGATGAATCAAAATTTTAAGCTAAATAGAATGAACGGCATAGTTCAACAACTTCTTTGCCAGATTTAAGTGTATAAAAACAATAAAAAAAATATTTTTTTAGAAATTATAATGCACATTGATATACATGGAACTGTAAATAAATCTAGTATAAAAAAGCTTTGCGATATAGTTTATTTTTTATTACGTATATCTATACTATTTTATAAAGAGGAAGAGGGTTTTTGTTTGTTCTGGATAAACAAAAACTATTCGATCAATCGCAACCAAGTTTTTAGTAATATTTCTTGGCAGAGAAGGTTTTTGGATATATTTCATTTCGGAAAAAAATCAGAGATTTGCCGGTTGAAGCACAAACTGTATTGAATGAAATTAATGAACTGTGAACAATAAGTCTCTATTACTGTGTGAGCTGGGTTTGAACAGAATTATTCGAATCAATCGAATGAATAGTATAACAAAAATTATAGAATTAAATTTACGTTAAATAAAATAATATTAAAAAGATTTTAAAAATTTCTGTTTTTAACAATAATGGACTTCCCGTGGGGTGTACGTGTGAGGCTAGAGTGGTGAGGTATGCGAGCACCACGTGAGAGGCTGGAGCAATTAGCACCATCAACTGTTAACAGATGGGGTGGGACACCGTTGTGGGAGGTGCGATGGGGTGCTCTTATAATATATCCCTGCGAACAATCGTCCGATTTTCAAAATTCAAACGGGGTATTTGTTAGTAAGTTGAAGGCTAACTTTTGCACCCATCAGATATATTCTCATTCTAACAGATCAGGGTTATTCGAAAATGTGTTTATATATTTATATATATATATATAAAGCTTATCTGTTTGTTTGTAATCGCATCACTCGGGAACCAACGGACCGATTATTTTCAAATTTGCAGAATATATCCGTGTTATCCAAGGGAAGGTTTTAAGCCGTCGACCGAGGCCCTAGCTCCGTTGAAGGTTACGATATTAAAAATATTCATTATTTCTTCGCCACCAAGGAGGTTGAAGTTGTGAAAGATATTCATTAAGGAAAAAATAAATTAATTCTTTTACTTCATTGTTATATTTCTGCCACCGTGGCAAAGAAATAAGTTATGAATATTTCGTCGTCAAAGGGCGTGTACTTTAGTTACCATAGTTACTGTTATTCTATCTTTTGTAATTTAGCTCTTTTTCAAGTTTCTATGAAGTCTGAACACTATAATTATTATTTATCAGTATTATTGTTAACAACAATGACGATAACGTACAGTATGGAGGCGATCGAAGCAAGCTCTGCGGGTTTCCAGGGTGCCGTTCCCCCTGGCAAATTGGGAATGATTAGCGAAAAGAGATCTGTGGCCAGATTTAGTATGTCATTGTTTAATCAAAATATATCGTTTAAAAATGAACTACCTATTTTATTTTACTATATAAGATAGGTCAGCACCATAAAATTACAAATACCAAGAAATTGTTGAAGTGAAATCCGATTTGAGAAAAAAAGGTACGGTAGGTAGAAAGGTTTTTCTACCTGCCGTTGGTATAAAAACTAATAATAAAATGTTATACTATATACAGATGCACCGTGAAGGGCAGCCATCAAAGAAGTGGATGAAGAGCTTCTCCTAACTATCCTATAAAACTTAGAATTAAATTAAATCAAATCAGCAATTGCGACTCCCTCCGGAGAAGGGGGCGCATTGCTCCCTCCAAACAGTTAGTGCCCCGTTGTGGTGTATTCCTGCTAGCCTATTAAGCGTTAGCACCGAAAGGACTTTAGTGGGCGGTCTGAAGGGGAATTATGTCGGGAGGACAGGTTTCATAAGCCTAGCCTCCCGCGGTCGGATCATAAAATGGTTTCGAGAACGCTGGTAAAAACGGATTGGAATGCTATTAAATCCGTCCTTAAAATTTAAAATATTAAAACTTAAAATTTAGACCCGTCATTAAAAATAAACCCTTAAAAACACGCCCGATTCTAGAATCATCCAGCAGCAAGGGACACTGTCCAGGTTCTGCGATTTGTAGGGAGAATTTGTGAAACTCCCGCCAACTTTGCATTCCATTCCATTATACTATATTTAAAATCCAGTCAAACCAATTTCATCAGCGGCTTTGCAGACATGTCAGGTGGAACTTGTTGTTAGACCAAAAATAAGTTTTATTGTATTTTATTTTATCTTTACCTTTTTATAATTTTTTTCATTTAAAATATTTTATTATTGGATTATTTTTTATTCAATTCTTTTTCTATGTTTAATAATTTTGTTAACCTTGTTAATTATTTGTGTACGCAAGGTATGAAAGCACGTTTTCATAAATGAAAAACTTTTATTTAAAAGAAAAACCTATAAAAAACTTTAGGTTTTAAATGATAACCTTTTTGATAAAAGGTTTAAAAATATTTTTTAAACCTAACTTATCTATTTTCTTTTTAAAAAAAAAAATTTTAAATAGTGCTTTTGTAGCTTAAGGTACTCCAAAACTAACGTATCATAAAACTTAGTTGTTTTTCATTCTTTTGTCCAGTTTTATATATTTAGTTTCTCTTTTTTCCCTCCGGTTTACGTAACTACAAAATTTTCAATTCATTGTAATGTCGCCCAGCATTCAATTAAAAAATTTTAATGTCTTGAAAAATATTACTTTTATATACTCTTATTTTTTCGGTGTTATTGCAGATAATTGTTCCACATTTACACCTGAATATTTGGATTTTCTATAAAATAGTTAAAAGGATTTATTTAAATTTTTTGTTTTGAAAGCGTCAGCCATTACAATGAGTCACTACATAGTCAGTTAAATAAGGAATTAAATAAGCACCGGTTTTATACATTATATCATTAAATCCTGTTTTTATTTCCTTCACTACAGTCAGTAACAATTTCCTTCTACAGGATTTCTTATGGTGTAAATTAAAAATCACTTCTTGAAATTTGCAATTCCTGGAAAACATTTCTTTGTCGCTTTTATTATTTTTATAATTACTAATGCGCACGTTATTTTCCTTATTAATGTATATAATACAAGTTACATATAAATTGAATGCAACGTAGCCATTACTTAAAGCCATTAATTACTTAATTAAATTTTCTCCGAAAATTTAATTTGTTCTGTGATTTTGAAAAAATTTCAGAATTTCCGTAATGTAATATATAATTTTAGGATGTTTGTTCTTAGAATATGAAAAATTGTAATTAATTATATAAGTATTCTGCTATTGACTGGAGAAATCAATAAACTAATATATTTTTAAAAACTCATTGTTTTGCTCAGAAAGAACTACCTCTGATATATCAATTTATACTGTCATTCTTTTTTTCTTCTGGCTTTGGCGTATTCTCCTTAAAAGCGAATTTACTATCGTACTTGCCCTGATATTAATGATGCTTATTGTAAACTCATTCCTTATGGTGAACATATGTAATGCTTTCTTTCTTTTTCCTGTTTAGCCTCCGGTAACTACCGTTTAGATAATTCTTCAGAGGATGAATGAGGATGATATGTATGAGTGTAAATGAAGTGTAGTCTTGTACATTCTCAGTTTGACCATTCCTGAGATGTGCGGTTAATTGAAACCCAACCACCAAAGAACACCGGTATCCACGATCTAGTATTGTTGTTATAACATATGTAATGCTGAATATCGCTTACATTCCAGAGATGTTGACATATGCTAATATTTAACCCTATATTGGCCTCAGTAAAGAAACTCAAAAGGAAACCATTTCCCTCATCTACGAGTATTTCGTAGTAAACTTGTCATGTTATGTTTGTCTACTCCATTTCGATCGATTGTTGTCTTGTGTCAGGTCACGTACAACTATTGCGATTATGGCAGTTGGTTTACATGCATATTTGTTAGTAAATAGAAATCCGTGGATATAAGCAAACGTTATAAGCATGTACAAATAAAATTCTACGCTAACGGTTAATGAAATAAATTGAATATCTAGATTACGCTTTAAAAGTCATCCATGAATTTTAATTAAAATTTTAACCTAGATGGTTATTTTGATTAATAGACTACGGGAAAAAATATATACGATCGGTAAATTTAATTAATTGGTGAATTTGATTAATCCCCTCTAACGTTGGAGAAAAAAAAAATAATTTGTATATATAAGGTTAATTAAACTAGGCTAGCAATCGTAGGTTATGTTTGGTTTTTTCTCTTTTTCCTCTCCCCCTGGCCGGATCCTGCAGTTAACTATTACACAGCCCAAGGGAGTGTCCTTTACTCTAACGGGCCTCCACGTCTCGGCCCGCCAGTCGGATCTCACTTTGCTTCCGCCTCAAACCCCCAAAGTAGGATCCACCAGGTCCGGCTATGCCGTCCCTGGGACCCCACTCCGCTCTCGGAGTGGGGACCCAGATTATATTTGGTTAGGTTATCATAATGTAACTCACCGGGTTGGTCTAGTGGTGAGCACGTCTTCGAAAATCTGCTGATTTGGAAGTCGAGAGTTCCAGCTTTCAAGTTCAAGAGAGTAGTAAAGGCAGTTCATTTTACACGGATTTTATTACTAGATCGTGAATACCGGTGTTTTTTAGTGGTTGGGTTTCAATTAACCACACATCATACAAATGGTATACCTGAGAATGTACAAGACTACACTTCTCTTACACTTATACATATCATCCTCATTCATCCTTTGAAGTAATATCTGACGGTAGTTCCCCGAGGCTAGACAGGAAAAAAGGAAAGTTATAATGTAACCAAACGTAATCTACGCTCTCTTCACTCGCTAACCTCGTTTAATTAATAGTAATGTTTTGATTATTTAAATTATAAATTCATTAATTACTGCTTATAGTCGATTTTTTATTTTAATATATAAAATATGTTAATATGGAGAATATGTAAAATGACTGGTGTATTTAATAAATTGCTACATATGTATTAAATTCTCCAACTATGGAGGCGATTAATCAAATTAACCGGTAATTTTGCATAATCACCGGATTAATAAAATTTACCGTAATATACATAAAATAATATGTTCGTGAGTCATTCTTAATCATGCCCAGAAAAAACTACTGAAGATAAATTGATGAAAATTTGTATATACGTTCTTCTAACGGTGTAAGTGTACACTAAAAAAATGAGTTTTTAAAATTCCGATTTTAAAGGATTAAAATGGAGTAACAATGAAATTTATTATTTTTCTAATTTCTTTATAACAAATGAAGATATCAAATAGATTTTTGGTTGTCTAATCTTCATTTGATTATCTAAAAACCAATTTCTAGATTTTTGAAATTCCAAGTTTAAAGGGTTAAAATGGTTTTTTGATTTTTTTTTTTTGAAACGCAACTATTTTTTGAATTTGTCGGTTACAAATGAAGATATCAACTTGATTTTTGGTTTGTGTAATCTTCATATGAATATATAAAAACACTATTTCTAGATTTCTTGAAAGTTGTGAAGAAAGGTAAAAATATTTTGAACAACGGCTGCAAATTTTCCTTTTTTGCAACTATACTAAACGAGATATTCACTAGATTGGAACTTGCAAGTGCTTTACAGATAAATATCTAAAAATTGTTTGCGGTTTTTTTTTAGTTTCGTTTTTTGTCGGCGTACTCAACCAACACAGCACAGCCACTATTACTGTATGTGCTACACCTGCTTTCGGTTACTTGAGTAAAAAAATAAAAAATAAATTGACCGCGACGGAAAACACAAGTAATCATATAGCGCGGTGGAAGTCACGACGGTGATTCTAGTAAAGTAAATAAAATTAAAACATCCCAACCCCGTTGGGGAAGACACTCGCCTTGTGACGCTTCTGGTCGCTACGCCCCCCCCCCCCCCCAGCCGTTCATAGCACTGGTGGGTTTTAAGGGAGAAACGTCTTTCGCCCTCTAACCTTTTACATCTCATAGTCATAAAACCAGCCCTTGTTGGGATGCCACCGATGTAAATGCCTCCGTAGACATTTACATTAGTGATTTTAAACTCACTTTTGCCGTCGCTGCAGGCCCCACCCGGACATCTTGAATGTTCTACACCGTTGCCCTCTGAACTAGCTAACCGAGTTCGCGGAAGCACGAACCCCGTGCCTAGTTCTACACTTTATAGAGCCAATTTCGTGTAAATGTTTTATAATTTATTAATATATTATAATTTCATAATATATATTCCAGGCAGATTTAAAATTAGAACAATTAAATAATAAAAGTATTAATTGACAGATAATCAGTACTTACGAAACCCTATGAAATAAACATTTTAACCTATGTTCTAGAAAAGAAATAAAAGTAAAAAAAACCTGTTGTTTTAGACAATCACAATAGAAAACCAAAATCTAGTTAAAAGTTATTTTAACTAGAAAAAAGGAAAATGTTATAATTCAAAAAAAGTTAAATAACCACATAATCTTAACTCAAGGTAAATTCCATTCTTCATTTACGAATTATACGTAAAGATTGTGATATCTTATCTTAGGCTTGTTCAGGTCTGGTCTGAAGGATGAACAAAAGGTTTTAACTGGACTTCGAACAGTACGTACAGTTCAAATTTTAATTACTCGGGTTTTTCTGTTAGAAAAATTCCAGGAAAGACTGGGGCCAAACAATGATTCGTCAAAACTGCCCAAACGGGTTCACTGAATTCTATAGCACATTTTAAACGACTTAAGTGAAAGTCTGAAGAGGGGCGTGGTTAAAGATAAATTTTACGTGTCCTACCCCCACTGGTAAATTCACTAGTAAAAATAAATTAGAATGATTTTTAGATTTAATAAGTACAGTTTGTACGTAAAAACGTGTGACAGAAATTTCTGTTTGGTTATTTGTTACTTTCGTGGATGATTTTGGTAAGTTTTACTGTACACTTATTACCATTTTTTGTGCTAATTCATTGAATGTTAACAGTTTTGGTTAAAAGCAAAGCGTATTAGCGTCTAAAAATTGTATTACATCTAAATTTTATTTGTTAGTCTATAATACAAAGACATCGATGTTTTATTTTAAAACAGCTTCTTCGTAGGTATGCAGTGTATTTTTTGTATTACGATTGATAATGACAGCGTAAAGGTTTTCGGTTACGAGGTGGCAACTCGGAAGTACGAGCATTCGGCTGTAATGAGCATATTTGATCGGCCCCTTGAATCTCGTAATAACAAAGTTTTACTGTATTTTATTATAAAAATGGTTATTCAATTGATAATTGTTGAATTCATTTGTTTATTATTTTTTTATGATAAAATTTACTCAGAAGTTGTGTTCCATAAATATAACCATTAAGTATTAAGGTAAAGTACGATTTTATAATTTTAGTTTGACATTGAAAGTGGTTTTATTCAACCACTTACTGCGGTAGATAAACAATTCGCTCATTGTGAACGTTTCTTTAACCTGCTGAATCACACTTGGCAAGGAAGAGAGTAATTTTATAACAGCGTTTTAGAATCCATGGAAAAATAACAAGTAGCGACTAGTTTATGTAATTTTATCAAAAAACAGTAATTTAATAAAACAAATTTGATAAAAGCTAAAAGCATTTTGAGTGATTGCGTAATCGAATTATCACATAAAATACAAAAAAATTTCTTTATCATGTTGCGAACTCCTTTCCCGATACAATTTTAACCTGAAGATTTTCTGCAGAAAAATTTACATCAAGTTATTTTTAAACGTATTTTTTTATTTAACCGAGTCAACAAACTAATAATAATATTGCAGCTATTGAAGTTTAATTTACTCAACTTTTACGAAGTTTTCTATTTGATAGTATGAAATTGATTAAATACATCCCACACCACAACCATTCCTCCAATACGGCTATGCGATAAAGCCGACCTCGACTTTTATCAAGGAATTGACAACTCATAAACAGATACAAACAGGAAAATGCTATCATAAAAAAAGGTTGCGACGATTTTGCTGAGATTTTGCGGTAATTTAATAGTTTCACACTTTCCCTAACCACAAAACTAAAAATTGTTATTTTCTTTATTATTAAAAGAAAAAAAAAATTGTTTTGTTAAGCTGTTTATAAAATTAGCACGTCGTATGTTTACATACTTCGTCGTAGTATCATAACGTATTTTTTCTTTATTTTGTGTTTAATCTCCGGGTCCACCATTAGGAATTACTTCAGAGAATGAAATGTGTGTGTGAAAATGTGCCATGCGCGACCGGGATTCGAACCCGGGACTCCGGATGAAAGGCCGCGACGCTACCACTCGCGCCACGGAGGCCGGCATCATAACCTATTATTAAAAAATCTAATGTGGACACCACATGACTTCCTTTTACGCCTATTAAATTACATATACACATTTTTTAAATTGAGAAGTTCATAACATTTTATTTCGTTAAAAATTTCTGATTTTTTTTTAGTTATTTATTTTTCTGTTATTGAATTATTATTCATCGCAAAAGTTTTTTTTACAATGAGAGGTTAATAATTATTAATAAATCAATATATTTAAATTTAAAAAAAAGTTAAAAAAAAGATGAAGTCTGATTTGAACCGATGTGCCTTCCCCTTCTAAGATCCAAATATTTCTTTAAACTTTTTTTTTGTTATAACTCTGAAACCAATGAAAATAGGTACCACTTATGATATTTCATTGAAAAGCTCTCAAGAAGGGCTTATTACTGCATTTAAGAAAAGTCCAAAAAACAATTTTTTTTGGATTTTGGACTTTTTTGGACGTTTTGGTTCAGTCGCTTGCAATCAAAAGGGGAGGTGCACAACTAGATGTTACAACAATCCTAAATGCAAAATTTCAACATCCTACGGCTAATCGTTTTTGAGTTATGCGAGATACATACGTACGTACAGACGTCACGCCGAAACTGGTTAAAATGAATTCAGAGATGGTCAAAATGGATATTTCCATTAAAATCTGAAAACCGAAATTTTTCGCGATCATAATACTTCTTTTACTTCGTACAAGGAAGTAAAAACAAAGTTGTAATACTTCGCTGACATTGGTTATTTATTCTTACATAGTTAGAAAAAGATGATACGTGAAAATATATCAAAATAAGTTTGGAAAATTCAAAAATCTATATTTAAAATCTTGATCTGCTTCCCACCTCCAATATTTCTCTTAAAGTATTTTTTTTTTTGGTCAGTTGCACTAAGGCTAGGCCTAGAAAACCATAAGAAAGTCAGTTCAGAGATTTGCAATAAATAAAAAGATAGCTTTAAAATTTATTAACAATAAAAGCTAAATAAAGCATCCACGCATGTACTGAGCGTAATTTAAAGTTCGGTTTTCAAAATTTTGAGAAAATTAAAACCCAAAAATCTATTTACCCCACCCTCGTGAAGATATTACCTCAAATTTTACAAGATTTCTTGTCTGTACAAGATTTTATCAAAATAGGTTTATTCAGTCAAATTTTATTAAACTACAAACACGCCATCATACACACGTAAGTACGTACAAATATTACCCCCACTTTTTTTATTTGCTTTTTGGGTTCCCTGGGTCATGTAACGTCGAGGAATGCAAAGAAACCCATACCCAATTTTTTGATTGATTACCATACTTTCATTCTTGCAGCATAGCTCTAGAAATATGATAGCAGGAATGCAAAAATAAAGGTGTAAGTAAAATTTCCATTAATTCAAATATTTTTTTAAACAGATTACGTATCTCATCATACTTAATCACATTTTTCAAACCATATTCAAAATGTCGTACTTTCATGATTTTATGTAAATAATTTCTGAAGTTTTTTTTAGGTTCTATGTAAATTTTGAGAAAGTTCACCGACATGGTATTTTTAACAGATTTAAAAAAAAATTAAGTTTTCAGTTGGATAAGTACGTTTTAATGTAATGACACCGATTTTTGACCGAAGTGTATCGAATTGATATTTCATTCAGTTATTCTGCAGCATAACGAAATGTTTGATGATGTTCTTACCATGATATACAATGGTGAGCATCCCCTCCCCTTTTTCAACATAAGTCATTGAATGAAGAACGTGATTGCCTGACTCGGTTTTTATTATTTCAGTCTATTTATTTTTTCCATGATTTTTAACTATATTTTTTTGTTAAATTAATTAAAGTACAACAATTAAAATTATTGGAAAAGTGATGGAAAAGCTTAACTTGGAACAATTAGTTGAAAAGTTGAAGTTGGAAAGTATCCTGCTTTTATAATCATGATAACTTTTTGTAAAGTTGCTGTGAATAAATTTATTAGATTTGTCCTTTTTCCTTATTTCAAAGATCAAATGATAAAAATTACCTTTATCCTCAGTTGAGTGTATATTATCGTTTTCCGACGGTTTTATATATATTTTACGAATCTATGATACACAGAGTCTTCATAAAAGAATGATGGGGTTTTGAATATGTATTAAATGAAAACAAAGCTAATTACAATTGATGTGCATTTTACGAGAGGTTATCTCTAAAGTAAAGGCCCTTTCATTGTAAAAAAAATACTTTTAAAACTTTTTAAATATTTTTTATTTTATTTTATCGACATTTATTTCGTAGGTTATGTATAGTTAGGTTATCATAATGTAACCCACCGGGTTCATCTAGTGATGAGCGCGTCTTCGCAAATCAGCTGATTCCGAAGTCGAGAGTTCTAAGGTTCAAATCCTAGTAAAGCCAGTTACTTTTATACGGATTTGAATATTAGATCGTGTGGATAACTGTATTATTTGGTGGTTTGGTTTCAAATAACTACAAATCTCAGGAACGGTCGACCTGAGACTGCATAACACTACACTTCATTTGCATTCATACATATCAACCTCTGAAGTAATACCTTACGGTGGTTCCGGAGGCTAAACAGAAAAAGAAAGTCTCATGTCCTGTCCTGTTCTTAGTTTACTACAAAGTAAAAAATAGACTTCAAAAATGAAGTAAAAATAGAATTTTATAAATTTTGTCTTTTTGAAGGCTGGTCGAAATTTAAAAAAAAAAATTTTTAGAAAAGTTTCTGTTACGTTATTACTAAGTATTTATAATTACAATTATTATTTTTAATTAGGAAAGAAGGGACACGAATACAATTATTTGAAATAAAATAAATAAATAAAAATATGCTAACAAGTCGTTCGCTACTGTTATTTATTATTATTATTATTCTTATTATTATTACAATAGTTAGCTTTAATTTAACATACTTAGTCTGATTAAATTCATTAAATGACAATTGGTTGTACACAACGACATTCATTGGGTGACAGCAGCGCTGTTTACTGTCTAATCGGGGAAGTATGAGTGGCATCGTTGACATGTTTTTTAAAACGACTTATTTTTTCTTTTTAATTTTCTATATGATTTTATGACGTATTAAATTTAAATTATTAGTCATCAAACGTAAAGGAATTGTATATTATTGATTTTCAATAGACAGGAACGAACGGTTTATTGTGTTCAATAGTGAACCTTAAACTCTGATCTATATATTTTTAATCTTGATTGCAGATGAATATTAGTTTACCCCTATGGCATGAGAAAATATTTAATTGATACTAACAAGTGTTAGTGGCATATATCATTATAACTTACCAGAGTACTGGCAAAACTTCTATATATCAGTCGTCTCAAGCTATCCGTTTTATTTATCCGAACGATTTTTTGCCGTAATTAATTATCGTAATATTTTGCTGAAAATGTTATCGATTTAAGTCGTTCTTTAGGTGGTACAAAAAATAAAAAAACGAACGACTTATCATATCGTATTTCTGAGAAAATTAAAGTATTTTAGTTCTGAGAAAATTAATGTAAATACAGCCGATTTAATGTAAATAAAAACCTTTAAAAATCGGATTTTATTGAAGAAAATAGACGAAAGATAGACGGAAAATCGTATTATTCTTTCTTTACCTAGTAAACATTATTCTTAATATAGTAAAACAAAAAATGAAATACATGAAATGATAAATGGTAACAGAATAACAAACCTCGGTTACAGTAATTATTCGAAATTCCCTCTTTCACAATGTACACAGCACTGCCCGAAGTAAGTAGGTAGGGCCAACCTTATATTGGTAGGTATTGAAATAATAAAAAGGCGTGTAAATGTAAATGTAATTTTTATTATTACCATCCATTACCTTACGTTTAGAGTAAATATTGGAAGTGGCCGCCATCTTCTTGAATACAAGCTTCGATTTTTTTTACAGCGTTTCCTGCAACTTTTTTCAAAGTTCGTGACTGGATATTTAATACAGCTTGTTCAATATTGACTTTCAATTGTTCAAGTGTTCGTGGTTTGTTGCTGTAGGATTTTTCTTTGAGGGAACCCCATAGAAAAAAATCCGCCGCAGTCAGATAACAAATCTCGACCGATAACACGATTACCAAAGAATTCCTCAACGAAATCAGAAGTTGAATCTCCGAAGTGCGATGTCGCATCGTCATGTTGTAGCCAGCAGTGTCTGTCTTCCTCTTCCAAGAGTGCGATGAACTGAAATAAAATATCCTGATATCGTTCTGCATTAATGGTGTACTCGAAAAAAATAGGACCTATTATTTTCTTCCGCGATATCGCGCACCACACGCCCAACTTCTGCGGGTGTAATTGTTTTTCGTGATAAACGTGGGGATTTTCAGCACTCCAAATTCTACTGTTTCGGCTGTTTACGTAGCCATCCAAATGAAACCGTGCTTCATCTGTGAAAAATAACGAATCCATAACATTAATTCCCCCACGCAGAAATCGACGGAACCGTTGACAATATTGTAGCCGTTCTTTGTCGGGCTCAAGAAGTTGATGAACTGTTTGAATACGATAAGGTCGTAATTGCAATTGTTTGGTCGCCCGATGAATAGTTGATTTAGACAAATTAATTTCAGCACACAAACGTCTGATCGATTTATTTGGCGAGGCGAGTACTCGGTCTTTGATTTCAGTGACTGTATCTGTATTCAACACTGACGCAGATCTTTTGTGTTCCTTGTTATTAACAGAACCGGTCTCTCTAAATTTTGCATCTAACCTTAATACTGATGTTTTGTTTGGAGCTGGTTTATCTGGGTACTTATGGCGAAACAAATCTTGCACTGCAACCACTGATTTCGTACTGAAGTACGACTTAACCATGAAAACACGTTCATCTAGCGAAAACACCATCTTGTCTCTAGCAATACACTGAACGTTACGAATGCATTGTTGTTACTATCGGTAGTTTTCTACAGATGGATGATGCGTGTGAAAATGCCATGCCTGACCGGGATTCGAATCCGGGACCTCCGGATGAAAAGCCGAAACGCTACCATTCGCGCAACGGAGGCCGGCGATTTAACAAAGCTAAAAAAACTTGTTTATCGACACCAAATTTTGTGTTTTACCTAGGATATCTTAAAAATTACTGGAATTACAGTTCTGGGACTTGTTTTATCCTATTTCCCAGCTAAAATTACATAAAAAACCACTAACTTTACTCCTTAATTTGGATCCCAAAAATTGCAGTAGGGCTTTTTTTTATTAGAAGAGCTGAAATCCGAGTGAAATTTTTCGTCAGTCGTAATTCGAAAAAAAGCGTTTCCTGACCTATATTTAAATGGAAATTTTTCATTATTTTCTCCGGTAGAACACTTCCTGAACGTTTCTTCCTAGGACACTCTATAAACAATGACAATCATAATTAATTTATATACTTGGTGGAAAACCTCTCTCCATTGTTCTTTTTATTTTTTACTTCCTTGTAGGAAGTATTATAATTACGAAAAATTTTGGTTTTCAGATTTTAACGGAAATATCCATTTTGACTAGTTTCGGTGTGACGTCTGTACGTACGTATGTATGTGGCATAACTTAAAAACGATTAGCCGTAGAAAGTGGAGATTTTGTATTTAGAACAGTTGTAACATCTAATTGTGCACTTCTCCTTTTGATTGTAATCGACTGGATAAAAAATGTGCATACAGGGGTTTCAATTCTGAAACATTTGGATTTTGGACTTTTTCTTAACTGCAATAATAACCACTGGTTGAGTGCTATTCAACGATATATCATAAGTGGTACTTATTTTCATTTTTCTAGGGTTATAGTCAAATAAAATTTTAATTAATGAAATATTTGGATCTTACAAGTGGAAGACATATCGGTTCGAATCCGACTTCATTTCCTTTTGTTTTTTAACTTTTTTTTTTTAATTTAAGAATATTATTAATTTATTACTGATTATTAACCTTTGATTAAAAAAAAATTGAAAAAATCGAAAGTTATTAGTGAAATAAAATTTTATATATTTTTCATTTTAATTCAGGAATTTTTACAATCAGAGGTTAATCATTATTAATAAATCAATATATTTAAATTAAAAAAAAAAAATTTTTTTAAATATATGTATGAAATCGGATTCGAACCGAAGTGTGCATGGTTGTGGATCCCACACGTTCTGACTTGCACCTCATAACTCCTTGCGCGAAGTGACACAAAATTAATGTACAAACTAATGTAAAATGCTAAGGAAATTTTTAGGTCCATTTTTTTTTTTTTGAGTATAATTGAATATTGCATGTATGAAGACGCGTAAACAGTATACCATTCACACTCGCAATATGGTCAAATAGGTGTCCCGAAGCCCGTGCTTTCCCCTTGTTACCTACAGGAATATGGATCTTAGCTGTCTTATACTGGTTAAGTAGATATAAGAGTTACATTTATTTAAAGATTAATAAAGGGAATTTTACTCTATCCTAATATTTCAGGTAAGATTGTTGAATTAATAATTGTATAAATATTTGATGTTAATAAAAACTAATATTTTGACAATTATGTAATTGTCTACTTTCTTAAAGAATTGCAGGATCGTATCTCACTTTCAAATGAAATAAGTTTAAATGAAGTGCAGCAAAAAATGTGTGTATTTAATTTAATAGGTGTACAAGGAAGTCATGTAGTGTCTACATCAGATTTTTTATTGCTATGTATTGTAGTGTAGTGAATTCCTTTTTTTTTTAGAATTAATATTTTCAAAAATTCTTTGTTGGAAAATTAAACTCTTTGCCATAACTGTTGTTAATCAGATCTTACAATATACGATAACTTTTTTTTGGGTATACAGAAGTTACGATAGGAAGAACAATGAACAATGAGGGATGTATGTATATATATATATATATATATAATCTTGTGTATGTTCGTATTTAACCTATATAAATGGGCACGCCGTATATTTGTAGCACCCGGGACCAGTCTTTGTGTAGTTCGTCCTCATAACCCGCTTGGAAGTATTGATTGTCATGAGATAGAGAGAGTGAGAGAGAAATTGTATGTGAATGTCAGAGAGACATCGGGCTATCACTGAAAATTGTTTTATTTTCTTCAACGAAATTATTTCCCTGCTTATAAAATGTAATATACCTTTAACTATTGTACCATGTATGTGAATCCCACCGGTCGAAGAAAAAACGAGCTTTTTTTTATTCTTCACTCGGCCGTTGTAGTACAATCCCTGGAAAACCTTCGTTATAAAATTTACTCGTCTTGATTTTTGTATCTCTCAATGTTTTTTTTAAATACTTTCATTTCAAAACTAAATTCTGGATTTCAAATATTTATTTGTATGCATTGAATGTTAACGTCAATTTTGTTTTATATTTTAGAAGCGATTTAATTTTGTATCATGCGCTTGTTTTAGAATATTCTGTTAAATTTATGTAAAAATAAGGTAAAGCAGCTATGTCTTGAACTATGTTCGAATCTATGAAAATTTTACTTCTATAATTTTAAATTTTTTATCAAATCGATAAGACATCATAAATATCAATGTATACTTTTTTTTGTCTTCAGTCATTTGACTGGTTTGATGCAGCTCTCCAAGATTCCCTATCTAGTGCTAGTCGTTTCATTTCAGTATACCCTCTACATCCTACATCCCTAACAATTTGTTTTACATATTCCAAACGTGGCCTGCCTACACAATTTTTCCCTTCTACCTGTCCTTCCAGTATTAAAGCGACTATTCCAGGATGCCTTAGTACGTGGCCTATAAGTCTGTCTCTTCTATTAACTATATTTTTCCAAATGCTTCTTTCTTCATCTATTTGCCTGAATACCTCTTCATTTGTCACTTTATCCACGCATCTGATTTTTAACATTCTCCTATAGCACCACATTTCAAAAGCTTCTAATCTTTTCTTCTCAGATATTTCGATTGTCCAAGTTTCACTTCCATGTAAGCGACACTCCAAACATACACTTTCAAAAATCTTTTCCTGACATTTAAATTAATTTTTGATGTAAACAAATTATATTTCTTACTGAAGGCTCGTTTAGCTTGTGCTATTCGGCATTTTATATCGCTCCTGCTTCGTTCATCTTTAGTAATTCTACTTCCCAAATAACAAAATTCTTCTACCTCCATAATCTTTTCTCCTCCTATTTTCAGATTCAGTGGTCCATCTTTGTTATTTCTACTACATTTCATTACTTTTGTTTTGTTCTTGTTTATTTTCATGCGATAGTTCTTGCGTAGGACTCATCTATGCCGTTCATTGTTTCTTCTAAATCCTTTTTACTCTCGGCTAGAATTACTATATCATCAGCAAATCGTAGCATCTTTATCTTTTCACCTTGTACTGTTACTCCAAATCTAAATTGTTCTTTAACAACATTAACTGCTAGTTCCATGTAAAGATTAAAAAGTAACGGGGATAGGGAACACCCTTGTCGGACTCCCTTTCTTATTACGGCTTCTTTCTTATGTTCTTCGATAATTACTGTTGCTGTTTGGTTCCTGTACATGTTAGCAATTGTTCTTCTATCTCTGTATTTGAACCCTAATTTTTTAAAATGCTGAACATTTTATTCCAGTCTACGTTATCGAATGCCTTTTCTAGGTCTATAAACGCCAAGTATGTTGGTTTGATTTTCTTTAGTCTTCCTTCTACTATTAATCTGAGGCCTAAAATTGCTTCCCTTGTCCCTATACTTTTCCTTTTTATATACTTTTGTATACTTTTTAAAAAATTCATTTTTTTTTGCAAATACAATAGCTGTAGAGATTTCATTTATATACTTTTTCTTTAAAGTTTTGACTGTTAATATACGTATATAAATGATTTAATTATTTTTCTCAAAATGAACCGTTATGAGGTTGGAAATAGTTTTGTTTATTATCTAGACAGAGGATACATTTTTACTTTCTTGTACGAAGTAAAGGAAGTTTTCTGATCGCGAAAAATTACGGTTTCCAGATTTCATCGGAAGTATCCATTTTGACTATCCCTTAATCCATTTTGACTAATTTCGGCGTGACGTCTGTACGTATGTATGTCGCATATCTTAAAAAACGATTAGTCGTAGGATGTTGAAATTTTGGATTTAGGATTATTGTGACATCTAGTTGTGTACTTACCCCTTTGATTGCAATTGACTGAACCAAAAGTGTCAATAAAAGCCCAAAATCCAAATTTGTTTGGATTTTGGACTATTTAACTGCAGTAATAAGCCCTCATTGAGAGCCAAATTAAAATCTAGCCAAATTAAATTTTAATTACTGAATTTACTTAGGGGAAGACACATCGGTTCGAATTAGACTTCATCTTCTTTTTTTCTTAATTTAAATATATTGATTTATTAATAATTATTAACCTTTCATTGTAAAAAGTTTTACGATGAATAATAATAACAAAATTCAATAATAACAAAAAAAAAGAAAAAATATCAGCAGTTTTTAATGAAATAAAGTTTTACGTTTATTTCATTTTAAAAAATATGTTTAATATGTTCAAAAGACATGATAATTTAGACAATGATAATTTAATAGGCGTACTAGGAATGGCAGGTCTCCATGGCGCGAGTGGTAGCCTTTCATCTGGAGATGCCGGGTTGGAATACCGGTCAGGCATGGCATTTTCATAGGCTACAAAAATTGTCATTCATCTCATCCTCTGAAGCAATATCTAACGGTCATACCGGAGGTTAAAAAAAAAGAAACAAAAACAAAAAAAAAAAGGCGTACAAGGAAGTCATGCGGTGTCCTTATCAGATTTTTAATTACTACTTTTTTTTTTTAATTGAAATTTTCCAAATTATAGTACTTTCATTTGAAGTTTATTTTTTAATAGAAGTTTTATGATGATTTAACCCTCAGGAGAAGGTTGACTTTGTAACAACTTTATAACTGGTTTAAAAAGTATTGTAGAAAATTTTCTTATTATTACATAAAATTAAAAGAAGAATTGAAATACTTTCACTTTTTAATCTTTTATTTAAATTTCACTTCACTTTTAATCTTTTATCTAAAATTTAGATAATTTATAAAAAATACTTAAAAAGGATACTGCACCATAAACTCGGTGGTGATGTAAATATTTCTTAAATAATTCAGATAAAGATGTAAAGAAACTTGTACGGAACGTGAGATAAGGCTCTGTGTAGTTCTTGAAATGTTTATTATTTTTTACCTTAAAAATTTTCCTACTAATTTTATATAGTTTTAATTCAAAAATATTTCAAATATCCTTTTTAATATAGATTATTACTACATTAGAATACTTTAAACAGTAAGAAATAATGAGAAAAATATCTAATTGAAACAATGTTCGTTTAAAAAATCTTTTACATAAATTATCGGAGAAAACCCACAAAAAAATTACGCAAAAAATGTACTAGCGAGAAAGTCGCGATTGGTTAGATTAAAAAAAAAAAAAGCAGATTTAGTTAAAAGTAACAATATAAAGGTATTATTTTCAAGTAGTGAGGAAGGCTTTCTAAAACGTAGAAATGTGTATTATTTATCGTTATTTTTCCTACTAATTTTCTTGAATTTTCACGTGAAAATATTTTGAATATCGAAATAATGTTAACTACATCATTTAGGATATAACTAGCCAAAAGCAATTGTGAGGAAAAAATAAATACTTATAAATCATTTATTCGGGTTGTTTTTTTAAAAATCTTGTCCTATTTACTTTCCTGTCTAGCGCTGTAGCAGAGCTCAGCTTTAGGAAAAGTATTGTAATCGTTCTAATTTTGGCATATGCGGTTTTTACCGTATCTTGACGGTTTGATACCTAACGAACCCAAAAACTGGATGGAAATTTTCTGGATGTTCGTATTTACGTGTGTATGTTCGCTGTCATCCTGTAAATACCTTATATTCCCAAAACTACTGGACCGATTTTGACCAAACGTGGTCAGATATATATGGGGCACTGATGCCATTAAATTTTCAACTTAAAAGGTCAAGGGGGTGAGGCTGTAGAGGAAGGACACCCTCAGTATCTCGAGATTTCGCCTAATTAAGGTCATATTTTTCTTAGGCACATTTGTTAACAATTAAAAAATAACAATATTTCCAAAAAAAATCTTTTGAAAAAGCGCCCCCACCCCATAAAATGCTCTAAATAAACCAGTAGCTAAGTGGGTATACTGCGCCAACAGTAACACCCTCTCACCACAAGGAGTGCTAGTATAGCATTGACGTACAGTTGCTGTAATCGTCTGTTATGTTGTACGGTTGCATGATAGCGGTGGAATTATATAAATAAATAATATTTAAAGTGTAATAAAATATGTAAAATGGCCGCTAGCACTGCCACACCATTTTAACCCGCCGGGTTGGTCTAGCGGTGAACGCGTCTTCACAAATCAGCTGATTTGGAAGTCAAGAGGTCCGGCGTTCAAGTCCTAGTAACGTAAGTTATTTTTATACGGATTTGAATGCTAGTTCGTGGATACCGCTGTTCTTTGGTGGTTGGGTTTCAATTAACCACACACCTGTGGTTAATTGTCGAATTGATACGCACATCAATGGTCGAATTGAGAATGTACAAGATTATTTTTCATTTACAGGTTGAATGAGGATGATATATATATCATCCTCATTCATCCTCTGAAATAATACCTGAACGGTAATTCCCGGAGGATTAACAGGAAAAAGAAACAAAAGTACCGCCACACCCGAGCGAAATACGGTATACGCGCGCGCTTTAGTTACACTCATTGAATTAAATAAACAAAAAATTATATATTTAAATAAAATAATAAATATTTTATAGCTATGTTGTCAACCTTTTTTTGGAATTATAACTTACTGTGATTCACTAGAGGACCTAGCAGTATAAAAAAATAATCGAAATCCATTTGGTCGAGAATAAAATTTTTAATTGCATAAAAAAATTGATACGAGTAGAATTGAGACCTTTTTTTTCAATTTTTGAAATCTTAAAAAAATTATTTAAATTTTAAATCATTAAATAGTATCGTTCCATTTTTTTTGTTTTATGGTTGATATATTTAGAACCATTTAATATTTAAAATAATAAATAAACAAAAAAAATTAACTTGTAATAATTTTTAATAATTATTTTCGACTTAGTACTGGGGAATGTTATGCTCGGTACAAATCCTGGGAAAATTCAGTAACACTTTGCCATAATTTTGTCAGATTTACGAGAACTGTAAAGGAGAAAATATTACGCATCGGCTATTTGATCTAACATCTTTGTATTTGGTAGTAGTTACCACGGTAGTTATAACACGGAAATGTATAATCTTGTTTACCTCTAAATTTCATAAACACGCAGATAAATATTACCGAAGAAGTATCTAAGTACTTGGTTGGCGTTAGATTTAGAGGTCTGTATTACTATAAATAAAACTGTGAAAAGAAGTTATTTCTACTCGATCGGTTAATACGAAAGTGTAAACGAGCTTCATAAACAATAAATTATTTTAACAATTAAATTTTAGACGTGAGTAATTTTTTTTTAATATCTATATATAAAACTAAGGAAATGCTCAAGAATAATATACAATAAAATAATCTGTGTCAAAGTTCACATTTTAATCTCTTAAAAACAAAAAAAAACCTGGCAGGTATTGCACGACTTTCCGGATATTACTGATAAAAATTAAGACTAAAAAACACAAAAAAAGAATATATATTTTTTAGAGATGGAGAATAGATTAAAAAAAAATCTGATGTGGACACCCACATGACTTCCCTGTACGCCTATCAAATTTCATATACATATTTCTTTTAAATGAAAAGTACATAAAATTTTATTTCATTAATAACTTTTAATATTTTTTCAAATTTTGTTTTTTATTGTTATTATTTATCATAAAAATTTGTTTACAATTAGAGGTTAATAATTATTAATAAATCTATATATTTAAATTTAAAAAAAAGTTAAAAAAAAAAAGGAGATGAAGTCTGATTCGAACCGATGTACCTTCTCCTTATAAATCCAAATATTTAATTAATTAAAATTTTGTTTGGCTATAGCTCTGGAACCAATGAAAATAGTACCACTTATGATATATCATTGAAAAGCTCTCAATGAGGGCTTATCAGTGCAGTTAAGAAAAAGTCCAGAAACCAAATTCTTTTAGATTTTTGGGCTTTTTTGGACACTTTTGATTCACTCGATTGCAATCAAAAGGGGAGGTGCACAACTAGTTGTTACAACAGTCCTAAATCCAAAATTTCAACATCCTACGGCTAATCCGTTTTGAGTTACGCGAGGTACATACGTACGTACATACATACATACATACATACATACGTACAGCCGTCACGCAGAACTAGTCAAAATGGATTGAGGGATGGTCAAAATAGATATTTCCGTTAAAATCTGGAAACCGAAATTTTTCGCGAACGCAGTACTTCTTTACTTCGTACCAGGAAGTAAAAACCTTTCTACATTTTAGGTCTGGAGTCTATTATTTAAAAAAGAATTGTAGATATTTATTGGTAGCTCTATATATGATATATAAAGTTCTTTGAAAAGTATTTAAACCGAATGGAGATAAGACAAAAGTACAAAAAAATATAATTTCAGTTTTAAGCGGTGAGGGTTGATTCAAAAATAAAATATATTATTTTGAATTATTTATATATGGATTGTAGGTAAGAAATTTACGTTTATAAAGTTTTCTTTAAAATGTCTGTGAAGAAAGGTGAAATTGGATTTTACGACGATATCTCCCACCCCTGAACGTATTTTAAAAAAAAAATATGTTCAATGCCCCATATATAGAAGTATTTTTGCCAAATTTCAAGATAATCGGTTTGGTCAATCCTATGACATAAGCCCAAAATATGAGAATGCGACACACATATGTATGAACATAGATACGGTTTTTTTTTGGTTTGATAAACTAGTTGGACTAAAACGTGATAATGTGGAAAAAATCCGATACCCCATGTTTAATATGATAATATTCTCTTTAATATTCTAGATATATTCCTCAGAAAAAGTAAAAGGACCTGGTGGATATTACTTTCTCGTTTAGATAGCGCTATAGTTCTAGAAGGAAAAGTATTGTAATAGGTATAGTTTGAGAATATGGGGTTTTCACCGGATCTACACGTTTTGACACTAAGGAACCCAAAAAAACGGATGGAAATTTGCGGATGTTAATATTCGTGTGTACGTGTATTCAGTTTTGGCCTCTAAATCACCTTACATTTCCATAACTACTGGATCGATTTTCACCAGACTTTGTCGGATTGCCATTCAATTTTCAACTTAAAAGATGAAGGGGGTAAGGCTGTAGAGGAAGGTCATCTTCAGTATCTCAAGATTTAGCCTTATTAACGTCATATTTTTCTTAGGCACATTTGTTAACAATAAAAAATAACAATGTTTCAAAAAAATTTTTTTTGGAAAATCGCGCCTCCCACTCCAAAAAAATGCTCTAAACTACTGCTATGTTGTTACGTCACAAGTGAGCTGTATAATTAAATAAATGAATAATATTCGAAGTGTAAAAAGTAACTCGGTCTAGCTGGGTCTCGAGAACTCGATCCCCCGGTCGAATCGGTATCTAGTGCGTTAACGCGGCTATACCGGTCTACCGACGGTACAAGCAAGATTTGTTCTATGTAAGTTGTGAAATAACATTAGTTAATGCCGACCGTCGCCGCTAGTACCGCCTCACCCGCGCGAATTGAATACGGTATGCGCGCGCGTTTTAGTTAGAATCATTGAATTAAAAATTTTTATAGTTGTTTTTCAGTTATTTAATAAAATAATTATTTTATTAATAACTAAAACGCGCGCGGCAGTTATAATACGCAGCATGCTATAATAGCATAGCAGTTATAATACGATCATTATTAAAATGATATTTATAAATTTGTAAGCGATTAAAATAACCTAAACAAAGAGAGCGAATGAGAAAACGGTTGAAAACTACGGTATTGTTTTACGAGTACGGTTGTGTTACTAGATGTAAGGGTTACGTGATAATTAATATGTTCGTACAAAGCCATTTAGGCAGATTAAGAAAGTTTTGCTTCAAGGTCGTTTGTTTCTCAATTAATTGAGTTGGCGCGACATCTTGTCGACCGTAATAACTTAAGCGTTTTCCTTTTCTCGTAATCGTTAACATCATTTGTCGTTATCAGCCTCTTAATTTCAGAATTTTTTGTTTTTTATAAATTTAATCCATCTTTTTTTTGTAGATAAACAGTGTTTTACATCTTTGTTTTGATCCACCCAGCCTATTAAATTTATTCAAGTCGTATTAATGACATGTCTTTTTATAATTTAAGCGATAATGACTTTTAAAATTATTTATGTTTCAGTTCTCATAACATTATCAAAACTATGTATTTATTATTTGTATTTTACTTACATTATTTATTATTGTTATTTTAGGAAGTATTATGTATCTTAGGAGGAATTAATAGGTCTGGGTTTAACCGTTAGACTTTTAAGCCTACGGCTGATCGTGTAACCATCGGACAGGAAACATTTCGTGGATCGGTCCATAGATAGAGCCTCACGTCATATCAGACCTAAGACGCACCGATTCTACGTGTCCCAGCATCCTGAAAATCGATCTGGTTTAGATAATCGATAGTTTGAGTTAAAATTACACCGATAGAATTGAAAATGAAGAAAAAATCTCGGAGACGTAAGATTAGAATAATTTACCCTGGGAAAAACCGCAATAAGAGATAAGCAAACCCGCTTAGAAGACTTCAAGCCCCTTTCTAAGCAGCTCGAATCAATTTCTATCGGAAGATCGGTGCATTTTTACCCAGATGGGAGGTAGTTATTACTGATCTATGATATATAACTGAGCGACGTAGTTTAATGTGCTCCAACAAAAATTGTTATTCGTTGAAAAATAACGGAAATAAAAGAAAAGATAAAAAACATATATTTCAATTTTAAGAGGTGAGGTTGATTTTTAAAAAAATGGATTATTTTGAATATTTCAAAATGAATATCAGGGTTTTAGAGCTATGTATTATATCTAAATTGTCACTTAATTATACGTGAAATTAATTATTCATTTAATTCATTATTTATTAATTAATTTATACGCGAAATGAAAGAACAACTCAAATAGTTTTTGCTGTGCGCAAGCTCATGAACTGTTTCCTCTACCTTCCGCTTTAAAGCGCTAGTAGCAAAGATGGCAACCCTAACATACGTTCTCTGTTTTGCAGTTTGGAAAGTATGAATCTGTAATTATTGTTGAATTTGCGTTCTGTTGTGATCTCTGAGTGACAGTAACATTCGTAGATAATATAAACAATTTGAAACCACTGGCTATATTTGTAAAGAGAACCGTACAGAACGATCGAGTCTGTCCGAAGACAATGTTGAACGTATAAAAGAGTCTTTGGTGCGTAGTCTTAGGAAATTCGTTGGGATGGTTAGCCGCGAATTAGCAATTCCACTGACATGTGTGAAGGGTTTTAAGAAAACGCTTACAACTGCGTCCATATCGTTCACAGCTGTTACAAGATGTAAAGCCTACAGATTATGGTTTGCGTGCTAGCTTCACAAATGAAATAATGCACTTTGAATTTATTTATCGTATCGTATTCAGTGACGAAACAAAATTTCATGTTAATGGAAAAGTAAACACTCATTGTATCCCCGTATCTGGGGATCAGAAAATCCTCACAGAATATTGCAGTGTGAACAAGACTCTCCAAAACTGAATGTGCTGTATCCCGACGGTAAGTTTACGGGCCGTTTTATTCGTGGAAACAAGTACGTCTGGAATGAACTATCTTGATATGCTACAACTATCGTTCTTTCTTCAACCGTAATACGAACCACAGAACTTTATTTGGCAACAAGATGGTACGCCTCCTCACTGGCATTCTATACGTGATCGGTTGATTAAAATTCTCTCCGACTGGATCGGTCGCGCCGGGGACCAGATGACGAGGCTTGTTTGCCGTAGCCTCCACAATCGCCTGATCTGACCCGTGTGATTTTTTATACCCCCCAAAAAATGGGTGGTTTATAAAGGTTCGTTACCAGCTGACCTGTTGAGACAAAGGATTGAAGCAGCTGTCGCATCAATTTCTTCAGACTTTCCCGATTAAAGTATGGGATGAACTCTCCTAACGGCTGGTGTCGTGTGACGAATGGCCTCTATTGAACAGGTATAGGAAAAATTGTTTGATTTGCTCTTTCATTTCATCTTTAATTATTAATGTAAGTAAAAATTAATAAATACAGGGTGATTCAAAGAAAGGGAAATTTTCAAAGTTGTGTTGGTAGCCGTGGGCGATTGGTACCGCTTGATAAGTGACGCCAGCCTCTCTAACCTAACCTGCCATTTAGTTGTCATGGATCCTTGGAGTGGTGCACAACCTGCATTTGCTATCAAAGCGTTTTACAAAAACAATGTCAGTGTGGAGAGAGCGCGTAGAGAATTTCGCCGTCATTTTAATCTGGGACGGCACGACCGTGTTCCATCAGCATATGCAATTAAAACATGGATATCTAATTTTGAGGAAACTGGTTCGGCAATGAAAAAGAAACCTCCAGGCCGTGAGCCAACCGTCCGTACACCACAGAATGTTCATGCTTTACAAGATGCTGTCACACGAAGTCCAAATCGGTCAATCCGTCGTCTCTCAGCATCTTTACAATTGCATAGTTCAAGTGTGAAGGACTTACAATTCCATCCATACAAGTTGCAGATCGTCCAGGAACTGAAACCGAACGATGCAGTTGTGCGAGCACAATTCTGTAATATAATGCTTCAGAAGATAAATGATAACGAAGAGTTTGTTCACGAACTGTGGATGTCAGACGAAGCGCATTTCCACCTCAGTGGATTTGTTAACAAGCAAAATTTCAGATACTGGGCCCAAGAAAATCCTACGCAGCTACACCAGCGACCGTTGCACAGCCAGAAAGTGACCGTGTGGTGTGCTATGTCATCTTACGGTGTTATAGGCCCTTATTTTTTGAGGATGACAACGGTCTTGCGATTACAGTGACGTCGGCTCGTTACGTAGCCGTGCTTGAAACCTTTGTTGTGGAACAACAAAAGAGATTTCCACCGATTCTTAACACAGCCTGGTTTCAACAAGACGGAGCAACGTCACATACTGCACGAATATCGATGGCAGCTGTACGCCGATTGTTTGGACAACGTGTCATTTCACGAAATGGTGACATTAGATGGCTTCCCAGATCTCTCAGCTTGCGATTAGTTTTTGTGGGGTCACCTTAAAAGCAAAGTGTTCCACAGTAGACCTGCTACAACGGAAGAACTGAAGGCAAAGATCCGAGAAGCAATTGCGGAAATTCCAGTTGAGATGTTACGTCAAACCATGAACAATTTAACTAAGAGACTTCGTGAGTGTTTACGTAGAAGAGGAGATCACCTGCAAGATATAATCTTTAAAAAATAAACTAAAATATATGCATCCTAAAATGGGAACATATTTGTACAATTACCTGAAATAATATTCATTTTCTAAAAAACATTTTTCATTAACGTTATTTAATTTTTTAAATTTCCCGTTTCTATGAATCATTTTGTATTATATAATTTCAAAACCCCGATATTCAGTTAGAAACAGCCTTTGCATTGAAAGTAACAAATTTGCTTTAATAAAATCTTTTTCCCAAAATACCTCTGAAGAAAATCGAGATTGTTTTTTTCACGATATCCCCACACCCCCGGAACAAATTTTGAAAAAAAAATTAATACGATCAATGCCCCATACATGGAAATATTTGAGCCAAATTTGAAGGTAATCGGTTCGGTCAATTTTGAGGTTACGTTAAAAGCAGTGTGACACACATACATATATATTCTTTTGGTCTTGATGAACTAGTTGGATCTTGAAACGGTAAAGATTTGCAGAAAATATAGTACCCCAGTTTTTTTGCATGATCACCATACTTCCCTCTTTAAATAGATGTTCTAGATATATTCGCCGAGAAAGTAACAAATTTAATTATCTGCGAATAATCTAAATAATTTAATTTTTTATTTAAAAAAGATTTTCCGTTAAGATTATTTAAAAAATATATTTATTACGGGAACATCAGAGAAATTTTCTTTATAAAATAAATTTTAAAAATTCGTCCTATCGGTCCATGTCGTTAGAAAAATACGTGAACATTAAACATTTTAGAATTTCGCTATTTTAGAAGTTTGCTAAAAATTCTCAAATAATTACACTTGTTTCAGTTAACAGTATTCTGGTAAAAGTTTAATTTCAAAATTTATAATTAATATATTATTTTCGCGTTTAAACATTGCGGTAATATAGATTTTATCATTAACTTGATTCCTGCTGGACGGCTAGAGTTCTACAAATTGTGTAATATAAGTGCGTCCAGTATCATCGCAAACTTGCTTAAATTCGTCGTCGTCGTGTATCCGTTATAAGTAAACAGAGCTACGCGAGCTGAATTAAAATATCTGTAATTGAAGTTCGTGTTAGTATGCAACCATCATCATATTTGTACAATGAATTGCGTCAGAGCAAATATTGTAACTCCAGTCTCCTATTAACTATAATCATAGTTCCTCTACACAATGAAATTGCGCTTGCTTAACTTTCATTGATGTCTTCTGCATTATTATTTTATTTGTTTGATTAACCGGCGTGTTTCGGATTAAATGTCCAGTAAATCTTTCCTTTTAATTATTAACCTGTGTTTTAAACACTAGTGATTGATTGATTGACCACTATAGGTGACTGAGATTATAACGTGATTGCTTGCTAATTTGGAAGTCCCGGGTTCGATCCTGTCTTTCTACTTCTTTGTACGAAATAAAGGAAGTATTGTGATCGCGAAAAATTTCGGTTAACAGATTTAAACGGAAATATACATTTTGATCATCCATGAATCCATTTTGACTAATTTTGGTGTGACGTCTGTACGTACGTATCGTGCATAACTCAAAAACGATTAGCCGTAGAATGTTAAAATTTTGTATTTAGGACTGTTGTAACATCTAATTGTGCACCTTTCCTTTTGATTGCAATCTACTTGACCAAAAGTGTCCAAAAAAGCTCAAAATCCAAACAAATTTGGAATTTGAACTTTTTTTTAATTGCAGTAATAAGCCCTCATTGAGAGCGTTTTAATGGTAATTATTTTCATTGGATCTAGAGTTATAGCCAAATAAAATATTAATTAATGAAATATTTGGATCTTACAAGGGGAAAGCACATTGGTTCGAATCCGACTTCATATACATATATTTTATTGACTTTTTTAAAATTTAAATATATTGATTTATTAATAATTGTTGACCTCTGAATGTAAAAATCTTTTACAATAGATAATCATTCAATAATAACAATAAAAAAATGAAAAAATTAGAAGTTATTAGGAAAAAATAAAATTTTATCTACTTTTCATTTTAATTCAAAAAATTTTCCAAAGCTTAATAATTATTAATAAATAAATATATTTAAATTTAAAAAAAAAATGTATTTGAAGTTGGATTTGAACCGATGTGTTCATGGTTACGGATTCGACATATCTCACTTACACCACATAACTACTTGAAATATTTCTACTGCTTAAGGATGTATGGTCTTATCTTTAGAAAAAAAAAATAAATTCAAGATTAATTTTAAACAACTTTCTGTTTAATTAATTAAAAAAACACCAGTCCTAAATCGTAAACGAATCATCATAATTATCGGTTCTATAATTAGTTTACAACTGTTACCATTTGTAAATAAATATTAAAAAAAATATTTTTTGAGGCCGAAAAGAGATAATCATTAGAACACAATTTATAAAATATTCTTTGTGAATTAAATGTAATTTCAATTATTTATATATATTAATTGCTGAAAACAAATTTGCATTACTAGTTTTTTTTTCACTAAAATGCCTCTGAAAAAAATAGAAATTGTTTTTTACGTGGTGTAAAGTGTAGCTGGTGAATGTGGTATTCACCAGCTCTTTATGATTATTTAAAAAAAAAAAATATGATCAATGCTCCACATATAGAAATATTTGAGCCAAATTTGAAAAGAATTGTTTCGGTCAATCCTGAGATATAAGGCCAAAAGTAGTGCGACACATAGGACGTACATATTTTTTTTTGTTTAAATCAACTAGTTGGACCCTAAACGCTAAAGATTTACATAAAAAGCGATATCCAATTTTGACATGGTTACCATGCTTTCTATTTTAATATAGCTATTCTAAATATATTTGCTTGGAAACTAAAAATAGAATATTATATGTAATAATAAATCTAATGAAATTTTTTATTCGATATCATATTATATGTCTGAATATTAGAATTTAATTTTAAAATTTTTAATATGTAGGAATCATAATTCACAATTATCTGGTGGTGGATTAATCAGTTAACAGTTTAGTTTAGTAATTTTTTAAACTTTAATTATAAATATTTTCTAGGTGAATATTTGCTTGATAATTCATACTAGTTTTTTTTTCTTATATTATATATTAAATATGTTCTTTATTTAAAATATATATATATATATATATATATATAAATAAAAAAAAAATATTTTTATTTTTATAAATTGCATTAGAGTAAGATAATATATCGACATAAGAAATTAAAACCTATGGAAACCCTGTGCGCAGGTATTTGGTGTATTATACAGGAAAGATTTGCGTAAAATTATATTAAAAAGTAGGTCAATGTAAAATGTCGAGTTATTCTTGTTGTTATTATTATGGTTGTAACAGAAAAACATGCTTAAAATTTAGTTTTGTACTTATTTTTAGCTTACATGAAAAAAAATCTGATGTGGACACCACATAACTTCCTTGTACGCCTATAAATTACACATACACATTTTTAAAAGTACATAAAATGTTATTTCACTAATAACTTATGATTTTTTCTTTTTTTTAATTGTTATTATTGAATTATTATTTATCGTAAAATATTTTTTACAATCTGAGGTTAATTATTATTAATAGATCAGTATGTTTAAATTTAAAAAAAAAGGTAAAAAAATAAGGAAATGAGGTCGAATTCGAACCGATTTGCCTTCCCCTTGTAAGATCCAAATATTTCATTAATTAAAATTTTATTTGGCTGTAACTGTGAAACCGATGAAAATAAGTACCACTTATGATATATCGTTGAAAAGCTCTCAATGAGGGCTTACTACTACAGTTAAGAAAAAGTTCAAAATCAAATTTTGTTTTGTACATTTTTGGTCCAGTTGATTGCAGTCAAAAGGGGGAGGTACACAACTAGATGTTACAATAATCCTAAATCCGAACTTTCAACATCCTTCGGCTAATCGTTTTTTAGTTATGAATTATAGAACGGTCATTTTCGCAATACAAGCAGAAATTTACGGATAGTTGCAGAAAATTTATATAAGTATCAGATATATAGTTATACAATATCAGTGTTCAAAATACAAAATCAGTACACTTGTACTGCATCGGTTTAAAACGTGGTTTTATCCTTACTCTTACACTTACCTCTGCGCATATGCCGTTTCATTTTATTTAGTTCTACTACTCATTTGGTGGTGCTAGTGCTTACCAATTCCAATATATGGGATCCCTTATCCAGTTATCAGATCAGTGAGCTGCTGCTATTCGCGCAGACCGGTGCGCCGGCCGGTTGCGCGCCGACTCTCTCCCTTAAATAAAGAATCCTTTTTTTACTGTTAAATATTAGCTAATGATCTCTTTCTTTTATTAATAAAATTAACAAATAATAATAATAAGTAAATAAAAATACAAATACGAGTATATAATTTAAATAAAAATAATATACGCTTAGAAATAAAATAAAATAGTCTGTAAATTATTAGAAAACTGACTGCTTCTGGGGGGAGAGAGTTGTGGAGGGAGCCGTGTGCAGCCGCCCGGTGCACCACCATTGGTCCGCTCTGCGCCAATAGCAGCTAAAATAAAAATGTGAGCACATAGACAAACAAACATACCATCATTTTAATAATGAGTAAAAGATAAGTTTTTTTTTTACAAATTTTATATTTAATAAAGAGTATATTTTGTTTTTTTAACTGCAGTTTTATGATACTTGTTGCTTCTCCAGAAACACAATTTTATGAACAGTTATTTTATATTTTCTGATGTACGTAGCGGAGTGGTAGCATCTCTGCTTTTCATTCCTTTTTCTTTTTACTACGGAACCACCGCAGGGTATTACTTAAGTGGATGAATGAGGATGAACGCACTGGTTTGGTCTAGTGGTAAACACGTCTTCCCAAATCACCTGATTTGGAAGTCGAGAGTTCCAGCGTTCAAGTCCTAGTAAAGGTTAGTTACTTTTATACGGATTTGAATAATAGATCGTGGATACCGGTGTTCTTTGGTGGTTGGGTTTCAATTAATCACACATTTCAGGAATGGTCAAACTGAGACTGCACAAGACTACACTTCGTTTACACTCATGCATATCATCCTCATTCATCCTTTGAAGTAATACCTGAACGGTAATTCCCGCAGGCTAAAAAGAATAGAGAAAGGATGAATGAGGATGATATGTATGAATATAAATGAAGTGCAGTCTTGTACAGTTCATAGGTGGTTCTCGGTTCAAATTTCGATCAGGCATAGTATTTTTTCACACACACTATAAAACATTTATTTCACTGTTACAGCGAGCCAGCCAGAATAAAACAAAATATAGAGAAGTTAATTGTTGTTGGGATTTTCTCTCCTTAAAGTCAGTTATAGATGTTCAACAAAATTATTCATTGTTTAGAGGGAATAGGTTGCAGATATTTAATTTAATTGTTAGAAGAGTTAAAAATTTACAAAAAATGTCTTCTTTAGGGAATATTGAAAGTAGTGGCTGGTATGAAATTCAAATGGAGTTGAGTATTTCGCGGTACGTATAATTTACCAGATACAAAAACAAATGAATGAAATTATATTTTAATAATGAATTTATTATTTTGTATTGTCCCTCGACAATTATAACAATTATGAAAAAAGTTGCTAGCTGAAGGAATATCTTATTCTTTTTTGGGAATTGAACCGAAGACAACCTGGATTACAAACTAGAGTATGAGCTCATACACTAAATTATCATCGTCGTTTGTTTTAATTTGCGAATGGATGCTAAAAGTAAGTTAAGGAACTGAAGTTACTTTGCTAGGTAAGAATTAATGAGGAACAGAGTTCTGTGTATATCAGCGAGTTACCGTAGTGTAAATACATTTTTATGATCATTAAAAATAAAATGTTGTACTGATACAACAGGTGTGCGTTTTCATCGCATCTATTTATAAAATTAGTTTATCTTTTGGTTTTTGTTTTTACCGCTAACTAAAACAAGTAATTTGTAATCTATCGTTTGTTTTGTTTTCTACGTTATTAAATTCCATAATTGATCTTTATGCATGTTTTCAAGGGTTTATAATAAAGTTATATTAAGTCTCGTTATCTCTTTCCCCAAGTTGAACTCGTTTCTTAATTGTGAAAATTCTGCCGTAGTTTTCCTTTTAATTCATTAATTTTTTTTATAAAACCGAGGAAAATTAATTATTTAAACTAATTCGACTTTATACACGAAAAACGCATGAAAATTTTTAAAGCATAACTTTTTAATTGCGAGTAAGGAATAATTTTTTTTTCACTGTTTTCATTCAAATAATCTCTTTTCACTGAATATTTGCATGTAGTTTCTTATATAACAGTTAATTCAACCAGAAACCCGTATTCTTATAAATTAAAATTTCTACGTGTTGATCAGTTTCATAAAAGAACATTTATATTAATCTTTTACGAAGTGGTATTGAACTGTGATGAATGATATTCGAAAAACAAAATCAATTTTATAAAGTAACTGTACAGATAGGAAAAACACCACAATATTTATTTAAAGATAGATTATTAAACATCCTTAATGAAGAAAAGTCAAATTTTTTAAAAACTACAATTATAATTAATATCTAAATATTTTTTTACTTTCCCGTCTAGATAGCGCTATAGCTGTAGAAGGGAAAGTATTGTAATCGATACAGTTGGTTATATGCGTGCGATTTTCACTGGATCTTGACCTTTTGACACGCAACGAACCCAAAAACCGGATGGAAGTTTTCCAGATGTTAATGTTTGTATTCAGTGTTGGCTTCTAAATCACCTTATATCTCCAGAACTGCTGGACCGATTTTGACCAAACTTGGTCAGATTATTTCTAAATATGGAAGGAGGGGGGGGGGCATTGATGCCATTAAATTTTCAACTGAAAATGTCAAGGGAGTAAGGCTGTAGAGCAACCTCAGTGTCTCGAGATTTCACCTAATTAAGGTCATATTTTTCTTACTCACATTTGTTAATAATAAAAAATAACAATATTTCCAAAAACGGTTTTTGAAAAATCGCATCCCTAGCTCAAAAAATGCTCTAAACTACTGCTATGTTGTGACGTCACAGGTGAGTGGTAGAATTAAATAATTGAATAATTCTTAAAGTGTAAAAAAGTAACTCGGTCTGGCCGGGACTCGAACTGGTACGTTATGCCTTGTGGCTACGGTCGCCGATCATTTCGCTTATACGGTCTACCAACCGTACAAGTTGTTCTATATAAGCTGTGAAATTTCTTTAGTTTACTGTCGCCACTAGTACCGCCACACCCGCGCGAATTAAATACGGCGGTATGCGCGCGCGATTTAGTTAGAATCATTGAATTAAATAAACGAAAAAGTATTTTATTTAAACAAAGTGATAAATATTTTTAAATTAAGATGTGTGTGTGTGTGTGTGTGTGTGTGTATGTGCATGTGTGTATAAACTGTGCATCAGAAAAACCCGCAGTTGAATGACTTCGCCTAATTTTTTTGCTTATTCTAGTCGTAGTTGGAAGTGTAGATTTTTGTCTGGTAAAATGTTTTACAATGATCAACCGAAAAATTCTTTACTTAATAATTCTAAAAAAGTGATTATTTTAAATAATTCAGATCCTTTTCTTTTTAAAGTGTGGTCATTAGTGAAGCACTTATCAGAGAACGGTGAAATATCGCATAACTCGTTAAAGTTTAAAAGGTGTAAACACAGAGTTGCTAGTCGGAGAGCTGGCTACGATTTTTCTACCATTCGTGTAGATGGATATATTTCCACCAGTCATGTAAATGGGCAGTGGTAAAGATATAAAAAGTCAGTTTTTCCTATATCTCGAGAAATATTTTTCGTATGAAAAAAAATTACAACTAATTTTTTTTCTTTTTCTAAACGTGACAGTTTCTATTTTAACACTTTTTTGTGAAATCAATAGTATTTTTGCAAAAAAAAAGAGAAAAACGGGTAAAAAATATTAGCTTTTGTCTTTAATTTCCAAAAAAAAATTTCATTGGAAATTCTGCCAGTTTGTATAGAGGTTTTTGTGGTTTCGTAATTCCAAATTTTGATGAATAAACACGTAGGTAGGAACTAAAAACTCCCGGCCAGGAGTAAAATTGCAAGAAATCACTGTTTATCTCGAGAAATATGTGTCGAATGAAAAAGGTTAATAACAAATATTGTCTTTTTCCATGCTCTGCAATTTAAGGAAGATATCTAGCACGATTAACTTTACATGTAAATGTGATTTATGGACTAATTTTCTTTGACTATAAAAGGCAAAAAAGTAATATTTTTACGCATTTTTCTGTTTTTTATAAAAATTTTTGATTTCACAGAAAAGTTTTAAAGTAAAAAATTATAGGGCTTGGAAAGACAAACAGAATTTATTCGTACCTTTTTTCATCGGAAGCATATTTCTCGAGATGTACATTGATTTTTTCAACTTTACTTTCGTCTAGATGCCCTTGAGTACCCAGTTACGTACGTGTCTGTCTCTTAGGATTTAAAATAGTTTCAATACCCTCCACCATTTGCGATATAATTTTTCCATTTACACGATTTTTGGAAAAATTGTATGTCTACTTTTAGACTTAGTAGTTTTACGTGATGTGCCTAAATTAGGGTTGGCATTGCTAATAGTATACTAGGGGGTTAATGTACCGCTGAAGGACGTCATAGGTAGCAAAAATCTTTATTGCATATATTTGTGTTCTTCGACCTTTTCTATCGGTCCAACAGTCCATCCCATTCTGCGTGTTAACTGAATGTTCTGATCTTGATTAGTAGTAAATTCCATTTATTGTACCAAGACTAACAAAATTAATGTGTAAATTTTTTTTTTAATTGTTTGATATATCTCTTTTTATTAACCTCTTTTACTAGATATTTACGCTTAAAGAATAGCTTAAATAATATAGAAATCCTGATAAATGTGTTATGGAAACCGCGTATAACAAGCTCGCTTTTAACGATAACTTTCTCGTAATGAGCAAAATTCCTCCGGGACTTTTTTGGTTTTCTATTTTATTAATGAAAAAAATCTTGCTTTTAGCGAGGTATCGACCACATTTTAAACTTCACTTTTAAAAATACTGTAATTCAAAAACCTTAACAACCAAATAATCCCAACGCAAGAGAAATTCATTCCATTTCTTCATTTACGAAATATACATTTTTGATTTACACGTAAATATTGTGTCATTTTAATCTTAGGCTTGTTCAGGTCAGGTCTGAAGGGTGAACAAAATTTTTGTAATAGGATGTTGAACAGTACGTAAAATTCAAGAACTTACAAATTCGATTGCGGTATTACAAAGGCTGGTAGTTATTTTGACTACTCGGGTTTTTCTGTTAGCAAAATTTCAGGAAAGATTGGGTCCAAACGGTGATCCGTCAAAACCTCCCAAATAGGTTTATAAACTCTATAGCACTTTTTAACGATTTAAGTGAAAGTCTGAAGTGGGACGTAGTTAAAGATAAATTTTATCTGTTCTACCCCCACTGGTAAATTCAGTAGTCATAATTTTCAGTTTAAAAATATAGTACTGTACCTTAGAATCAGTTAAACAAACAGTATTATTTTTGTGCGGTGTTAATTTGTGTTTTTTATTTGTGATGATTTTGGTAAATTTTACTGCACACTTTTAACAATTTTTTTTTTTTTTTGCTAATTCATCGAACGCTAACAATTTTGGTTAAAGGCAAAACGTATTAGAGTCTAAAAGTTGTATTACATCTAAATCTTATTTGTTAGTCTATAATATAAAAAACATGGATATTTTATTTTAAAACAGCTTCCTTTTAGGTTTACGGTATATTTTTTGTATTATAACAGATAATGATGGCGTAAAAATTTACGGTTACGAGGTGGAAACTCGGAAGTACCGTGCACTCGGCTGTAACGATCATATTTCATCGGCTTCTTGAATCTCGTTATAATATATATAGAAACGTTATAATATATAAACGTTATAATATATATATATAGAAACGTTGGCATTGAGATGTTCGTATGTTATTGTCTAAATACACGGCGGTTTGTGTGACCTCATCATCTTAATACGTTAAAATGTTCTATTAGATTTTGTGTATTACTTTATTGCATTTTCTAATTTTGAAGTTTTTGTAGCTTCTCTGGATGTAAATTCAAAAACATTTCAAATTCGTGTAGGTTCTTGAAGGAATTATTAGGTGACATATTCTATGTTCTTCCTGTTTAATCTCCGGGTTCACAGTTTGATATTGCTTCAGAAGATGAGATGAATGATCTGTAGCGTGAGTGAAAATGCATGTCTGATCGGGATTAACCTGGGACCTCCGGATGAAAGGCCGAGACCCTACCACTCGCGCCACGGAGGCCGGCAAGTGACATTCTTTCTTTCTTTTTCCTGTTTAGCCTCCGGTAACTACCGTTTAGATAATACTTCAGAGGATGAATGAGGATGATAGATACGTATGAGTGTGAATGAAGTGTATGTAGTCTTGTACATTCTCAGTTCGACCATACCTGAGATGTGTGGTTAATTGAAACCCAACCACCAAAGAACACCGGTATCCACGATTTAGTATTCAAGTCCGTGTAAAAGAAGCTGGCTTTACTAGGACTTGAACGCTGTAACTCTCGACTTCCAAATCAGCTGATTTGGGAAGACGCGTTCACCACTAGACCAATCCGGTGGGTTGGCAAGTGACATTCTAGATCCTTTTAACTATACAGTCTATTGTTGGATTTAATTTTTTTTTTCAACAATAGTTTGATGGTAGTACTTTTAAGTTTTATAGAAAAAATACAAATTGTATCTTGTGTTAGAAAATGAAATAAAATTCCATGAATCAAAGACATCTATGGATAATTTAAGTTTAATATATGTGTAATATCTCACGTTTACTCAATTAACTGTTTTTCTAATATTTTTCGTGATGCGCGAGGGTGAAAATTATTATTTTTAATTCCATTTAATTTGGCTAATAATCTTCTTTTAATTTTGTTTGAAACATCGAAATATGAGATGATAATATTTTGGGAAATTACAGACAGAACTTTAACTTTTTATTTACTACAATTACGAGTATATTTTAGATACGGAAAAGTTGCGAGTTTTTACTCATCCCATTAGAAAAATTTATTATTATTTATTTTATGTTAATAACAATTAATAACAACAATTTTAATGGCTAATGAGATTAATAAAAACAGTTTTTTTAAATACCTATTTGTTTACTTTTAATTAATTTTATGCTTTCATCTATTAAATTGGCTAATAACAAATGACGTTTTGATTTATTACTACTTTTTATTATTATTTTGAGTGATTCCTTTGTTATAAAAAATAACCTATGTTGCATTAATTTAAATAGTAAAGAAAAGATGATTTTTATTGTGTTACAGTTTAGTTATGAGAAAACTGTTTATTGTTAATTAAGTTTGTTTGTTAACGCTTATGCAATAAGGGTAATTAAAGCAATTAATAGTCACTAATTTGTGTAAGTTTTAATTATCTTGTTTTTAATTTATCGAACAATATAAACAATAATATTTTTAATTTTATTAAGTATTAGCCGGTTAGAGCTCGCTTCGTTCGCCCGACCTCTAACCAGGACGAATCCCCGCCGCGTTCGTTATCCTCATGGTTGTTAGAAGATTAAATATTTTACAGATAAGAAAAAAGAAGTCTTTTTACGTCATTATATTTCTGTTACAATGGCGACAAAAATATAATGAAGTTAAAGGATTAATATTCTTTTCTTTAATGAATATTTTTAATATCTCAATTCAGGGGGCTGGGGCCTAGATTTATGACTTAAAACCTTTCGTGAGTGTATCCTGATAATTTGAAACCAATAGTTCAGTTGGTTTTCGCGTGATGTTATTGCAAACGTACAGACATATCCGCAAATTTTCGCATTTATGTATTAAATTAATTTCTGTGTAACTCGTTAAATATTTTTGAGTTTTTGTCTCCCAGTTTATTTCTCATAAATTCAAGAACTATTGGTTGGATTTCAGTGAAATCTTTACCAACGGAAATCGTTATTATCAGAATGAATAAAAAAATTTGTATAATAATAATGTGGTGGTAGTGGTGCCTCTCCGTTAGAAAAAAAACAAAACAATATCGTAAAATGTAGGATTAAGGCCCAATCCTTTTTTTTTATTAAATAATATGTTTAACCACGTGTTTGCAGCCTTTTAAAAATGTTTTACGAAAAAATGTTAAGCTCATATATTTATTTAATAAATATTACAGTATATAACAGATGAGTAATGTTATATGTAAAAACATTCATTCTCGGATTTTCGCTTCTCTCGACATTTTGAAGTATACATGTACAAACGTATGTAATTCAAAGATTATTATATACGATACGACCAAACATTATTGGCGAATTAATAGGAAGAACTGCAGTGTATAATGAAATGAAAGACCGTATAAAGAGTTTGAAATTAAAGTAAGCGTGGAAAAAACGAAATTGATGAAAATTATTTAGAAAGAAGATTTTATTTTGATTTAAGTATTTGAAAGTTAGTGACGTTGAACGGAAGCTGTAAGGAGTAAATTAAGCTCTATATCTATAGGAAAAAAGCTTTTAAAATGATAAAGGATCATTACAAGGTTAACAAAAAGGATTTTGCTTACATTTTTGAAGAGATTTGCTAAATGCTTTGAGTATAATATGTTATCAACTAAAAGGAAAAGAAGTAATTAGTTAGTTTTGAAATATGGTTGTTGAATAAAGTAGCAGCATCAGTGAAATCTTTGGTCATAATTAACAGTGAAGAAGAGAAGAATATAATTTGATAAAAAAGAGCAAAACATCTTGTTTACGGGAAATCCTATGTTGAAACTTTCTTCAGGTGAGGATTGTGGACGGAAAAAGTGGATTGAAGGTCAGGAAGAGTAAGTAGAAGAAGAATCGGGATGCTTTCATGAATTAGGAAAAGACATTTTAAGGAAATGAAGGAATACGATTGATTAATCAGGAGTAAGAAAAATGAAAATCTTCAGCTGAAACTTGGGGAAAGATAAATTCACCAAACATAAAGAGTGATTCAATTTATTGAGTTTATTAAATTATATTTAAATGCAAATATCCCCCCCCCAAAAAAAAAACCCCATTTGAGGAGTTTAGAACTACATTTCTGAATATATTAAACTCCTTAACATAACATTGATTTCTGTTAATCTTGATAACCAATCATTGATTGGACAATTATATTTTTATAAATTTGAAACAAATCAAGATTACGCTCGTAAACTGTTTACAAAAAATTTCACTTCCAATTGTAAATACAAATTAAGTTTGTTCGTCTACATCTTATCAAATCTTTTGTTGATGATATCTGTTGACAGATAAATTTTTTTATAAAACGAAATGTAAGCAGATGTTCAGTTTTTTGATTTATAATTAATTTATAAAAGTAATATTTTTTTTAAGTATACCGAAAGAGTAAAAGATACTGATTTGTATTCACTATGCAACAAAAAATGGAAATTATTAATGAAGTGGTTTATGTATAGAGCATGGATTCTCAAACTTTTTCGACCCCCCCCCCCCAAATTGATAATAAAAAATTTTCTAGCGCTCCCCAAAATTTTTAAACCTACCATCTGTTAAAAATAATAATTTCAATTGCCGTCTTTACTTCCTTGTACAAAGTAAAGGAAGTATTGTGATCGCAAAAAATTTCGATTTTCAGATTTCAACGGAAATATCCATTTTGACCATCCCTGAATCTATTTTGACTAATTTTGGCGTGACGTCTGCACGTATTTATCTCGTATAACTCAAAAACGATTAGCCGTATGGTGTTGAAATTTTGGATAGACGTTATCGCCTACTTTGAGAACAAATTGTATCGAGAAAAGTGGGTACCGTTTGATGTAGAGTCTTTTCGCAGAAAAGATCATTCACTTAATCAAATGAATTTGATTAGATGAATTTAATCAAATTCATTTTTCTTTTCGCAGAAATATGAATTTGTTGAAGTTACATCAGAGTTCAGTTACGAAAGATCACTGACAGGATACAGAAAAATGTACAATAAAAAAAAAAAAGTAACGATAAAGAATTGGGTAGTCTACATTTTAAATAAATTTTTTATTAACTTTTTTCGAGCATAATATTGTTTTCAAATTTATTTTAATAACCATTTATCTCAGTTTTTTATTTGATATAATTATTTTCTTTCTATTTATTTTTTGCCCGGACATTATTTAATGTGCGATAAAAAATGTAAATAATTGTGGTCTTTTAATTTCATCTCAAAGGGAAGAGTTAAATTTAAACTGTATTTCAAATGCTGGGAATGTTCAACTATCATATTTTTTTAGCAACTCCTTTTGTCTAACATTTTTTTTTTATAATGAATGAAAATTTATTTTTCTTTATGTTAACTATTTTATTATTTTCTCTGTACTTTGTTAACATTTAGTTATAAAAAAATTCTACCCATTTTTTTCAAGTACGTAAATGTTTCAGACAGTTGTTCACTAATAATTTTGAATTATTTATTCATTACAATCGGGGATAGAATGTGCTGCTTATAATAGAATGCGCTATTATAACGACATACACCTATACAAAGCAATATTTACAGCTAATTTACTATAAGAATATAATGAAAATATTTTTACATCAAAGTTTTCAATTTATTTTGGCAAACACCGTCATAATAAATAGGCCTACTTGCCTGCACTGGTGCCAGTAACATGACCAGAAAAGTTATACAGAAGATGACACTAATATCATTTGGTACTTAGTCAAAATATAACTTAACTAATTAATACTAGTATTTAAAAAATTAATTAAAAGTAAAATAATAATCTAGTGGAAATGAATTACATTAAAATCTAATTTTAATTTTATTCCTAGAATTTAATTTGAGTGAGAAGTGAAAAAACCTGTTTAGGAAATTTTCTTGGAAGAAGGGTTGAATAAACTGAAGCCTCATTTTAAAGTCAAGATCTGTGCTATTGTTCTACAGACGTGAAGCGACTGTACTCTTAGTATAGACTTTATATAGTCTCAAATGCCAAATTTTTTAATGAAAATTCTTTTTTCCTTCATAACCATTTTTCTTTCGCTTTACTTCCTTGTTCGAAATAAAAGAATTATTGTGATCGCGAAAAATTTCGGTCTTCAGATTTCATCTCCTTTTTTTCTTTTTAACTTTTTTTACTTCCTTGTACGAAGTAAAGGAAGTACTGTGAACGCGAAACATTTCGGTTTTCATATTTCAACGGAAGTATCCATTTTGACTATCCCTCAATCCATTATGATTAGTTTCCGCGTAACGTCTGTAAGTACGTACGTACATATGCATACGCGCTTGTATCTCGTATAACTCAAAAACGATTAGCCGTATGATATATCAAATATTTCATTAATTAAAATCAAAATTTTAATTAATGAAATATTTAGACTTAAAGGGAAGACACATCGTACGAATCAGACTTCATCTTTTTTTTAACTTTTATTTTAATTGAAATATATTAATTTAATAATTATTAACCGGTTACAGTAAAAAAAATTACAAAAATAATTATTCAATGATAAAAAAATAATGAAAAAGTGTTTGTGAAATAAAATGTTATGCACTTTTAAAAATATGAAAATATAATTTAATAGACATTATATGTAATGTCTATTACATAATAATCAGGTGAAACATCTGATTATTTAATATTAATTGAAAACTACAGTTTAGAATCGTATTATTTTTGGATTTTCTTAGCAAATTTTCATAAAAATTGTATATTTATTTTAAAAAAATCATTTTATTTAATTATTTGTCAGAAAAATAAAATAGATTTTTGAACTGTATTCAATTTAAACTGATTGTTGAAATTTTTTTTCACTTGTACGTAATATGCATAAGATTTCTGGTGTGTCGTATAAATAAAAGTTAATAATAATTAAACTATTCCGTTTAGTTAACTCCTGTAATTGGTTACAAATATTAATTTTGACCTTCCGGTGTAAAATAATCAGTTTTTATTATTTAATTAATTGGTAAACAATTTATTTAAAGAGTAATCAAGGGATTTTTACTCTAATCTAATATTTCATCAATTGTGTCACTTTTTTTAAAGAATTGGAGGATCTTGTCTTGCTTTCAAATGAAATAAGTTTAAATGAAGTGCAGCAAAAATGTGTATATGTAATTTATAATACGTAGATGTACAAGGAAGTCATGTTGTGTCCATACCAGATTTTTTTAATTAAAATTATGAAAATATTTATGTAAATAATAGTTATTTATTCTATCAGTACAAAAACAAATTATGTTCATATTTTTATTGAAAGAGAAATAACTGATTTAAAAAAAAATTATTTGTGATGTTTGAACTGATTTTCATAAGTTATAAAAAAATATTTAAACATATAAAATCTCGTCTTAAATATTTCAACAAACCGTACTTTTTTTGTATAATTATTCCAGCATTACTGGAAAAAAGAGGTAGCTTTTATGCGCAATTTTTGCGTAATTCTATAATTTTTCTACAATTAATAAAGTGAAATTTTGAACTGTACTGGTGGAAAGAAATCGATTTTAAATCCATGTGATCTTAAGTTATTCAGCGCAATAAAATAAGTTAATAAAAAAAATTTAACAAACGTGTAATTACATGCATATTTTGTTGAACAGGACATTTCAAATAATTTTGTTTACAACACTTATTAACTTTAAAAAAATTCCACATGAGGTACCTTTTGAGGGGCGCAAAATGTTTGGACGTCTAGACGATATTCAGTTTTACGCCACTTATTATGAAGTATATCTTGAGTTATTCCATTAATTACACCTTAGATATTTTTTTCATTTCATTGATGTTGACAACCTTCGATGCTTACACTTTGCCATTGATAAACCCCCAAAGAAAGAAATCGAGTGGCGTAATGTTAGATGATCGAAGCAGTCAGGGAATTAATTGGTCCATCACGGCCAATCCAACGTTAAGGAAGTTGTTTATGTAGGTAGACCCTAACATGTAAGCCTCATTATAGCGATGCGCCATCTTGTTAGAAAGAAAACTTTGATCGTCGATTTTCAATTTGCGGTACTGCATATTCCTGTAATATGTGTCGATAACTAGTGCTAGTAACCGTTGGTTTGGCGAAATGAATGATCCGATTCTTAATTTTCATAGAATTAATTAGCCTTTATTAGTTATTTAACAAAGCTATTGTACTATAAACCTAAAAAAAACTTGTTTTTAGATACCCAATTTTTTGTTTTACATCAGATATCTTAAAAACTACTTGAGTTACTGTTCTGGGATTTGTTTTATCACATTTTCCAACTCAAATTGAGATTACTAATTTTACTCCTTAATTTGGGTCCTAGAAATTACAATAGGACTTCTTTTTATTAGAAGAGCTGAAATCCGGGAGAAATCTTTCGCTAGCCGTAACTCAAAAAGAAACAGTTTCCAGACCAAACGTTTATCATTATTTTTACCAGTAGAACCTGTTTTGAAAGTTTCTCCGTTTCGTAGTGGGACATATATAAAGTGCTGCACCCTTAATGGATTAGGCCGATGATTCGCAAACCTTTCCGAGTCGCGGCGCCCTTTTTCAATTAAAATTTTTCTATGGCGCCCTGCCCTAACTAAAAGTATGACTACTATAAGTAAGAGATAAAAATAAATAAAACTTTTGTATGTTGATTATTTTTTTACTTTATTAACATTAAATTTAAATTTTAAATATCTTGTTTTAATTAATTATGAAGCTTTACAGTATTTCGCGGCGCCCCTGTGAAGAGGCTGCGGTCCACAGTTTGGGATTCACTGGATTAGGCGCTCCGATAAGAGTAAGTCCACACTCATTTTTATTAATCCGGGACAGGTTGTCAATTACACACCATGTAGTTCACACAGCCCTTTATAAATAGAAAAAGATTCCTCCCATTCTTGAGATAAGTGAGGAGTAAAACTTTCGTATTCTCTCTTTACTGATCGGTTCTTATGTACAGTTGAATATATGTATGCCAAGCCTAACCGAAATCAGATGTTATTCATCCAAACAAGTCATATCTTTTACGTGTTGTATAACTCTGTTAATTCATCGAACCAGGTACGTATATATTGAAAATAATTACTTTCAGAGAAAGTTAACTTGACCGTTCCTCAGTCGCTTTTTATATGTCACAGCTACAAACAGGAATGGGACAGATAATCTAAAACAATTTAATCAGTAATGTATTCACTTCTCTTATCAGTCGTTCTACTCATTGCTGAGCGTCGTGATCGTATTGAAAAACCGTGCAGTTGTCGAGCAAAAGTTATCAGTGATGGTTCCTCGTTGCCTTCTATTGACCTCCAAATCCTGTTTGAAGGTTTATTGAAAGGGTTTCAATACACTGAGATGTGAGGTTAATTGAAACCCAACCACCAAAGAACACCGGTATCCACGGTCTAATATTCAGATCCGTAATCTCATATCAGTATCATTTTTTGTCAGAGACAAATGTTTGTAGAGACTCCACCCCTTGCTTTCACTTACACTCCAATTCAATATAAGAAGATACTATTCCTTCTGAATAGTAGAATCCTAGTTGATTATTTTGTGACTGAAGGTAGATATAGCGTTTTGATGTTATTTGCTGTTTGGTATACCAATATTCAGCTCTGAAGTTGTTCAACTGGAACCAGTTGAATACTTATTTTCCTTCGTAAAATGTTTATAGTATCTTCAGGAGTACCTCACCGGTTGGTCTAGTGGAGGACTCGTCATAAAAAAAAAACTGATTTCGAAGTTGATAGTTCTAAGGTTGAAATCCTAATATAGGCACTTACTTTTAAACGGATTTGATTTTATACTAGATCGCGGATACCGGCGATCTTTGGTTGTTGGGTTTCATTTAACACACATCTCAGGAATGATCGACCTGAGACTGTAGAAGACTACACTTAATTTATATTCATACATATCATCCTCTGAAGTAATACCTTATGGTGTTCCGGAAGCTAAAAGAACAAGAAATTATCTTTAGGACTATTTAAAATCTTCATCGCGTATAATCATTCGGTTATACGTGCGATTTAAACAATAAGTATACATTATATATAAACTTTAAATTAGTTTAAAGTTTAGAACCGATTAAACTTTAATCACACTACAAACACCGATAAAGTTCAGTAATATTTTGGCCACCTTTATTAGATATTACATTTTTGATCGCCGTTTTGGCATGATTCATTTATAAGATTACGTAATAAGCTTATATAAAATGTATTTTGTAAGTTGCAAATTTAGAAAAGTTGATTCGTTTGCCAGTTAACGGTGCAGAAAACTAAAAAGCGCATGCGTATATAGAATCTGTTATTGTTTTGGCACCGATGTGTCTGGTAGAATTTTTTGGTCCACCGTTGTCTTATTATTATTATGGTTACAAAGGCACGTATCTTTCGAGCGGGTGTATTCTTTTTATTGTTCTCAATCGCTTTTTCTTTGAATTTTTCTCTCCTTCTCTGTTTTATGCCGTTGATACGTAGGCGGTATTTTTTTTAAGTACATTTTCTTCCAAGAACTGTTATATTTATACTGTTAATAGTAATAATAGAAATGTTATGTTATAGTTATTAATACCGCTATGTTGCACTGATGTATTTCATATTTTGCCAAAAGATTGCTAAACTCTTCTACTTCTTCCGTTCTATTTTTAACACCATTTGTTACACCTCCTTTTTGTTGAATCATTAAAGCTTAACGGTTTGATCATTACTTTTTTTATGTTTTAAGTATATATATATATTATTTCCTTGATTTAGACAGTGTGAGAAAGATGAGAGGTTAAAGAAGAATTGTTTGGAGTAAATCAATTTTTAAATTAAGCGTAATGTTTGAAGACAGATTAATCTTTTAAAAAAAGTGTGAAAATTTAATAAATGCAGTTAAAAAAAATATTTTTTATTTCATGTAGGTTATACCTTAAATTGTTGGAAAATAAATATTTTAAATTTTAGTAGTAATTCAAAAAAGAAATATTTTTATTCGATCAGTATTTAATAATAGTATGTTGTATAGATCACATCAGAAGGTGTGCTACTCCACGAATAAAAAAACAGAATTGTCCCTGGATTATTTTGAAAGAAAATATGGTAAAATTTGACCAGAACAGCATTATAACTAGATTTGATTAAAATCCATATGATTTATTTGAAATACTAGTATAAACAAATGAAATTATGTTAAACGAATAGTACATGGGAAGATATTAGATTTAAAAATAATCATAAAATACTTCACAAGTCAGTGGCGTTAATGAAAATTATTTAAACATATATTTATACACGTTAAACAGAATGCAGATGTTTCTCCTGACGGAACCGTAAGTAAATAATACTTTAAAATATCACATAGAGAGAGACTGAGAGAGAGATAGCCAACACGATGACCCCCACGAAAACAAGCCGTAAAAGATTATAATAACAGTAAACTTCCATGTCAATAAACATAATTATTGTAATAACTAACATCAGTCTTTACGTCATAAGCGCTATTAACACTGGGTTCTAGAACTTGCCCAATCTATGAACAACATGTGTCCAACGCGTTCACTTCGCACGCGATGTTTTTTATCAAATAGAAGATAAACAGAGGTAGAGAAACGAACGAATGAAAACAGCGTTAATCATTAATAGCATTAAAAAATAAAAATAAGTGTTCAATAAAAATAAATTGTTGCAAGAAATTGCACCGGAAGAAAAAAAACAACATGAAGATAGAGTATCTTCAACTACCCTTTCAGTATCATATGAACCTGAACCCTTTCCAATCGTCTGATGTCTTCACCGTTGTCTAGCAGGTTCAAAGCGAGGGGATTTACATGTGCATTGTGCACATGTAAACGTGTGCAAATCACACGTGCACTTTAGTACTTCAGTGTTCTTTTTTTTTTTTAATTTATTAAATTTGGTTTTCTTCACTCGTTTCTGGTTTGATGTAGCTCTCCAAGTTGCCCTATCTAGTGCCATTCGTTTCATTTCTGTATACCCCGAACATCCTACATCCCTAATAATTTTTTTAGGTATTCCAAACGTTGCCTGCCTGCACAATTTTTCCCATCTACATGTCCTTCCAATATCAAAGCGACTATTCCAGGTTACTTTAAGATGTGGCGTATAAGTCTGTCTCTTCTTTTAGCTATATTTTTCTAAATATAGCTAATATATCTTCTTTCATCATCGGTTTGCCGCAATACTTCTTCATTTGTTACTTTATCCATCCACCTGATTTTTAACATTGTCCTGTAGCACCACATTTCAAAAAGCTTCTAATCTTTTCTTCTCGGGTACTCAGATCGTCCAAGTTTCACTTCCATATAAAGCTACACTCCAAACGTTTACTTTCAAAAATGTTTTCCTGATGTTAAAACGAATTTTTGATGTAACCAAATTATATTTTTGATTTCAAATTTATTAATTACGATTATTTAAAAATTTATCGACTGGTAATATTGTTTTTGGAAAAGAAAATGTTTTAATTTTATTTTAAATTGGTGTGGAAGATTTTTTACACTTTCCCGTCTACGCTATAGCTGTAGAAGGGAAAGTATTGTAATCTGTCAAATTTGGTCATATGCGGTTTTCACTGGATCTTTCTTGATATTTTGACACCTACGGAACCCAAAAAACCAGATGGAGATTTTCCGGATATTCATATGTATGAGTGTGTGATATAAGGTATCTCACACCTTATATCTCCAGCACTACTGGACCGATTTTGACAAAACTTGGACATATTAAATCTATATATGGGGCATTGATGCCATTAAAATTTTGCTTAAAAGGTCAAGGGGGTGAGGCTGTAGAGCAAGGTCAACCTGAGTATCTCGAGATTTCGCTAATTAAGGTCTTATTTTTCTTAGGAACATTTGTTAATAATTAAAAAAACAACAATATTTGCAAAATCTCACCCTCACCCCATGAAATACTGTTGTCGCCTGCTATGTTGTGACTCACAGGTGAGTGGTGGAATTAAATAAATGAAAAATATTTAAAGTGTACAATAGTAACTCGGTCTGGCTGGGTCTCGAACTCGATCGCCCGGTTGACTCGGTACGTGGTGCGTTAAGTCTCGCGGCTAAGGTCGCTGACCATTTCGCTTGTACGGTTGGTAAACCATACAAGCGAAAATTGTTCTGTATAAGACAGCTTACATAATTTCACAGGAAGTTACATTAGTTTAGTTACTGCCAACTATCACCATTAGTACCGCCACACCCGCGCAAATTAAATACGGTACGCGCGGTCGCTTTATTTAGAATCATTGAATCTCGTAAATAAACGAAAAAATATTATATTTAAATAAAATGATAAATATTTTAAATTAAGTTGTGTCTGATACTCGAAGCTGTAGATTAGATACAACCCACAGTTGTAGAACGTTCCCGGAACGAGGCTTTCGTCGCGTGACGGGAAAGTCCTACAACTGTGTTGTCAGCTTTTTAAACAGTTCGGTAAAAATAGTAATCGTAGTATAAGTTATAAGGCCATTTCTCGTAAAACAAATCGAGTCACTGAAACTCAGTTCTGTTGTCTGGTATGGTATGTTGTTATTTATTACTTCCTTGTACGAAGTAAAGGAAGTATTGTGTTCGCGAAAAATTTCGGTTTTCAGATTTCAAAGGGAATACATTTTGACCATCCTTGATTCCATTATGACTAGTTTTGTTGCGTGACATCTGTACGTACGTATTTCGCATAACTCAAAAACGATTAGCCGTAGGATGTTGAAATGTTGAATTTAGGATTGTTGTAACATCTAGTTGTGCACCTCCCCTTTTGTTGCAAACGACTGAATCAAAAGTGTCCAAAAAATCCCGAAATCCAAAATATTTGGATTTTAGACTTTTTCTTAATTGCAATAATAGGCCCTCATTGAGAGCTTTTCAACGATGTATCATAAATGGTACTTATCTTCTTTATTGGTTCTAGAGTTATAGCGAAACAGAATTTTAATTAATGAAATATAGGGATCTTACAAGGGGAAGACACATCGGTTCGAATCAGACTTCATCTTTTTTCTTCTTTTTTTTAACTGTTTTGTTTTAATTTTAATATACTGTTTTATTAATAATTATTAACCTCCGATTATAAAAAAATTACGATAAATAATAATGCATAATAAAAAATAAAAAAAACGAAAAAATATCAGAATTTAATAATGAAATAAAATTTTATGTACCTTTCATTTTAAAAAAAATGTGTAAATGTAGTTTAATAGGCGTACAAATCATGTGGTGTCCACGTCATATTTTTTATTGTTTTAAGTAAGTGACAATTTTTTTTTTTTTTAGCAATGATTGCTTCTACATAAATATAAACACATGAGTTTGTTAACAATTTTAAAATTTTCTAAATAACGGTTTTCATACTTGTAAGTGACAAACAATCACCTGATACCCCATTTCTTATTTTTATCTTGAAAAGTCGTTCTAATTTCTTACTTTTGAGAGAGCCCCAAGAAATGGCATTATTTCAAACGGAAATATACGTAAGTATAATAACAGTATATATATATTATTATTAATAACAGTATATATATATATATAACTATATATATATTTTTTTTTGTTTTAGTAGGAGGATGAAAAACTTTTCGCAGTGTTGATATCGTAACCAATGAAGTTCATATGAGGTGCGATTATTGCTAGCTGAAAACGTTTACCAATAACAGACTATTTTTTTTTTGTTTAATCTCCGGGACTACCGTTAGGTATTGCTTCAGAGAATGAGATGAATGATTTGTAGCGTATGTGAAAAGCCATGCCTGACTGGGATACGAGCCCGGGACCTCCGGATGAAAGTTCGTGACGTTAGCACTCGCAAAACAAACTACCATTCCTAAATAACAGACTATTTAATGATTACAAACTTCAGTTTTTTTTTGAAGTTTCAAAAAACAAATACTACGGTTTAAAAATCGTACGGGATTTTCTTTGTTACAAAGTCGATTTGATTATCCCAAAGCAACTTGTCATCTGATAGTATATCTAGAAATTATGATTTATAAGTAAAAGGAATACTATTATTATGTAGGAATTTTATTCACTTCATCAGCAATGTCACGCATATACCTGAGAAACACAATGTACAGGAATATTATTATTATACAATATTTCGTTTGTTAAAAAAAATTTCTGGGTACAATAAATAATGATGCAAATAAAAAAAATTACACAGAAAGGACCAAATTAAATCGTTTTTACTTCAGACGATATAACATTCAATTTTTTATCATTTTCATAAAGCATGTTTCTTTCTTAGAAACATACATAAAAGTTTTTTTAAGCCTCCGTCATGTATTGCATGAGAGGATGAGATGAAATGACAATTTTGTAGCATGTGAAAATGCCATGCCTGACCGGGATTTGAACCCGGGACCTCCTGATAAAAAAGTTTTATTATTTAAGTTAAAATTATAATTTAAATTTTTTATTGACCTTTTAATCCATTAAATATGTATAAAGATTCATACAACAAAATCAATTTGTTATTTTCCTTAGAAAGATAACATAAAATATTGTTAAAACATTAAAAATAACATATTTTGTGCCAATCGTAAAAAAAAAGTGATGTGGACACCACATGACTTCCTTATACGCCTATTAACATTGCACATTTCTTAAGTACATAACATTTTATTTCACAAATAAATAAAGATTTTTTTCATACTTTTTTTTGTTATTAATGAATTATTATTTATTGTATACCTTTTTTACATTCACAGTTAATTAATAAATCAATATTTTTAAATTAAAAAAAAAGGAAATGAAGTCGGATTTGATTCGATGTGCCTTTTTCTTGTAAGATCCTATTTCATTAATTAAAATTTCATTTCGCTATAACTCTAAAACCAACGAATATATGTACCACTTATGGTACATCGTTGAAAAGCTCTCAATGAAGGCTTATTATTGCAGCTAAGAAAAATCTAAAATCCAAATTTTTGGATTTTGGGCTTTTTTTGATACTTTTGATTCAGCCGATTGCAATCAAAAGGGGAGGTGCACAACTAGATGATACAACAATCCTATATCCAAAATTTCAACATCCTACGGCTAATCGTTTTTGATTTATGCGAGATACATACTTTCTTACGTACGTATAGTCGTCACGCCAAAACTAGGCAAAATGGATTTAGGGATGGTCAAAATGGATATTTCCGTTGAAATCTGAAAACCGAAATTTTTTGCGATCACAATACTTCCTTTTCTTCGTACAAGGAATTAAATCCAAATAATTTTTTTCTATCCTGTGGTAAAAATTGATAATCATATTCCGTACTAGTTTAGACCTATGCCTTATTTATGAAAATTAATTAAAAATAATTATTTTAATGTGATTGAAATAGTTAACTTAAATAAACATGTGTACTGGAACTCAATTTTAGGAGTTACGTATTACCTCATACCATTTTGATAAGGAATAAATACTTTTCCTGCTCTAATTACTTGTAATTTAAACTACAGTAATAATAATTTAAAAAGTTTGTTTGTAATTCAAATAATAATAAAAAGTTAGAAAAAATTCGGTAACTCAAAATTGTTTTATATTCGTATTTCTATAAATTAAGAAAAAGCAGGAATTAAAATTTTCAGAACGTTAACTTTAATTATAGATATATTAATATACTTTTTATCCAATATTCTTGCCTTTTCTTTTAGTAGAAATAACTCCATTAATACACAATACACTATTACAATATTTCTTTACTGTAAGTTAAACCGTTAACAGTTTTATATAACTAAATACATATTCGTGACACCAACACATTCCTGTATTATATATTACATTCTATAATCATAACGGTTGTATGTGACGACTTAATTCATTTTTAAAAATGACAAACCTATCTTCAAGGAATTTGAAAAAAAATTAATGTGTACACTACATGACTTCGTTGTACTCCTATTAAATTCCATATACACGTTTTTAAAAGTGCATAAAACTGTATTTCACTAATAACTTCTGATTTTTTCCATATTTTTTTTTGTTGATATTATTGAATTATTATTTTTTGTAATTTTTTTTATATTCAGAAGTTAATAATTATTATTACATCAATATATTTAAATTAAAAAGAAATTAAAAAAGGAAACGAAGTGGGATTCGAACCGCTATGCCTTTCCCCTGTAAGATCCCATTTCGTTAATTAAAATTTCATTTTGATAATACTCTGGAACCTATGAAAATAAGTACCACTTATGATATATCGTTGATAAGCTCTCAATGAGGGCTTATTACTGCAGTTAAGAAAAAGTCCAAAATCCAAATTTTTTTTGATTTTGGGCTTTTTTTTTACACTTTTGGACCAGTTAATTGCAATCAAAATGGGAGGTGCAATAGATGTTACAACAGTCCTAAATCCAAAATTTCAACGTTCTACAGCTAATCGTTTTTGAGTTACGCGAGATGCATACATACATACATACGTACGTACTGACGTCACGCCGAAACTAGTCAAAATGTATTCAGGGATGGTCAAAATGGATATCTCCGTTGAAATCTGAAAACAGAAATTTTTCGCGATTACAGTACTTCCACGGGTAATTGCATCTCACGTCAGATCAAATCTTCTTTGGTATGTCACCTAACAATTATTTACATCTACGTTCTTTAAGATGTTACATCTTATTAAAGTACCAATTGTTTTCTAATTGTAGGGTTTTTTATTTAAAAAAAATCGAATTTCAATATTTTAATTCCGCTTTGGTGATAGGCAGAGATGTATTATTACTTTATTGAATTTCATACCAGGTGAGAGTTTCGGATGGTTTAATTTCCAGTGAGAGTAAAGAGCTATTCAAAATTGTAATTATGCAAAAGAAAATCCGCAAATTATACAATGGAATTTTACAATTATTTTTCTGCATTTGATTATATTATTAAAAAAAAAAATGTTGTGTTTTAATTGGAACCCAACAATATAATGATGGCCGGATGCCGATTCAAAAGTCGTTAGCATTAAAATAGAATAGACTTTCAACCATATACAGAACTAGAAAGCAGATCATCACTACTCATCGTGATATCCATGAACTTTTAAAAAGTGGATATACACATTCAAATTTATGAATTACAGTGTTTTACTATTTAAAACGTACTGTATGAAAACAATAATTATACTGGTTGTTTTCTAAAATGGTGGGCTTGGCTATACTTTTTCGGATTCTACTTGTAAAAGTAAAAAATATTCTTAGGAAAAATTGTAATCTTTCCTTCGTTCCTCTCCTGTCTGCCATTTTCTTATTTTTATATAAAAATTTATATCTCAAGTTCGGTTAGACGAATCACATGAATATTTTGTAATCGTCTTGCTAATAAATATTTTAAAATTAGCAAAAAATCAGGACTTAAATACCTCAAAATTACAAAATGGCGGCCATGTTTATTTTTCAATTCGTTTAAATATTAGTTTTATCAAAATTTATGTTATTTACTAAAATATTAAGCCTTTTAATTTGAACAAAATGACATTTGATTTAAAAAAAAAATTATTTTTAAATAGTCAAGTTCTGGAAGAAAATTTATGTTGTAATTTTGTGACTGTTTTCATGTCCTCCACTTTACGTTCAAGTCGATGAAATATTAATTGTTTTTTTTTATTGTTAGTTATAGTATTGTAAAATAGTATCAGTTAAGTAATACATTTCTTACAATAATAGATCTAATAATTATGACAAAATTACATCAATTTTCTCCCATAACTCGGCTATTTTTTAACCGATTTTCAAAAATAAAATGTCATTTTGTTCAAAATAAAAGGCTTAATATTTTAGCAAATAACATAAATTTTGATAAAACTAATATTTATGGAGATATAACGGATTAAAAATAAACATGGACGCCATTTTGTAATTTGCGAAAGTATTTATGCACTAAGATTTTCCTAATTTTAAAATTTTTTTATCAAGAAGCTTACCAAATATTAATGTGATTCGTCTATCCGAACTTGAGATATAAATTATTATATAAAAATAATAAAATGGCGACAGCAGGTGAACGAAGAAGAAATTGCCATTTTTCCTTAGAATATTTTTTGTTTAGTTTTACAATTAGAATCCGAAAAAGTATACCCAGCTCACCATTTTAGAAACATTGTGTATAAACAAATAATTAATAAAATTATTTGCTTTAGTAAATAAAAAAGTTAAACACCACAATATTTTTTAGTTTAATATTTATTAAATAATCTTATTTTCCAATAAAATATTTAACAACATTTATGAATTTCTCGGAACAAATATTACAGAATCTTCTGAAGGATTATTTTTAGGTTAAACAAGTTACCTTTATTCAGTAATTTTTCCTCGTTTTCTGTTGCTCTACAAGGAAATTTGATGTTGATTTCTTTAACATTTCTAAGAACTAGGTTTTACAGATTTACTCTTATGAGTCGAAATCATAAATATATAAGGAGTATATATATATATATATATATATATAATGTATAAGGAATATTATACTGTTGTCTGAACATTAATAAAAACAGAATAAGAATTTTTTTTAAATTGTTTATTTGGCACAATTACCCGTAATTTTTTTTATAATTTTGGCGCTTTGTAAAAAGTGTAGAAATTCTTTATTTAGCTCACTAACATTTAATTTTTAAATTGACAATGTATTGAAATTCGTAATTGAGTAAAAATAGATACAATTTTACTCTTTTTATAAAACAACCTGTAAAATAAGATTATACGGTGTGACGCTACAATTATTTGAACCATGAATTATTATCTCGTAGTCAGTTTTCTTATTGATTTTATCTTCATCCAAAAGCTTCTTTTTTATACATTATTATTTACATTTTAGTATTATTTTTACACTTATGTCACAATAGAAAGTGTCATTCTCTTTTGTGAGAAGAATCGATATAATTACTTATTTATTTTGTTCTTAAAAATTCATATTAATAACAGATTTTTATTTGGTTACAAATAAACAAATATAATTAGTTAATATGTACGTTAAATCCACAATTCAGGTTATTATTATTATTTTTATTTTGTTTATCGTTCGATTCCATGAAGTAAAAATTTCTAATGATTTTACTCATAGGTATATTTATTTATATATTACCAAATTCCTTTAAACATGTACATATACAAAAAGGACCTATAAGGGACATAAATACCCGTAAATAGATTGGTCCTATAATTAAAAAAAATTATATATTTTACACAAATTGTGAAGTATACCTCACTCAATTAAACAGTACATAAATAAACTATACTTAAAACTTAAAAGATTAATGTTTTAGTATATAAAAAGATCATAAAAGAAAATATCATAACAAAGAAAAAACTATAGAATCCCATTTCTAAAAGATAATCATTAGTCTTCTATATACAGTATCAATCTTTTTCTTTCAATTTTTGTTTATCCAGTCAAAAGCTTTGAGCTTCAAACACGCCAACACACGTACATACCTACGAACATTACTCCCCACTTTTTTTTATTTTTGTAGTCCCTTGTTTTCTAAATTATGAAACGTTGAGGAATCCAACCCAATTTTTTTGACTGATTACCATATTTTCCTTCTTGCAGCATAGCTCTTAGAGCCATAATACCATGAAATTATAGCATTGAACATTTTTTTAAATGTTTTTTATTTGAACTGTTTAAAAAAAAGACTGGGAAAAGTTTTCCTGATGATTACCTACAAATTTCTGATAGTCAGTTTAATTTTGTGTGGGGTATTTCAAGGTAAAAATATTAACTGTAGTACAAGAGTTAAGATAGCTTTATTACTTTGTCGAAAAATAAAAATATTAAAAACTGTTATTGAAAAAACTCAATAAATTTAAATTATTAATAACGATAATATCAGTTAAGGACAGTAGTATTCATTAATAGAGCACAGTGTTTGAGTAGCATTTATTGGTATCAGTAAGTTAAAATATTTTTTGATTTATTGTATTGCAACTTAACAGTAAACTATCGTAAATAAAATATCTATAAATGTAATACTGCTATATAATATATATATATAAATTACATACTTAGATTTGATATTATTTGTGAATTAAACTTAGTGCAATGTAAGATGAAGCCTGGTATTTGTATTACGTAGCAATTCAGACGAAATTCAAAAATCGGATGTGGTCCAACATTGCTTAAATAATTTATAACAAAAATAAAAACTACCGCATGTAATCTAATTAATAGATTATAAGAGGATTACTGGAGTAATTTTAGCAATTTTATCAGTTGATGTAATTCTTCATGATAATTTCTATGTAGCATATTTCATCATGTTTTATCAACAGGAACAGTATTTCCTAAGTAAATAAGTATCCAAAGAATGATATATTTAATAACGATACTGATGAGTGAAGTAGTTTTCTCGATGATTTTTCTTCATTAAATTAAATATACTGATGATATCGGCGTGCAACCACACCGAAACGCAGGGCTTAATCTGTTTAGGCGCACCTTCCTTTAAATTCGCCTTGTTGTATAATGAACATAATTACCCTCATAGGAAGCAGCAATGATTACTCTTTTATATCTTAGTACTTTAAATGATACATAAAAATTAGTGTATAATAAATAGAAATTATACATTATTTCGTTATTGGATTGTACGTATAAAATTTTATCTAGAATTATTTACAATAGAATTAAGGACCAACTAGAAAGCGAGCTAGGCTATTACCAAGGTGGTTTTCGGCCTTGGCGCAGTTGTTCATATCAAATTATTACTTTGAAATTACTTATAGATATTTATATTAGAAAGAAAAAACAGATGATTATTTCTTTTTTTGATTTCAAAAAAGCGTACGATTGCATACATAGGACTTCGATGTTAAAAATTCTGAGAAATCTCGGATTGGATCCTAAATTGGTAAATATGATCGGTTTGACATTGACAAATACAAAATTTAAAGTGAAGTTTCGTGGCGAATTTTCTGAACCTTTTTACATAAAATCCGGACTGAGACAAGGCGGCGGACTTTCCGCCTTTATTATTTAATTGTGCACTAGAATTTCTGATGCGAGAATGGTTTAAAATTAATCCAAAAAATATTCACATAGGATACAAAAAAAAAACTTAAATTTAAATTGTCTAGGATTTTGCCGACGACTTAGCTTTATTAGCTGGTAGTATCGCATAATCCAGAATACAAATAACAAGTATAGAAGAACTTGCGAATAAAATTGGACTTAAAATTTCTTACGAAAATACTAAAATGATGGCTATAGATCCTTTAGTTAATAATTCTGTGAATATTTTGGAAACAAAGTAGAACTTGTAGAAAACTTTAATCTTAGAGAGATCATTACTTGTAATTGTAACGAAAAACAAAATTGGACTGAAACACTTAATAAATTGTTTAAAGTGCTACAAGCAACCAAAAATACTTACAACAAAAAATCGCTCTCGATTAACACTAAAATTAGACATTACAAAACTGTCGTTAAACCAGTAATTACTTCAGAAAAATACTTCAGATTAAATCAGAAAATTAGGACTGAACTTTTGCTTAAAGTTGAACGCAGGATTCTTAGAACCTGCATAAACAAAAAATATAAACACGAAAATCAGTACAGATTATTGCCTAATAAATTTCTGTACGAAAACTTGGAATCCTTAATTGATACTATGAAAAAGAAGCGAATTTCTTTCTGCGCACATTTGTTTAGATTACCGCAGGATAGGATTACTAAGAGAATTATCGATCAATATTGGTCTTTAAAAAATCCGCCATTATGGATCAAAGAAATTAAAGAAGACATGCAAGAATTAAATTTGACTTACGAAGATTTACTTAAAAAATCCGAAAAATAAAAATTTGTTATTAAAGATCCGAATACCAACTTTAAAGTAAGAACTTTTAATTATACAAATTGGGTTTATTCAGAAGAGGATCGTAAAAAAAGATCATTAAGAATGACTAAATATTGAGTGAAAGTAAGAGCTAAGAACTTAAAGGCCAGAAGATCGGCGCAAAAAAGACTTGAATTATTATGACTAAAGTGGTCCTTTGCAGCCTTAAAAAAAAAAAAAATTAGAAATTAGGCAGTAGAGAAACTTAGATCATATATTTTCGTTTATGCGGAAAATTCTTTAAAAGACTCTTTTCATTAATGTTTCATATGTGGATATTTATTTTATTTATTATTGTTAATATATTTTTTTTACATTTATTTAATTTTACTTTGCATATGATGATGATTGTTTAACAATCGAAATACGTATCTAGTTTTAATTTTTTTAAAATCGGTTCTTTAAAAATGAAAAAAAAAACCTTTTTAATATTTAACCTATTTAAAAACCGGAATTTAATTGCAGTATAGTGGAGATACGAACAGGTGAACCAGGCTTGGGCGGCGCACCGTTGCAGAGGCTTCCCTCGTCATAGTTGTTGTAGTCCTTGTGCTAGATATGTTGTCAACGGCTTAAATTAAAGAACGTTAATATTTTTTATGGATATTTTATAAAGTTAGCGAGTTAAGCCGGCTATAAATCTTTTTGATTTATTTATTTGTCAAATCGAGTTTTGATTATTCTGTCATTAAATTTATTTATTATATTATTATTAACTAATGATCAAGGTTTTCATTTATACAAGGGTTTTATATAAACTTTAATTTTTTTTAAATAAATGAAGAAAATATGGTTTTTTATAATATATTGGTGTGATATCTTATGTTTTCTGAACGCCTTGCCAGTATTGCAAAAGGAATTAATGATCAGATGAAGTACGGACAGACTGGTGAGAGATAAAATAACGGCGCCTGCTTCAACCTTGAGATGGAATAAATTATGTATGTAGTAGTGTTATTTTGACCCAGTGCCATTGGCATAAATTTCGTGATTTTTTTAGGTTTACTGATCATTCAAGAGTGACTAATCTATAAGTTACTTCATCTGAAAACGTATTGGAGTTATGTTTGTTAACGGGTATATTTAAAAATTAAAGGGTAATTATAGAATATTACAGTATTTATAAATTAAACTACCGGCCTGAGCCAACCGTAAAATATTATCTCCTGATAGTTGCAATCATTATTTAAAAAAAATTTCTAGCATGAATTTTTCAGAAACTGATAAAAATTATTATTAATTCGTTTATTGTGTGAAATTCTAAATAGTTTGTTTTTTTTCTAATAAAACTTAATTCATTTACGTAAATCAAAAGAATGTATAAATACTTCAAGTTCAGTGAAAAAGTTCTTTTTTTTTGTTGCAAAAATATTAACTGCGTTGTTACAGGTTAAAAAATAATTCTTTTGAGTTAATAATTATTTTTTTTAAATACTGTGCATATTTAAGGAATTTTCCTTTAGTACCTTTATAACTACATGTATACAAAATGTCTCACAAAGAAATGGAAAGGATTTTTAGGACATGTTCTACAATTGTAGGTTGTAATGTGTTCAACTAGTGAACAACAAGCAAGCCCTCAAGGCCCAGTGATTTGAGAATTATATATATGACATGTAAATGAGGTGTAGTCTTGTACATACTTAGGCTGACCATTCCTGAGACGTACGTTTAATTGAACTCAGTCACCAAAGTATATGTATGCCCACCGGGTTGGTCTAGTGGTGAACGCGTCTTCGCAAATCAGCTGATTTGGAAGTCGAGAGTTCCAGCATTCAAGTTCTAGTAAAGTCAGTTATTTTTACACGGATTTGTATACTAGATCGTGGTTACCGGTGTTCTTTGGTGGTTGGGTTTCAATTAACCACACATCTCAGGAATGGTCGAACTGAGACCGTAGAAGACTACACCATTTATATTCATACGTTTCATCCTCACTCATCCTCTGAAGTATTATCTGAACGGTAATTACTGGAGGCTAAACAGGAAAAAGAAAGAAAGGATTCGAACCGCAGAACCTTCAACTTAGAAAATCAGCTGTTAACTGATTTGCGACCGATGAGTTAACCATTAGATTTTTTTTATTCTCCGAGACCAACGTTAGATATTATTTCAAAGGATGAGATGAAATGACAATTCTGTAGCTTGTGAAAATGCCATGCATGATGGGGGATTCGAACCCGACCCCTCCTAATGAAAGGCCGAGACGCTACCATAAAAAAAAATGTAATAATCAGATATTTCACCAAATCTGATGTGGACACCATATGATTTCCTTGTACGCGTATTAAATTGAATACACACAATTTTTAAAGTACATAAAGTTTTATTTCACTAATAACTTGTGATTTTTTCATAATTTTTTCTTATTCTTATTATTGAATTATTATTTATTGTAAACTTTTTTTTACAATAATGTTAATAATTAAAAAAAAAGAAAGAAAAGGAAGTCTCATTCGAACCGACGTGACTTTCCCTTGTAAGATCCAAATATTTCATTAATTAAAATTTAATTTGGCTATAACTCTGGTACCAACGAAAATAAGTACCACTTATGATAATATCGTTGAAAAGCTCTCATGAAGACTGATTATTGCAGTTAAGAAAAAGTCCTAAATACAAATATTTTGGATTTTGGGTTTTTTTAGACGCTTTTGGTCCAGTCGAATGCGATCAAAAGGGGTGGTACACAACTAGATATTACACCAGTCCTAAATCCAAAATTTCAACATTCTACGGCAAATCGCTTTTGAGTTATGCGAGGTACGGTACGCATGTATGTACAAAAATCACGTCGAAACTAGTCAAAATGGAATCAGGGATGGTGAAAATGAATATTTCCGTTCAAATCTGAAAATTGATTATTATTGATACCACAGCTTGATATTTGCAGTAGAGTTTACACGTTATTTTTAATTATATCTTCAAATTACGGTTATAATATTTTAATCTTATAAACTGAAAATATATTTTAATATTAAATTTAAAGAGAAGTTTCTCATTTAATTTATGTTTTGTATATTTTTTGCGCAAAAAATTATACATAATAATTATACTAAAAATATTATATAAATTAAAATAAAATAAAGAATGTTGGTCTTCTTACGAGAATTGTGTAGATGTAAAAGAAATTTTAATCGTCGGGAATTTACATTATGGGAATATTTTTTTAAAGTTCAGAACATAAGGTGACAACAGTTAAAAAACGGTTCTAAATTTTTCTAGAAGTTATACAGTTAAACTTTTATAATAATATAATATTTTTTATCTCCTTAAAGAAAGTTATAAAAGTGGTTGTGGAGCGGTGGTGGGGGTTTAATGCCTTACAAATAGTTTTATTTTAATTTTTAATTAAAAAAAAAAAAAACAACATATTCACAACTGGTTTCCTTTCGATCAGTTTAAAACGTTTTGTTTTCCTTTTTATTTCCTTGTACGAAGTAAAGATGGTATTGTGATCGCGAAAAATTTCGTTTTTCAGAATTTAATGGAAATATCCATTTTGACCCTCCTTGAATCCATTTTGACTAGTTTCGGCGTAAGGTCTACCTACGTACGTATGTATCTCGCATAACTAAAAAAGGATTAGCCGTTGAATGTTGAAATTTTGGATTTAGGACTTTTGTGACGTCTAGTTCTGCACCTCCCCTTTTGATTGCAATCGACTGAACCAAAAGTTTAAAAAAAAGCCCAAAATCAAAAACAATTTGGATTTTTGACTTTTTCTTAATTGCAGTAATAAGCCCTCATTGAGAGCTTTTCAAGGATATATCAAAAGTGGTTTTTATTTTCTTTGGTTCCAGTGGTATAGCCAAATAAAATTTTAATTAAATATTTGGATCTTACATCGGTTCGAATCCGACTTCATCTCCTTTTTTTAACTTTTTTTTAAATTTAAATACATTGATTTATTAATAATTATTAACCTTTGTTAGTAAAAATTTTTTACAATAAATAATAATTCAATAATAGCAATAAAAAAATAATAATTAAAAAATATCAGATGTTATTATTGAAATAAAATTTTATGTACTATTCATTTAATAAAAATGTGTTTTGTAATTTAATAGGCTTACAAGGAAGATGTATGGTGTCCACATAAGATTTTTATAGAGGGAAACTTTATTCCTGGAATTTTTTTAAATTTATTTCACGTAGTCCAATGTAATGTATTGCTAATTAAGGCGATTTTAACTACGTTTTAGAATATCTTAAAACAAACCTTAATAAAGTATAGAATTTACATATTTAACACGTAATTCTGAACTATTATTATTTTGGTTTTTATGAAGAAAAAATAAATGTGTCGTTATATCGTAATTTTCATCTTGCATTTAATTTCTATGAAAATGAAGGATGTATATCGTTTACAGGTTTGTTTGTACATATCAAATTGAATAGATGAATGATGAAAAATTTCTAACCTGTGCTGAAATCGAACCTAAGAGTAGTATTCTCATGCTGAACGCAGTATTGATGAGACCAGTATGGATAAACTAAACCAGTGGTTCTGTAACATAATAGAACTTCTTTTCCTTAAGTGTGTAATTATTGTAATTAATCAATTAAATAAAAATATGACGTCATCTTTATGTAATACGTAAACCTTACACTTAATTAATTGAAAATAAATGCTTAAACATTAAGCTTCGTTTGTAGAAATATTCTGCGCAGCTTACTATCGTTTAAAGTTACTTCATCAATAATTATGAATTAGAATATGCGTTTCAGTATAATTATACGAACACGCTATTGAGTTTTCCCTTGCGTTAATTGTTTTTCTAAAATGAGTTTTGTACTTTCCTGGCATCATAATTTTAGAGCTATGCTGCAAGAAGGAAACGATGGTTATCAGTAAAAAAATGGAGCATGGTTATTTTCATTTCTTGAAATTCCATGACTCAAGGATCCAAAAAACAAAAAAGAACGTGGGGGTAATGTTAGTTCGTTCGTATGTATATGTGTTGGCGTGTTTGAAGCTTAATGACTTGACTGGATGAACCCGATTTTGATGAATTTCTTATAGAGACGCATGTGTACGCGGCAGTGTGTTAGTACAATTGTGGGGGGGTCAATATCCCCAGGAGGGATATTGTTGTTATTGAATTATTGTTTATTGTAAATGTTTTTTTTTCAGTCAGAGGAATTATTAATAAATCAATATATTTAAATTAAAAAAAGTAAAGAAAAAAGAAAATGAAGTCGGATTCGAACCGATGTGCGTTCCCGTTGTAGATCCAAATATTACGTTAAAGTTTTATTTGGCTATAACTCTGAAACCAACGAAAATAAGTACCACTTATGAGTTGAAAAGCTCTCAATGAGGGCTTATTACTGTGAGGGCTTATTACTTCAGTTAAGTAAAAGTTCAAAATCCAGTTTTTTTTTTGATTTTGGGCTTTTTTGGAGATTTTTGGTCAAATCGATTGCAAGTCGTAAATACGTACAGACGTCACGCTGAAACTAGTCAAAATGAATTCAGAGGTGGTCAAAATGGATATTTCCGTGGGAATCTGAAAACCTATATTTTTTTTATTTTTTACTTCCTTCGTACAAGGAAGTAAAAACGTTTGCTCCAAATACACCTCTTCTTCAAAAATCGAAAAAACTATATTTTTATTTATTACGTAATTTATAACCAAATTTTTTTTTATGTCTACGTTGTAGCAATGCAAGTAGCCCCGCAAAAGATTACGTTGGGGGCAATATTAGGAGTGGGAGACCCGATTAAAGTTAAAAAAATCGATATTTTTTCATACCTTAAAAATTTTTATGATTTATTTAAAATTTTCATAATAATGTTGCAATAAAATTTCATCAGTTCACCGCCACCCTGAAAAAAAATTTCCGCAACCTTTTATTGGTTGTACATTTTCCAGTATACTCTTTTTTTTATTTTCTTCCATTTGACGTAGTAAAAGTAGAAAAATCATACAATTTTCTTGACTGATTTTCAAACTGATTTTGAATCTGGAGTAGCAAAAACATAAAAAAACCTTTTTTGTAATTTTTAAACCCTTTTTACTTTCTTCTACGAAGTAAAGAAAGTATTTTGATCGCTAAAATTTCGGTTTTCAGATTTTAACGGAAATATCCATTTTAACCATCCCTGAATCCAATTTAACTAGTTCGGCGTGACTGTACGTACGTACAGTACGTACGTATGTATGTATGTATGTTTGTTTTTTGTTTGTATCTCGCATAATTAAAAACGATTGGCCGTAGTATGTTGAAATTTTGGATTTAGGACTGTTGTAACATCTAGTTGTGCTCCTCCCCTTTTGATTGCAATAGACAACCAAAATTGTCTAAAAAAGCCGAAAATCAAAAAAAAATTGGATTTTGGACTTTTTCTTAACTGCAGTAACCAGCCCTAATTTAGAGATTTTCAAGGATATATCATGTCGTACTTATTTTCATTGGTTCAGAGTTATAACCAAATAAAATTTTAATTCATGAAATATTTGGATGTTAGGAGAAAGCATATCGGTTCGAATTGATTTATTAATAATTATTAACCTCTCATTGTAAAAAAAATGTACGATGAATAATAATTCAATAACAAAAAAAAATTATGATAAAATATCAGAAGTTTTTAATGAAATAAAATTTTATGTACTTTTCATTTAAAAAACAAATGTAAATGTAATTTAATAGGCGTACAAGGAAGTTATGTGTTGTCCACATAATATTTTTTTTGTTTATTTAAACATGTAAGGATAATTTTGTAATAAAACTTACCTCCATCCAAAAAAATCTTAGGTAACTTTTTTTTTGTATAATTATATTTCCAGTATGTAAGAATTAATAACCACTGCCAGGAAAGTATTACTACTTTGTATTACTTGTATAGCTTTTTTTATTACTGTTATATACTTTATGTTTATTTATATATATTTCGCTATTAATAATTGAAAGTATCAAGCATTAATTAGTTGGCATATCACAGTCAAGGCAAATCAGTAAGTGATTTAAAAAAAAAAACGTAATTAGCCTGTTAAAAACATGTAATATATCAGGTGATGACAATGTAATATTTTATTTCTTTATTACCTTCATATATGAATCAGAATGCCGTTATGTTTGTGTCGATGTTCACGTAATACTCAAAAATTCGTTGCCTCAGTTAAGCTGTTTCTTTTATCACACACACACACACAGAGAGAGAGCGAGAGACTGACAGACAGAGAGAGTGAGAGAGGAGAGAGAGAGAGAGACAGAGACATATATATATATATATATATATATGTCTGTCTCCCCCCTCCCCCCCATATATATATATATATATATATATATATATATATATATATATATATATATATATATATATATATATATAAATGGATATTTGTTTGTTTGTCTCCCGTATGCGTTCCTCTACCACTCATCCGACAGCGATAAAACTTTGGTGCGCACGCCCGCGAAGGTTTCTAAATTAGTTTGGACCCGCTAGGTGGCGCTGGGGTCGTGATATTTCGAAAAATTGTATTTATGGTACGGTTTGGCTCGTATTCAGATTATATATTAGTTAAGTGAAAATAAAAAAAAATTGCAAATTCTACACCCGCTAGGTGGCGCAGGTATCGAGATATTTAAGAAACAAACAATTAAATATACAAACAAACTTTCTTCTTCTATATATATATATATATATATATAAATATATATAATAGGCAATATGTTCGCATGTGTGTCCGCTGTAGACTAAAAACTACTGGACCGATTTACGCGCGGGTTTTTGAAAAATAGTTGGTTCGCATTGTCCGGAGATTGTATAAAGCTCCTCGATCTGAAATCCTCGATCTAACCAGTTAAAAGAAAGTTAGGGATATTTTGAACCGACTTCTATGTTTAGAATAGTTTGAATTAAATTCGATGAGTAATGTTCTTTTGACAATTGGATTTATTTACATTCTGATTTTTATAAAGTGAAGGTTAAATTTTGTGAAGTTCTGTAATGATCAGTTTTTTAATGTTTTATCAAAATTTCAATTTTGTTCATTTAATCTATATATATATATATATATATAGAGAGAGAGAGAGAGATTATTTTATATATATATATATATATATATATATATATATATAGAGAGAGAGAGAGAGAGAGAGAGAGATTATTTTATATATATATATATATATATATATATATAGAGAGAGAGAGAGAAAGAGAGAGAGAGATTATTTTATATATATATATATATATATATATATATATATCATCGGGTCAATGTATAAAAATGAGTGTTTGTTTGTTTGTCCCGTATGCATTTCTATACCATTCATTCGATTGCGATGAAACTTTCGTGAGTTGTTGTGCGCCCGCCCGCGATGGTTTCCGATTTAGTTTGGACACGCTAGGTGGCGTTGGGGTCGAAATATTTCGAAAAATTTTATTTGCTTCATATTCAATATATATATTAGTCCATCCGGTTTTTTGGGTTACTTAGGTATCAAAACGTCAAGATCCGGTGAAAACCGCATATGTTCGAATTGGGCAGATTACAACAATGCTTTCCCTTCTAGAGCTATAGCCCTTTGTAGACGGGAAAGTTAAATATTACCCTCAAATTCTCTCCTTCCCCAAAAGTGAAATTAAGCTATTTTTTAATTTTTTGCTTATTTTTTTAACTGAAATTTTTGTTAATATCTTCTAAGCACATTAGTAATGCAGCTTGGTCAAAAATGAATACTTTGGGGAGGAGCCCATCAAAGTTTAAAAACGTATTTTTTTAAAAAATTTTTTAAACTTTTTTCATGTCATTTTTCCACTTTAAAAGAATAATTAACCGAAGCCAGCAATGTATGACAACTTTCTAGCCAGTTTTTTTACGTTGAATAAGGATTAATAAAATAAAATAAATATGTTCAATTATTCAAAAAGTTAATTCTATTTTTCTTCCTAATGACTCAACTCCGTAATTAAAAATTCTTTTTCATTGTTAATTTCTCCATCTGAATACGGTTTAATTAGTTGATTCTGAAATGAAAGGTGTTCCGTTTTGCTAAATTATGTATGGAATTCATTTCTCTTTCTACCGTTTGATTAACTGTAAGATAAATATATACTATTCTGTAGTATGATGCTCTGTATATAAGTAAGACTTCGTTTGTGAATATTTGATACGTGAAACGATCAAATTGATTTTCGTTGTAAATCAAGATAAAATCATATTGTTTTCGTTTTAAAACCTCTTAATAAAACTGAGCTTGTAATAGTTCTAAATTATTTATTATATTACGCACATCCTGATCCCCTTGGAGAAGACATCGTCCTACCATCCCCTCTATACCTAACCCTAATGGGCTTTAGCGGAGGTCATTCTATAAACCTCGGCATATGACATCTCTCAGTCGCTTCGGCCCAAGATGCCACCGATGCGAATGCCACAAGCGACATTAACATTGGTGTAACAGTTACTAAAAATAATAAAACAGCTCTAGTCTCAAGCAAGACTAAAAACTACAGTCGTCAAAGGAACTGAAACATCTTTCGTCCAAGGAACCGAAAGATAAAGTGAGTTCACATGCGATTCGAACGCGGAAAAAACCAAAAAAAAAAAAACAAAGACACGAAAATAAAACTAATAAAACAACAATCAAAACCGATATAACACTCACTAAACTAACTTAACAATAATAAGAAATCGTAACAAAACAAAGTACGCGGGAACAACACCAAGCAGCACCCTAGATTCCCTTCGCAATCCAGATTCTCTAGCCAGATAGTGCATAAATTCTGTAACCACTGACCATTCAGCCCGGTCCTTACAGTTTTGACTGATTTCAAGCGTTGCTTCGACGGTATCCAGTCGACAAATTACTGCGTTGCGCTCCAGATCTTATTTGCCCCACTCTAACAACACATAGAAGGCATCGTCCTGCACCCCACACTGCGGACAAAATTTAACCTTTCCTTTTACCCTTTTCCCATTCCTTTTTTCCCCTTTTCTTTTTCTCCTTTCCCCATTTCCTTATCCCTGTTTTCCCCTTTTTTCTTTTTTCAATTTTCCCCTTTTTACCTTCTTCCTTTTTACCTTTTTCGATTTTTCCCTTTCTCTCTTTTTCCTCGCGCGTAAATCGGTCCAGTAGTTTTTTAGTCTATAGTGGACACACAACGAAAACATTGAAATGGAATCGTAAAATATTTAGTATAGCGTGTTTTGCTTTTACGTCCAACAAATAGCGCTGTTTTTCGAAAAAAGCATTTTTTTCAAAATTTCAAAGCAATCGGTGAAGAACTTTCGGAGATTTAAGATTTTGAACTAACGAATATTTACATTTATATATATATATATATATATATATATATATATATATATATATTTCACTTTCTTGTGAACACGACAACTGCCGTAATTTTGCACCAGTCACTTTCAATTGATACATACTCAAAATCTCGGTCGAGTTCGTTAATGGGTAAAATCGGATCATGGTGGTGGAAATGGGAGGGGTTTTTCGTAAAAACAAAATTTTGCCATAACTTTCTTTTTAAGTAAAATATCGAATTCGTTTAAAGTTCTTGTTATACTTTGAATAAGGGCCTAAAGCTTATTTAAGTAAAGTTTTTTTATATCAGCCATCATTGGCCCAGGGGATGGAAAAAATGGGGTTTGGAAGACAAAAAAATCATCCGTCTCTTAATAGGTACAGTATCGAATTAATTATCGGATTTATTAAAGTGGTCCTTAGTCCTCTAAACGTTACCTAAAATGTTTTGTCTGAAATAATTTTTGATATGACCAACCCTTACGGCGAGAGATGACCAAAATGTTGCTGTAATTGTAATAAGATGGGGCTTGTCGTATGCTAAACATGTGAAACTTTTTTCACGTGCAACAATTGTCGTATCGAGTAAATTTTAAATTTTTCTTAACTTTAAGGTGGAAATCTTTTTTATCTCCTACTTAGCACCGGTGAAATCTACCTCCGCCTTCCGGCGTGCCGAAAGGGATTTTTTATCATTGCAATGGTTATATATTTTAATCATGTTACCTATTTGATATCATTCAAATTCAGATAGTTGATTTCTCGGTGATAATCAAAAGCTGATTTGAGACTTAACATATTTCTTGAAGCTTTAATGAATTTTTAAACCAAGCGCATTCGTCGCTTTTAAAGTCTTTGAGAACGCTTTGGCGTCAATTCACGTTGTCTACGATTATAAACTCTAGTAGCCGTAGAAGTTCTTTCTGTCATCTGCGACCTCGCCGATCTAAGCGTTTTAGAAATATTAATATCAAATTGAGAATCGAATCCATGCCAATAATGCGTGTATGTCTTATCTTGATGGAATTTCTTAGTTCAGTATATAAAAATCTACAATGCTGTTTTACCAAATTGAATATGAGTTCTCGCGGCTCGCCGCCGGATTAGACAATAACAATAAATTTATTAAAACATAATGACTATGAAGAAATTGAAATTTATATCGAAATTCAACATTCCTCAAACAATGAACATTTTGTTAAATGTATAAATAGTCATTATTTTTATATTAATTTATTTTATATATTCTACGATAATAATAAAAAATTATTTTTTTGGACAATGAGACTGGTTTTTTTAAATATAATCTCCGAGACCACCGTTTGTTATTGCTTCAGAGGATGAGATGAATGACAATTCTTGTAGCGTGTGAAAAGCCAGGCCTGACCGGGATTCGAACCCGGCACCTCCGGATGAAAGGCCGAGACATTACCACTCGCGCCAAGGACGCCGCTAATGAAATTGAGTTTAGTAAATCTCATAATTGTGTGAAGAAATCTGTGTTGACGTAGCCAGTGATCGATATAGACAAAATTTATCGATGTAAAAGAAAATCTGGGTTATTTTGTTATGAATTTTTTTTATAATTTATATAGTAGTGAGATCGGTGTGGTTTTAAACGTGGTGAACATTCCGGGATTAGTTAAAATTTCGTTATGATTTGTTCAGTAATTTTCACGGTTTTCGGGAATACACGAAAAAGACGTTTTCTGTTAACATATTAGTAAGGTTTTATATTTTTAATGATGGTCTGCTTAAGATTTACTAACAGTTTCTCTTCATTCTTCCAGGCAGTATACATTCGAGAAATCTTTCTTTCATCGTTTATGTACTATATCTAACCATTCCTGATGGATATTTGTATTAATAGTTATGTACTGATTGATCCTAATAAAATATTTGTTTATACGTAATAGCAGCATGATGTAACGACTATTACGTGTTTATTTATACTAACATTATGTTCATAAGACGTAAAAAAATCTGATGTGGAGACCACATGACTTCCTTGTACGCCTATACATATACACATTTTTTAAATGAAAAATAAATAAATAAAATTTTATACATTAATAACTTCTGATATTTTTTCATATTTTTTTTTATTGTTATTATTGAAATATTTATTGTAAAAAGGTTTTTACAATCGGAGGTTAACAATTATTAATAAATGAATATATTTAAATTAAAAAATAGGAAATGAAATCTGATTCGAACCGATGTGCCCTTGTAAGATCCAAATATTTCATTAATTAAAATGTCATTTGGCCAAAACTCTCGAACCAATGAAAATAAGTACTACTTATGATATATTGTTGAAAAACTCTCGATGAGGGCTTATTATTGCAGTTAAGAAAAAGTCCAAATTCTTACTATTTTGAATTTTGGGCTTTTTTGGACACTTTTGGTTCAGATGATTGCAATTAAAAGGAGAGGTGTCCAAGTAGATCATAAATTAAATATTTATATTAAATATAGATTATATATTTACAACAAAACAATGTTTGATTAGAACCCTTGATTTAGGACAAAACAGTCCTAAATCCAAAATTTCAACATCCTACGGCTAATCGTTTTTGAGTTATGCCAGATACCTTTTTTTTTCTTTTTTTTTTTCTCTCAGCTCCCCTGGGCCGGACCGACTTGTTGGTATTACGCCACCCAGGGGAGTGTCTTTAAACTCAAATAGGCCTCCCCACCTATCGTGGATACCGGTGTTCTTTGGTGGTTGGGTTTCAATTAACCACACATCTCAGGAATGGTCGAACTGAGAATGTACAAGACTACACTTCATTTACACTCATACATATCATCCTCATTCATCCTCTGAAGTATTATCTAAACGGTAGTTACCGGAGGCTAAACAGGAAAAAAAAGAAAAAAAAGGCCTCCCCACCTACCGGCTATATACCGGTATGGCAGGTCGGCCTACCGGTTAGCTCTTTTTGAGAGTATTGCCCTTTTGGACACCACGCCATACCTAGTGTGTCGTGACGTGGTGCCGGGTCTTTTCGTTATTCAGTGTGCTGTTACCTGACTGTTACCCGTGGAGTCCTTGGTGGCTCATCAGTGCCAACAAACCGCAGCATGTTGCACCTCATCAGAAAGGCTGTCCACCCAGTCCTATTCTAGCCAACACCTTGTCTTCTCTCATCGGAGTATTTAGTACGACTTGTCTAACAAAACTAGCAATATTATTCCAGTTTAACTCGCTTCTTAGCATGTATTCAATTGTTGTCTCTGGAGTTATACCTGTGAGTGCCTTACTATGTCTAAGTGTGTCCCACCTATTGCACTCAAAAAAGGTGTGCTCAGCATCATCTATCTCGTTGCAGTAGTTGCAAATTGGCTCTTCTCTCTTGCCTATTTTGTGCAGGTAGTTATTGAAGGAACCATGTCCTGTAAAAAACTGCGTTGGTAATGATCAACCTCATCAAATCTTCTCGACAACCATGGTTTGATGTTAGGGATGAGGGTTCTCATCCATCGACCCACACCTTCCTGCGACCATCTTTCCAGCCAGATATTATAAACAGCATCCCTGACTTCTTGTTCTGGCTTGCCTTGTGCCCTCTTCACCCACTTTTTGCGATTATGCCAGATACCTACATACAAACATACGTACGTACAGACGTCACGCCGAAACTAGTCAAAATTGATTCAGGGATCGTCTTAATGTATATTTCCGTTCAAATCTGAAAACCGAAATTTTTCGCGATCATAATACATCATTTACTTCGTACAAGGAAGTAATAACTCTTATTCAATTTATATTTTCAAAAATATACTTCAAGTTATGTAACTAAATAAGCATTTTATGTACTATTTAATATTGGAAATTAACCTGTGTAATATTTCTATTTAGGATTGTTTTGACCATGGTGTTTTTTCTATTGGCACAGCAAATTTAAAACGTGTGCGTGCGTAATAAAAAAAAAGAAGCCAATTTGATTCTTAAAAAAAAGAAAAAATAGCTTATTTGCGTGGTCGGTTGGAACTATAATAGTTTTTTCTTTTTGTGATATAGCTCACTGGAAGTTATGTTATGCAAGTAAATATTTAAAAAAAATGCTGGCACAAATTTCTGTTTTCGCCCTTCCACAATGTTTTCGATTTCCTCCCCTCTTTCTAAGTTCTAAATATATCTACCTCTAGTACTAAAATGAAAGTATATGACAAATCCATCCATATTTCCCCTCTTATTTTGTTTTCTGTGTTTATTTTGTTTGTGTGTATGTATATATGTGTATTTGTATATGTTTTATTCATAGTATTCGAAAGGAGGCGGTCTACCATCATTTCAAGTCTGTCCTCTGTATCATTAGTTTGTTACGGTGAAGAACACGTATATATCCCTTGCAATTAAAAGGGAATTCTTTAAATAAATTAATATACTTATTTAAAGTTTAATTTATTCGTGGATATATATATATATATATATATATATATAAATTTTTTTTGACGTTAATTTATAAAAATGTCTCAAAGGACTTCAATGCACGAATATTGGCAACGTCAAGACGATTTTGACCAGTTGAAAAAATATATAAGAAGTGCTGCTCCCGAAGTTAAATACGCTCAGGCTGATGTACGCGATTTCGATTACCAAGTTTATAATCTCAGGCGGGACGTAGGTCAACTGAAACACAACTGTAACCTCGCGGATTCACTTTACGGAACGGGTCACGGACTTTATATAACAAAAGATAGGAAGTATACGAGAAATAGTGCTCGGCGATATATGTATTAATTAATATTAAAAAAATGAGTGTTGTGCTTTAATTTTAATCTTTGTTACATTTAATTAATCGATATTAATGATTTGTTGTTCGTTTTAATAATTCACGCATACATACATAGTTTTTTATTTTCTAAATTATTAGTCTGAATGTGTTTGTGGATACTCCAATGCAAGATATTCATATTTTTATACTTTTATTTGGAATTTATTTAATAAATCGAATTCGTCTTCGGTAATATGCACGAATGTACGAGTATTTTACTTTTTTATTTTTATACATGTAATGCTTTGTTAGTAAATAAATTTAATATAACGACATTCATGTGTTAAAAAAGTTCATCTTCATTACGTTCATCAGTTTTTTTTATATTTTGTTTAATAATGCTAATTTAGTTGTAATTTCTTTAAAAGTATTTATTGTACAAAACTAAATAAATAATATTAAAAAAAAAAATACATAAATTTAACTTATTTAAATCTATTGCATACAATTGATTTTTTTTCATTTACCAAAAGATTAAATATTCATAATGATGGGTTTTCACTAAAGAACTTAGGCTAACATTTTCTAGACCTTCTGAATGTGGTTTTAACATATATTAATTCACTTTTTTTTTAATGTATATATAATCGTGTAAGAATACCTTAAAATTCTGGAATATCCAGACACAGATTTTTTTTAAATTTATCTACTTTATATATATTCAAATTACGCCGTAAAAGCTTTAAATTGATAAAAATTTTTTTTTTTGAAATCCATACATACTAAAAAACCTGTCTGACTGATTTATAAACGCCCGAAAAACAACTATTGAAAGTAGTAAATTGATTCAAATTTATATACAAGTTCTTCTTATGGTGTAAATACGCACTAAGAAATGATTTTTTTAAATTCCGAGTTTAAAGGATTAAAATGGAGTATCAGTGTAATTTATTATTTTTTAATTTTTCGTTAAGAAATGAAAATATCAACTTTTTTTTGGTGTTTATCATCTTCATCTCATATCTAAATATTATTTTCAAAATTTTTTAAAATTTCGAATTTGAGGGGTTAAAATGGATTTTGAAATTTTTTTGAAACCCTGCATCGCGAAAAATTTTGGTTTTCAGATTTCAACGGAAATATCCATTTTAACCATCTCTGAATCCATTTTGACTAGTTTCAGCGTGACGTCTGTACGTATTTCGCATAACTCAAAAACGCTTATCTGTAGGATGTTGAAATTTTGGATTTAGAATTGCTGTAACATCTAGTTGTACACCTCCCATTTTGATTGCAATCGAATGAACCAAAGTGTTCAAAAAAGTCCAAAGTCCAAAAAAGTGGATTTTGGAATTTTTCTTAACTGCAGTAATAACACAGAGCTTTTCAACATCGTAAGTGGTACTTATTTTTATTGGTTCCAGTTTCATAGCCACATAAAACTTTAATTAATCAAATATTTTGGTCTTACAATGGGAAGGCACATCTGTTCGAATCAGACTTCATCTCCTTTTTTCTTTTATTAACTTTTTTTTAAATTTAAATATATTGGTTTATTAATAATTATTAACCCGCAATTGTAAACAAATTTTTACAACAAATAATTGTTCAATAATAACAATAAAAAAAAAATATGGAAAAAAGTCAGAAGTTATTAGTGAAAGAAAATATTTTATGTACTTTTAAAAATGTGGATATGTAATAAACAGGCATTATTGCATATGTGTAAAAGTAATAGATTTGGTAAAACATCTGATCATTTAATATTAATTGAAAATTATAATTTAGAATCGTATTATTTTTGGATTTTCTAGTTTAATTTTTGTGTATTTTTATTTAATTATTCTGGAATTTCTGTTTAATTTTATCTACATTAAAGATAACTACAGAGTGACTGAAAAATAGACCCTCACAAGAACAACAAACACTGTATACAATACGATATACACTTGAGCCATACGTGTCTGATCTTTAATAAATTGCAAAAATATTTTATCTTTTAGTTCATTACTCTTATGATATTGTCAAACAAAATTTTCACTAAGTCGGAGTTGATTATCATTTCGTTTATTATTTTTTCTGTTGCCTATCATTTTATCGCTCTTTGGTTTATATAATTCTTCTGATCTTAATTTTTATATACGTTCTCTAGTTTTCAAATTTTCTGTCTTTTTATATTCAACATCTTCTCTTAATTTTTCTACTCTTTCGTTGTTGTTAACATTTACTTCCTCTTCATTTTCATCTTCTTGTTGTTTTATTGAGATATATTTCTTCATGTTACCTTTCTTTTACATTTTTGATTATTCACCAAAAACCCAATAATAAAAACTGAATATTTTACACCTTAAGGTCGAAATTAACATTTGTAACCAGTTTACAGGAGTTCACCAAACACAATAGTTTAATTATTGTTAACTTTTTATTTATACGACACAACAGAAATCTAAAACTTTTGTTAATCAACAACTCACGAAGATACGAGTAATACTGATCTAGTAATACCAGTAATAAAGGGGCTTTTACTCTATCCTAATATTTCATATAAGATTGGTGAATTAATAATTGTATAAATATTTGATGTTAATAAAAACTAATATTTTAATAATTGTGTAACTGTCCAATTTATTAAAGAATTGGAGGATCGTATCTTACTTTCAAATGAAATAAGTTTAAATGAAGTACAGCAAAAAAATGTGTATATAATTTAAGGAAGTTATGTGTTGTCCACATCAGATTTTTTCTAATTATTCTAGGTAGATGTATACAATTATTAATCGGTTTTTTTTGTTGTTGATTTTTAAGTACTATTTTATTTATTTTTATCTACATCCTCCATGAGAAAAGGACGTTCCAGCTCCATTCCCAATTAGTTGATATTCTACGATTCTAGCTGACCTACGTTATTTAGCATCTTACTTATGTATAGATTCCTTTACGTAGAGTAAATGTAAAATCTATAGATTTGTTTTCAGTTCCCCCCTAAATCATTCATTTTTATAATCATTCCTATAAAAATTGTTTTCTTCATTTTTGTGGTATTTTACTTATTAAAAAATTTCAGTTTTATTTATTTATTTAAAAAATAAAAATAAATGACATTTGGACGAGATAATCTTATTTTGGCTAGAACGATGAGTAGAGTTATCCTATTAATAGATTATTAAGACGCATGAATAGTAACGAACTGGAGATCATTTCGTTTTCTGGCATTGGTTTATAGTAATTAAGGAAGTCCATAGTACATTTTTACAATAATCATGAAGGAAGGTTATTAAACTTTTTGAACTTCTAAACTTATTGGCAAAGATATAACGGGACTGATGTAATGTTAGGATATTATTAGGCTATTTATTAGTGTAAAATATTTGTATTATTATTATTATTATTATATAGCGACAGTAATATCGATAATTTATAAGAATTCTTTTTAATTCGATAAACGACAAAAACTTTAATTCGGTAACTCGAAATATTTTAAGTATTAACCGTTTTCTAAAAATAAAGTCACGTCATGTAGGCGTTTATTATTTGAAATATTAAAATAACTTGCAAATCTTCATTACAGAATGATAATTCTTTGTTAAACATTAAAACAGTATAATACAAAACTGGATGTCGCGCTTGTAGTGTACGCGCTCCTGGCAGACACTAAAATATTTTCGTGCTTGTTGTGGACTCATTATCGTCTTATCTATATTTAGCTCTGGCGTTAATACACACGACTCAAGTGCAATTAAACAGGGAAATTATATTCCGTGTTATTTTGACATCTTTATCCATTTTCTATTGTACTTGGAAGAAGTTAATTAAATATTACTCTTTCTTTTGTAAAATAGTTATTTTTATTTAATTTATTATATATTAAGAATGGACTGTTTTATGAGAAAATATGGTATTCCGTTGTCACTACTGTTATTTTTTCATTTCTGAAACAAATAAATTATTATTATATTATATGTTATATTATTATTATTATATTATAATAATTATTTCAAGTACAAACATAATTTTATTACAGTGCTTAAAACGAACGATTACGCCGGCCTTCGAGATCACGTATCTCTTTAGTAAGATGTTATAAAATTTACTTTTATAGTGTATTTTTACTTTCCCGACAGCATAGCTTTTTCTTTTTCCTGTTTAGTCTCCGGTAATTACCGTTCAGATAATACTTCATGCATGATGAATGAGGATATGTATGAGTGTAAATGAAGTGTAGTCTTGTACAGTCTCTGTTCGGCCATTCCTGAGATGTGTGGTTATAATTGAAACCCAACCACCAAAGAACACCGGTATCCACGATCTAGTATTCAAATCCGTATAAAAATAACTGACTTTACTAGGACTTGAACGCTGGAACTCTCGACTTGCAAATCAGTTGTTCGGGAAGACGCGTTCACCACTAGACCAACCCGGTGGGTTGACAGCATAGCTCTAGAGCAGGCACGGCCAACGTACGACCCGCGTAATGAATTTATACGACCCGCGAAAAGTTTTCAATATTAGCTTTTTTAATAAGCAATTGCGTAATGGAAAATACGGAAATTAAAAAAACTTGACACGTCACATTACTTTTTTTTTGGTTATTTGTTGTACTAAATTACTTACATTTATTCATAAACATCGTTTTTGTATTTAACATTTTGTAATTTTAATATTTCGTTGAAAAAAATTTTCTTTCCAATTCGGCCCAGAGGCAAAAACTGATGGCCACGTCTGCTCTAGAGCATTGATTCTCAAACTTTTTCGTCCGCCGCCCACATTGAGAGTCAAAAACTTTCCAATTTTTTTAAAATTACCATCTGTTAAACATAATAATTGCAATGGCTGTTTTTAAGATGAACTCTTAAAAATAGCAATTACAGTTATTGTTTTTAAACGTGGCATATCCTATTTCTGAGTTGAAACTTACGTTTTAAATGAAACTAATTTCTTATTGGTTTTTTTTTAAATTGATAATTTTAAAAATCTGAAGTATACTGTAAAAAAGTAGAATATTCAAGCTTTAATTGTTTTTTATTCGTCTCTCTAAGCTTCTTCATTACAAAGTTAAAGTAGTTTGAATACAATCGTTTTTCATCATAAAATATAGGTATTCCTTTAATTTTTTGTACTAATATAATAGGTATTAATTTTAGTTTGAAATATCAAGAAAACATAATTTTTGTCTTTTTTTTAATCAGCATCATAAACCGCCCGAACGCCCCCAATTTTCTGTGAGCCTTCTACCTTCCCCCCAGGAAGGCCTCTAGCGCCCACAAGTGGGCGTTATCGTCCATTTTGAGAACGAATGTTCTAGAGCTATGCTGCAAGAAAGAAAGTATCAATTAAAAAATTGTGCATGGTATTTTTGCATTTTTCTACGTTTCATGACCCAGGAATTACACAACACAAAAAAAGTTGGGATAATGTTAATACGTACGTATGTAATGTTTTGGCGTTTTTGAAGCTTAATAAATTTTGACTGGATAAATAGATTTCGTTGAAATCGTTGATAAAATTTTGGGGCAAATATCTCAAGGGGTATGGTAGATAGTTTTTTGGGTTCAATTTTCTCAATATTTTGCAAACGTAACCACACTCTATATTAAATTCAGTACATTTATATGCTTATCTTAACATTTTTTAATAAATTTTGCATCAAAATTCCCCCTTTCACAAAATCAAAAAAAGCTATATTGTTATTTATTACTTATTTTCTAATCGATATATTATTTTTTAATATCTTCCTAGGCACAGTAGTAGTAGAAGTGACCCCCCCCCCCCCCCAAATAAGCTTGGGACAATTTGTGGATGGGGGAGCCGTTCAAAGTTTAAAAATATAGATTTCTTTGAATTTTTTTAAACCCTTTTTTTATTTGAACTTAATAATAATATTAAATTCAAATTTCATCATAATTCACCCCACCTCTAAAAAAAAGAAATCTTAAGTAACTTTATTGCTTGCATAATTTTTTTAATGATTTTTTTTAGATTCTTCTATTTAACATAGTAAAGGTTGAAGAATCAAAAACCGTACTTAAATGGTGATTTTAAAAGGGGGAGCAGAATAAAATACTGGTTTTTTTTCAATTTTAAAACTTTTGGTTTATTTAAACATATAATGATTATTTTACAATTAAACTTCTTCATAAATTATTCCTATTCCAAAAAATAAATCTTAGGTAACTTTTTTCACGTATCATTATTTTTCCACTACATAAGATTAAAACCAATGCCAGGAAAGTCTCACAACTTTGTTTTCATTTTTTTTAAAGTTTATTCTTTTCTTAATTAATATATAATTAATTAATTAACCAGAATAAAGATATTAGTTTTAAATTTTATTTTTTATTTTAAAACAATCGTTCTTGACTAAAATAGATATTAATTGATAAAAATCTACGAATAATTATAAAATCCTGGTAAAGAAAAAACCCTCAAATTTAGCTAACACCATAAGGAAAGATTATTAGGTTACTTAAGAGAATATTTAACAAAATAATTTATCTTTTTCAACTGGTTTAAAGTCATGTTAGGATAAACTGTAGTAAAAAGTGTCCTTCGCTTTAACTTATAAAATTTTGTAGAGAAATCTTACGTAATAAAATTATATTGCATAAATTAATTGAAAACTAATCTGAATTAAAATGAGATTTTTTTTTACTACTCTTATAAATTACTTTTTAAGCTTTAAATTCTTTGGCAAATACATAGAACTATTAGTTTGATGCATTTCGATTGTTAAAATAAAGAATCATTTTCAGTTATAAAATTTTCAGTTAATAAAATAGTAAAAATATATAAAAGAATCCCTTTCGGGACACCAGAAGGTGGAGGTAGATTTCACCGGTGCTAAGTACGGGATAAAAAAGATTTTCACCTTAAAGTTAAGAAAAAATTCAGATTTACTCAATACGACAATGCATGTGAAAAAATGTTTCACATGTTTAGTATACGACAAATCCCGTCTTCTTACAATTCCAGCAATATTTGTCATCCCTTGCCGTAAGAGTTGATTATATCAAAAATTGTTTCAAACAAAATTTTTAGGTAATATTTAGAGGATTAATGACCACTTTAAAACGATTCGATATTGTGGTTATTAAGGGAGGTAGATTTTCTTTTGTTTTCGAAACCCCATTTTTCCACCGTTTGGGTCAATGGTTGGTGATATCAAAAAACTTTGATAAGTTTTAGACTCTTATCCAAAGAATAGTAGGAACTTTAAACGAATTCAATATTTTACTTAATAAGAAAGTTATGGCGATATTTCGTTTTTTCGGAAAAGCCTCCCCATTTTTACCCTCACGGTCCGATTTTACCCATTAACGAACTCGATCGAGATTTTATGTCGTTATATTTTATGTATGAATTTGAAAGTGATTGGCGCAAAATTACGGCAGTTATGTCCACAAGAAAGTGAAATATATATATATTTCACTGACGGTGGTTTTGGGGTTCTGGCGGATGTGAAACGCGAATATATGTCGAAATATTTTCGGAAGTCTATTCATGGTGTCCATTACAATAATTAGATTTCTTTTGAACTCTACCTAAAGTACGAAAAAACGTAAAAGCAATAAATAAAAGCATTTAGGAGGATTTTTTAAATGTATTTTTTTTTTTATATTACAATTAAGTGCAACATTTATTGATCTTTTCCGAACGATAATAACCTCACTGTCGTTGGTCTTTTCTCCCCTCCCAAAAATCTATATATAGTTTTAAACTTTGAATTGATACAATAAATCGTACGTTATAAACCTAGTTTAAGTGTAAAAAATTGAAAGAAAGTAAATCATTTTAATTTTCTATTGAATTGTCAGTAATGTAGGTCGTAGTTTCTATAACAAGTACAGTCAACCGATCTATAAAGGAATAAGCAAAATGACTCTATATCCAATACTGTATGTTATAAAAGTATGTTTTCCTAATTTCTCATGTTTTTTACAGTTATGAACTTAAATTACATCTGCAATTGCAATCCAGGTAATTACATAATGGTTTTTTAAAAAACCATCACTTCATCGAAATTATATTTTCAAATTTTATTCTGTTGTATAGTATAAATAAATAAGATATGTTGTTTTCATTTAAAAGGAAACTAAGAATATTTTTTAACCCACCGGGTTGGTCTAGTGGTAAACTAGCTGATTTCGAAGTCGATGTTCTCAGATTCAAATCCTAATAAAGGTAACTTTTATTCGGATTTAAATACTAGATCGTGCATACCGGTGTTCTTTGGTGGTATTTTTTTTTTTTGAATTGGATATACCTTTGATGTCTAATTATAAGTTTTCCTAATTGTTGACGTGGAATTTTTTTTTTAAACAAAATGTTTTGAAGATATTTTTTCAATTTTTTTGTGTCATTGTCATTATTGCATAGTATTGGATTGGTGTTGGGTAACGAAATGAAGTTTTTTCACTAATAAAAATTTAAGAAACCGATTGGAAAACTTGGGGTTAAAAGATAATACATATTTCTGCATTTCAGAAAAGTTTATTTTACGTTCGATAACAGCCTCTTTACGTTTTTTGTATTTATTTTTTATTTTTTTTGTTTTTTGTATTTTGTATTTATATTCTTATTATAGAAGTACACGATCTTTATTTTTGCGTTTTATTTTTTACGTCTAATCGTAGTTTAAAAGTAAAAAATTAAAAGTTAAAGGTCTGTAAAAAACTATTCTATAAGTGAAAATAATAGTTCTTTTAAAAATGTTCTCTTTAAATTTCGACTTTTTTGAATTGCTCATGAAATTCAGAATTTATTACGTTGGTAAATTTTAATTTAAGCGCCCATTTTTACAAGTTAAATTTTAATGAAGAAAATTTACATAAATGTTTTTTTTTGGGTGTGGTTTTATTTTTTATTTATTTATTATTTTTTAAACTTTATTGTTGTTTTGTTAATCGTTTTGATTGTAAACAGCAGTATTTGTTTATCACTTCATTTTATTATCAATATTTTGTGTTAACACCTAATCAAATATTTAATTTAATGTCTATTGTTTTGTTGTTTTTAGTTATATTTTATTTAACCTAAATTTTAATTGTAACATATTGTTATTGACACAAGTTATACAACCAGTGAAATAAATAAATTTAAAGTTAACCCATTTTTATATCTTCGGACTTAAAAATTTAGTTCGTCAAAACGTTTATTTATAAAGTTTGTAAAATATAACTTAAATTTTTTTGTATAATATCGGTCCGAGCAGAGTAACAAAACCATATTATCATACCCAGTCCACCGAAAGAACTACCCTAATCTAATTATTTTTTAACCTAATTAAATTAAACTTTACGTTCGTATCAAACAAACGAAAAAACAATTGTAAAAATATGTTACTTATTAGTTTCTTAATAACTTCTTTTTACTTACTTGTACGAAGTAAAGTATTGTAATCATTTCGGTTTTTAGATTTCAACAGAAATATCCATTTTAACTAGTTTCGGCGTGACGTCTAAACGTACGTACATATGTGCATGTATGTGTCTCGTATAACTCAAAAACGATTAGCCGTAGGATGTTGAAATTTTGGATTTAGGATTTTGTAACATCTAGTTGTGCACCTTCCCTTTTGATTGCAATCGACTAGACCAAAAATGTACAAAAAAGCCGAAAATCCCAAAAAATTGGATCTTGAACTTTTTCTTAATTGCAGTAGTAAATCCTCAACGATGAGTAGTATTCATTTTTATTAGATCCAGAGTTATAGCCATATCAAATTTTAATTAATGAAATATTTGGATCATACAAGGGGAAGGAATATCGGTTCAATCCGACTTCATCTCCTTTTTTTAACTTTTTTTAATTTAAATATATTCATTTATTAATAATTATTAACCTCTGATTGTATAAAAAGTTTTACAAGAAATAATAATTCAATAATAACAATTTAAAAAATCAGAAGTTTTAATAAAATAAAATTTTATGTACTTTCATCTTACTTATCTGAAAAAATATTTTTAGATATCTTTTGTCTTTGATTATTTTTAAAAATTAAAAAAAAATAAAAACAGATTTTTTTATTCGTTTGGATGATAAACCGATAATGAAAATATGTATTGTAATAATTAAAAATAAAACATTATTACATTGAGGATAAAATAAATTTAAAAAATTGATTTGCATATGTATTAATTTTCCATCGACTGACGTGGAAAGTTCATTTAAGAGAGAAGAGAAAGCGATTTGAGATAAAGTTCAAGGAAATGTTCTGGTTTTTGTGCAGACGTTCTCGTTTTTCCTCGTCTAATAAACTGCTGGTATACTCAACAATTCTAAAACCTATCTGGACCTATGGGATAACGCGAGTAGAATAAATGTAGACATCTTACAGCGGTTCAGAATAAACTAGCGAGTTGTATAATAGAGGTACCGTAGTTTACAAGGAACAATGAGATCCAGGATTATTTAGTATTACAGTCCGAGCGGAGGGGGTGGGTGGGAATACAACGTTTCAGTTCAAAGTTCGAACTTCGACTTAACTACCACACGAATCACTTGGCAGTAAACGCACTATACAATGGGGATGACATTAGAAGGTTGGACCGGCTACGTTCTAGATGTAAGTTTTCCTATAGTGTCTTAACTAGCTGCTTCCCAAAACTTCGATATATATACGGTGTGTCAATATATAATAATATAACAAGTATACACCTGATCATCATGCGATATGTACTAACGAATAGGGATTTTCCGCTAGTGATCAGTATATTCCGATGCTAAGTTAAGGGGGACGCACACTCAGACACACATACAAATAAATGCCTTTTAGTAGAGTAGGATGTGTCTATAGTAAACTCGGGTGTGAGTATTGTGCATTTTGAATTTTTACATATAATTTTTTATTTTTCATTGGTTCATATTTTTTTTTTTACTTCTACTTATTATAATATATTATTTTTCTTTCTATTGTTTTAGCGGTGTTGAGTGTCATTCATAAGGTTTTGATAATCGTATTTGCTTGGCGTAAAATCTTTTGTTATACTAGTGGGAAATTTTTGTGGAGTTTCGTTGAGAACTCCTTATCATGTGATTTGGGATGTAAACCAATTTACTAAAGGTTTATGTAAACGTAAAAGATTGTAAATAAGCTGTGGAACAATAAAAAGATATATACGTACGTTAACTTTAGCATAACAGCGATTCCCAGGCGATTTGTCTTTTGATCTGGAATCCACAATTACAATTACATACCCTATGTTGTTATGTGGTCGTTAATGTACGTCCCTGTTTACAGTATTATTGGATTTTCTTTTCCCTTGGGTCTTGACGTATAATGGCCAGTTACAGAGAAACATATTTTCTAGAATTTTAATGAAGTAGTCAGTGAATTTTAAAATTCAAACAGCTTGGGTTGCTGGTTGGTTTTAATTATTTTCTCACTTTACTATTAAAAAAAAACAAAAAAACATACTCTTTTGGTTACTGGACTATATCACTCTATTTTTCTGTCTTTATTCCATTTAAAAATGCTGTGAATAAAGTTCGGGCTTGATAGGTGGTCGGTTTTGATTTAATCTTTTTTTTAAAAAGGTTTAATTTCTTATGATAGTGTGTATTGCAGCAGAAGAAAGAATTTTCTGTAGTAATCATAGAAAATTAAGCTTTAATATGATGAAAGTACATTAAGTTATTTAAAATAAATAAATTAGTCGATTTTAGAGTGGAGGGATATTTAACATTATTGCCCTTGTAAATTTAGTACCAGTCCATCAAACAAGTGAAAATCTGGCTAAATATATCCCATCGTTTGGCATGATTTCAACTTCATCGGAGAACGGGGCATCACGTATTCAGATTTTTAAAAATAAAATATCCTTTTTTAACGTTTTTGAATAACGTTATAAAATTTTAAGCTCAAAAAATGAGGGGCCTAGTAGAACCGTATTTAAAATATAACTTTTTTTAACTTTAATTTTAAAGAATGAAATTCCAATTGTATCTAGTACTAACATAGACAAACTGGATTTTTTTTTTTAAAGAAAAGGAATCTAAGAACCAGCTGGTGATAAAGTTTTTTTTATAATTTCTGATACTTAATGGTTTTTTTTTTTTTTTTTTTAAGTTGTGGTGCTAATATAAATATATTAGATAGCTGTCGAATAAGATCAAATGAGTTAAAAAAAAGTGATAACAAGTGTAGGACTTTCTCGTCACGCCGCTAAAGCCGCGTTCTGGAAAAGTCCTTCAACTGTGGGTTGTTTCTGATGCACAGCTTACACCCACATTCAACTTAACTTAAAATATTTATCATTTTATTTAAATATAATATTTTTTGGTTTATTTAATTCAATGATTGTAACTAATGCGCGCGCGCATACGGTATTACTTCATGTATTACGTCGGATATTATTTCAGAGGATGATATGTATGAGTGTAAGTGAAATGTAGTCTTGCACAGTCTCAGGTCGACCATTTCTGAGATGTGCGGTTAATTGAAACCCAACCATCAAAGAACACCGGTTTCCACGATCTAGTATTCAAATCCGTGTAAATGTTACCGCCTTTACTAGTATTTGAACGTTGGAACTCTCGACTTGAAATCAGCTCGTTTACGAAAACGCATTCACCACCAGATCAATCAGTGGGTTGGGTATGGCGTGACTAGTAGCCATATTCGGCACTAACTGAACTTATGTAATTTCACAACTTTTATAGAACAAATCTTGCTTCTACTGATGTAGCCGCGAGGCATAACGCTCGAGGTACCTCATCGACCGGGCGATCGAGTTCGAGACCCGGCCAGACAGAGTTACTTTTTTACACTTTAATATTTTTCATGTATTTAATTTTACCGCTCACCTGTGACGTCACATCATAGAAGACTACACAACATTTTTTGGGGTGGGTTGTGATTTTGAAAAATTTTTTTTGCAGATATTGCTTTATTTTAATTATTAACAAATATGCCTAAGAAAAATCTGACCTTAACTAGGCGAAATCTAGAGATGTTCTGGTTATCTTGTTTTATAGCTTCACCCCCTTGACCTTTAAATTAAAAATTTAATGGCATCAATTCCCCATATATAGAAATAATCTGACCAAGTTTGGTCAAAATCGGTCCAGCAGTTTTGGAGATGTAAGGTGATTTAGAGGCCAACACCGAACATCTCGTACATACGAACATTAACATCCGGAAAATTTCCATCCGGTTTTTATGGTTTCTTAGGTGTCCAAACATCAAGATCGGTGAAAAATCGCATATGCCCAAATTGGACCGATTACAATACCTTCCCTCCTAGAACTATAGCTCTGCTCTATCGAGGCGGGAAAAGTAAAAATTTGTAACAAATGTTTGGATTTTTTTAATCAATTACACTTTTTTTTTTTATCATAAAAATTATAATTTTGATAAAACCTTTGTTCAAGGTCAGCTAGAATCAACAATGTTGGTATACTAATAATTTCATTTTTTTTTCAATTATATTTTAATTGTGCACAAAGTAAAAACTTAATATCAAGGAACTACAATCGGACCCAAATTTTTTTATTGAACATTTTTTACAAATTTTATTTGATATTTTTTATTTAAAAAAAAAAAGTTAAATTTTAGTCTAAATATTGCATAATAAATCATTAATATTTAAAAGATGGTATGGCGTGTTTAAAGTAAAAAAATCTCTCAAGGGCAAAGCCAGGTTTTAATCGTTTGCCGCCTTTTTTTATATTGTATTCTTCCCGGTTGTGTATAAAGTTAATAATTTGAATGTAATTTTTATTGACTTTTTAATGTAACATGGGGAAATTGAATAACATAGAAGTAAGCGCTGACCATTGCCTTATCAATCAGCGATCTAGGATTATCGATGTCGATTAAAAGGCTGAAATTATTTTATATTATTTATAAGTAACGTTAGAATTTCCTTTAAATCGTATCGATTTAATAGATTCAATTTTAATCAGTATATTTTATTTTTTACTTTGATGCATAGTTGAAATATTTATGATCGATCGAAGAACGTTTTTCGTTGTTATTAATTCCCAAATAAAATATTAATTTTAAGTTATAATTAAAAATTAATTTTTTAACCATTTTTTAATTAATTTTTTTTTAACCATAGTGGTAAACTCGTCGTAAATCAGCTGATTTCGAAGTCGAGAGTTCTCTGGTTCAAATCCTAATAAAGATATAGTTGCTTCTATACGAATTTGAATGCTAGATCGTGGATATCGGTGTTCTTTGGTGGTTGGATTTCAATTACATGTCTCAGGAATGGTCGGCCTGAGTTTGTTCAAGACCACACATTTACCGGTACAGTTACATTTCACTAATAAATCGCTAATGACTTTAATTGTTGATGAAATTATAAATAAAAATATTAAAAACAAAATGTATTTTTATAAATTATATTCAGTGAAATTGTACATCATAATTACAATTTTATTATATATTTATTGGGGTTGAATAAAAATAAGTTGTGGATTTCTAATCCATTTCGGTTTGTTGCGGCGTATCTCGGATTCCGACATAATAAAATTTAATTACCTCGTTTGATTTTAAAAATTTGTGAAATGAACTCATTTAATTACAACCCATATTGTTTGATGAATAATAAATTTTAACATACTTTCAGTAGTTTTATTGCGTACTTAAAACAACTTTTAATTATGAAATTGAGATATAAAAGTCGTTGAGATAGCCGTTAGTAATTATACTTATCTGTTTGGTTAAGTTGAACTTAACCAGTTAAGGTTTAAATAGGGATTAAAGAAAAAATAATTTCTATGAAATATATATCAATTTAAATTACTTTTTATCAATTTCAATAAAAAAAATATACGTCATGGTCTTGCGTTTGAGCGAATGTTGGAGAGATTAAGAGGTAACAAAACGTAAGCGATTGACTTTACTGTTCGATTTTTTGTGGAACCCGGTTACGACGTCATGAAAATATTAATTAATTTTCTAAAATCTTATCTATTTATTGTTATGTCTCGTCAGTGTCCATAAATTTCCTCCGATATTATTACATACTTATAGAATATTAATTATTAAACTATAAAGATGTATGTAGGTAGACCACAGTTTTACGTATGCCGTTGAATAATTTATTCCTATTTAATATCCTTAAAAGGAAATTAAAATATAATGGAAAAGCTTTTATCATCATAGGTTTAGTTATCATAGGATTTGAATTTAAATACTGGTCTTATTTTTAGTAAAGGATTTATATGATTTTTTTTACCTTTTCAACCTACAGACTTGAAAACTAACTTTTTCTCTAAATGAACTACTATTGAGGTAGAAACGGTTTTAAAATTTAAATGGTTATGAGTAATAAAACCCTTCCCGCTATTAAAAGTTAGAGTTGTATTAGTTTTTCAAACTTTTTACAATTTCATTCCATGGAATTGAAATTTTTTCAACTCTGTTTTTTAATAATTGGAGAAATAGTAGTTTTATATAAATATTCTACACAAGTATTAATTGATATTTTTAATTAATCAGGCATACCGCTGATATCTATAGCATATTATAATAATTAGTAGTAACGTATGTAACAAAATTTTAGTTTCAGGATAAAAATCATTTCAGATTTTATTATAAAAATATAGGATCGTTACTGTTGATTCATTTTACGCTAATTTTTTTAAAATACACGACCGCCCAAAAAGGAATATTGTAGAATATACTTATGTAACCCACCGGGTTGGTCTAGTGGTGAACGCGTCTTCCCAAATCAGCTGATGCGGAAGTCGAGAGTTCCAGCGTTCAAGTCGTAGTAAAGTCAGTTATTTTTACACGGATTTGAATACTAGATCGTGGTTATATCAGTGTTCTTTGGTGGTTGGGTTTCAATTAACCACACTTCTAAGGAATGGTCGGACTGAGACTGTAAAAGACTACACTTCATTTATACTCATACTTATCATCCTCATTCATCCTCTGTAGTATTATCTCAATGGTAATTACCGGAGGCTAAACAGGAAAAAGAAAGGTTTACTACTAAGCAACGCCCAATGAACACACAGGGCAATCAACCTAAACGCCGAAAGAACAAAGTGCAGTACATATAATTCTAAAGCAAACTGCGCAACGACTTTCCGAACGCATTGTATTAGGAATTGTCGGCGTACGTTATTGTAGGATAACCATATCAATTGGTGCCTTTTCAGTCATAACAACTCGGTTAGTAATAATTTTGCAAACATGTACGTGGACGTAGATAATTATTGGAAAGATTTAACATTACTCATTCATTTAAGTCTATTTATAATATCTTTATGTAAATGTGAAACATGTACAAATATTGTAAATTAAATAAACTTCTACACTGTATCTATGGAAATTAAAAAAGCTGGAAAAAAGTTGTAATGTTTTCGTGGTTTAGTTATTTATTCTTATATAGTGAAAAAAATTATTATACATGGAAAAAGTTACTTTAAATTACTTTTTTGTGGTTGGGATAATTTATGATGCGGTTTTATTGTAGAATTATCATTATACGTTTAAATAAACCAAAATAAGGGTTTTAATTTAAAAAATTGATTTTTCCGCTCCCCCACCTCAAAAACCATCTTCCATAAAAATTTTTCTACGTTCACTTTTTTAAACGAAAGAAATTTTAAAAGCATCCATTAAAAAAATGTTAAACTAATACAAAGTTACTCAAGATTTCTTTTTTGGGGGTGAAGGATGAATTATGATGAAATTTTATTGTAATATTATTACTAAAAGTTTATTATTTCAAATTTTAATAAAATTATAAAGGTTTAAATAAACTAAAAAAACTTTTGAAAAAAAAAATAGATAAAATTTTTAAACTTTGATCGGTCCTACACCTCCGGTACTGCCCACAATGTATTTTTTGGGTCGGTTGCATTACTATTTTACCTAGGAAGACAAAAAAAAAAAATTAAAAAATATGCAATAAATAAAAAAATAGTTTTTTAAATTTTGGATAAGGGGAAATTTTGGGGCAATTTTTTTTTAAATGGTAAAATAAGCATGCACTCAGCTTTATATAAAGTGGGGTTGTTTGCAGAGATTTTGAGATAATTGACCCTAAAAAACAATCTACCTCAACCCCTCGAGATATTATCCCTAAAGTTTTACCAACAAATTGACTCATATACACGAGTCTCTGTACAAAATTTCATAAAAATCTGTATATCCAGTCAAAAGTTATTAAATTTCAAACACGCCTACTTTTACGAACATTACCCTTCCCTTACTTTTTTTAATTTTTTGGGTTCTTGGGTCATGAAACGTCGAGAAATGAAAAAAAACCATACCCTATTTTTTGACTGATTATCATACATTTTCTTTTTGCACCATATCTCTAGAGCTGTGATGCTAGCAAAGTAAAAAAAGAAGGTACGCTTGGCAGTTTCATTACGTTGTGATATTTTTTTTTTAGTTCGTTAATTTCTATTTAAAAATAATGATTTCATTCATTTATATACATAACAATTAATTAAATGTATTGAGGAAAGAATGCAAAATAGATGCGATAGCCTGTTGACCGCGACTTCCTAGAATAACACCGTATCAGTTTTTTGTCAATTAATTGTTCGTTAAGGTTGTGCTTTTAACAAAAAATGTCAAGGGATAAGAATTAAAAACAAAAAAACATTTGATACGACGAATTGACTTTTTAGTTTTTCCTTCTGCATATTAGAGACAACAATTGACCACAGGAAAAAATTAATACATAATGAAGTTGTTTATACTGTATAATAAGCGATCTGTATAGTATTAACTAAACCATATCAGTATTTTAACTTAATATCTATTTTAAAATGTGTGAAAAATATTTTAAATGTTAACTTTTAAAAAATTTATTTAAAGGGAACCCGTAATGATGAGACGAAGGGACTTTGGCGAGTAGTATGGGGAGTTAAGCGTCTGGTAGGCGTGGCTAAGACTGTGACCAGTGGTAGCGTAATAGAACTAGTAATACAAACCGCCGCTAGAGAGTAGTAGCAAATTTGTTTGTGAAGTTAAATCTGTCGGGGTATGGCGATTATTGTTAATAAATTGATATTTATATCGTGCAACCGTTATCAAATTTATTTTCATTAGATACTGTTTTTTACGTTACTTGTTTTACTTTTCTCGGTTGTTGGAAAGAATTTTGTAATACATAAAATAAAGAAAGAATTATTGTCAGTCAAAATACGATACCTTTCTTTTTCCTGTTTAGTCTCCGGTAACTACCGTTTAGATAATTCTTCAGAGGATGAATGAGGATGATTTGTATGAGTGTAAATGAAGTGTAGTCTTGTACATTCTCAGTTCGACCATTCCTGAGATGTGTGGTTAATTGAAACCCAACCACCAAAGAACACCGGTATCCACGATCTAGTATTCAAGTCCGTGTAGAAATAACTGGCTTTACTAGGACTTGAACGCTGTAACTCTCGACTTTTTTTTTAATAATGTAAAAAGTTTTGTGGCAAGACTAAAATACTAGTTGAAAATTTATAGCCGAAAGAAAAAGCTGATCTCTTAGTCATATCTTACAAAACCATTCTATGGAAAAAATTAGTTTTATATATCGAATATTTTTTTTTCTTACTGCAGGAGTTACGGGATTTTACGCGTTATGTGCCTCTTTTATTACTGCTTTCTCTATCTTGCAGTTGATAAACTTATTGGATATGTAACACTTATATTTTATATAATAAAAGAGATACATCTTGATAAAAGTATATCTTACAAATCAGCTGATAAAAAAATTTGGTTTTATTGAAACCAAAAGATTTTTCCGTTGTTGTCAGTTAATGTTTATTTAAAAAAGGATCCTGTAAAAATATGGATAATTATAGATAAATTACCAGATGAACTACTTAGAGATTTATCTGTATTTTCATGTGTGATTATAATGGATTTTCTTCAATTATAAAACAATTAAACCGTTATTTTTTAATTGTGAGAAAATCTACGTAATTAACATCAATACGGACGTGAAGAGCAGTTAAGAAACTTTAATTTTGTTAAAAAGAAATCAGACCGAATTTTTGCGATACTAATCTTTTGTGTTTTACTATAATATACTCAAAAATTACTAGATACAGTTCCATAATTTGTTTTATAAATTTTTTCATACCGAAAAACCATACGTAACCACAGGTCTCCGGTTCAAATCCGGCCCGGGGACCAACAAATGTTTGCACACCCTATAGCGGACGCAAAACCACTAGATTCTGTATCACGAGTGATATAAACCATTATTCAAAAATATAATTTTAATTATTATTCATTAGCAACAAAACCAAATAACTGATTTAAAAAGGTTTTTTTTATGTTTGAATACGTAGTTTAAAAAATATAAATCAATAAACAAAACTATTAAATTTTTCCTTTTAAACTAAATACCATTTCAGGTTCCATGTTTATATGATTTTTTCTTTATTTTCAAATTAAGAACATACCCTGAATTTATTTCAGGTTAATTATTTATTTTTCATCGTTTTCCTGGTAGCGTAATTTCAATATTTCATAACCGGAGAAAACAATTATTCTTATAATTTTTAGAATATCTTATTTTTTTCAGTCATTTTACTGGTTTGATCCAGCTTTCCAAGATTCCCTGCCTAGTACCACTCGTTTTATTTCGGTATACACCCGACAACCCTAACAATTTGTTTTACATATTCCAAACGTTGCCTGCCTGCACAATTTTCCCCATCTACATGTCCCTCCAATATCAAAGCGACTATTCCTGGATACCTTAAGATTTGGCCTATAAGTCTGTTTTTTCTTTTAACTATATTTTTCCAAATGTTTCTTTCTTCATCAATTTGCCGCAACACCTCATTTGTCATTTTATCTACCCATCTGATTTTTAACATACGTCTATAACACCACATTTCAAAAGCTTCTAATTTTTCTTCTCAGGTACACCGATCGATCAAGTTTCAATTACTGGATTGTAGCATTTTTGAAAGTATATATTTGGAGCTAACATGTACTTTTAAAAATGCTTTCCTGATGTTTAAATTAATTTTTGATACTAGCAAATTATATTTCTGACCGGAAGCTCGTTTCGCATGTGCTATTTGGCATTTTATACCGCTCCTCCTTCGTTCAACTTTAGTAATCTACTTCCCAAATAATAAAATTCTTCTACTTCCATACTTTTTTCTCGTCCTATTTTTATATTCAGTGGTCCGTCTATTTTTACTACATTCAAAGTAGAAATAAATAACTCTATATATCTTATTTTAAAGAACTAGTATTTTTACAGAAGAAGAGTACGAGTAAATTTTCGAAGAAAAGTACGATATTACTTTCGGTCGCACAGTGGGATTAGGGGATGAAATTGAATTTTCTTAACGTTTGAAGTAATTGAGAAGTACGAAAATACCATTCACTTAAAATATAATTTCTTTATATATATATATATATTTATACATACATATGTTTATGTATCAAAATTGTGGCTCGAAAATCTCCGAAACCACTACTTCAATATCATTGAAATTTAGATATATTGTAGTAGTGTATATGAAGTTATGGATGTAAAAATTTGATGAAGATCGGTTGAGTTATTCTTGAGCTACACGCATTATAAGGATAAAAAAGATTGAGGTTATGTTGACTCAGTAGTGGTATATTTTTCATACGCGCTTATGCAGAGATTCACAGTGGTGAGTGAAGTGAAACTTGATGCTTGTGTGTAGGATCTACTCGTTAATCGAACCTATGTAGTGCGTTGTACTTTGAAAATCAGTGCGTGATCTCTATATAACTGGATAGGGATTCGTGGATTGGAATTGGTAAAAACTAGCGCCACCAAATGAGTGGTAGAACTAAATAAAATGAAACGGCATATGCGCAGAGGTAAGTGTAAGAGTAAGGATAAAACCACGTTTTAAACCGATGCAGTACAAGTGTTCTGATTTTGTATTTTGAACACTGAACTTTATATAAATTTTCTACAATTGTCCGTAAATTTCTGCTTGTGTTGCGGCAGTGACCCTTCTTTTGGTGGCTTAACTTGAGTAAATTCAACATCCCTCCATCACGATTAAAGTTGCGCAGCGTATAATGGTTTTATTTAGTTCCCAGCATCCAATTCTTTGGCGCTGGAGTATGCTTCAATATTGAACATTTAATTGTATTTTACACCAAAGGATCCCCTGTACAGTCGTATAGAAATCAGTGGTTTCTGACTACGAAATAGTGAGGGCATTGGAAACAAAAAGTTGGTCTTGCGTAGAACTGCTCAAATGTTTTTTTTTAAATCATTTAAAATTTAAAAAATGTTTAGTATCCGGTTATAATATTTATTATTAATGTATTTGACATACTGACATATTTAATAATAGTATTTACTTATGACGTTGTGAATAATAGTAACCCAAACACGAATTAGAGAATATGATTTATGTATTCTGAAACGTTTGTTGATTTTTTTTTCTTATTTTAGCCTTTATTGAAGTAGTTTTTAAGTTTAGAGAAAATTTCATTTGAAAAAATTTCTTATGCTTAAGCTATATATAAATATATTTATAGAAAATTTCTCAAAATTTATTCCCACCTCTAATAAATTGTATAGTCTCGTATTTTTGTGAGTTGGCTCTAACTCTTAATTTTTATTATTAACTATTTTTTTTTATTCATCAGTTAAAGGGATTTTTAAAGTTAAAGTAAGTTTGGCATCTATACTATATTTTCCGGACCCAAAATGAACAAATTATTCTCATTATTTAAAAAAAAGTCATACTTTATTTTTTCATTGTTTTTAAACAATTTTCTTTTAAATTAGTTTTTTATATAAATAAATTTTTTTCCGCAGAATAAGGAAGCCCCTAAAATAGAAAAAAAAATATTCGAAATATGGCAATTTTGATGCTTAAATGTTATTTTGAAAATCACTCGGTAATGTCATGCAGTACTTTGCCAGCTTTTATTTATATAGTGATAAAATTAATAAATAAAGCGATTTTATAGATGTTTCTCAAAAATTTAAACCTGATGCCATTAATCAAAACTATTAAAAAATTGTTTTAATTTTTATTTGCTTCAATTTTCATCATGAATTCTATATCTAAAAGAGCATTCAAACCTTAAGTAAAAAAGATCTGCAAGAAAGTGAATGAAGTTTGTTTTTTATAGTTTATACCGTGGTGGGTGAGGAGTCCTGTTGGTAATTTTAAAACATTTCGTATGAGATTTATTGAGAATTGTATTTTCATTGGTTTATAATTATTAAAAAATTTAATAAAAAAAAAAAAAAAAACATCTCCGTTGAGTAAAGCATAAAAAACAATTATACTGAGAAGGAGGTAAAATTGAAGTTTCCTACTCGAAAGTAGTAAAATGTTTCTGGAAAAAAGTAATATTTTAATCCCTTGTCTTCGTTTAGTAACTCCATCTTCTCTTAAATTCCAAAAAAAAAAAAAAAAAACACCTTTTACTTGAAAGAAAATGGGAATAATCATTCAGTGGTTGAAAAAAAATTTGTTCTATTGATTTACTATTTGATACAATATTAATATTCAGATTCTACTGCATTATATACTCGTATATATTCTACTATTTAGATTCTATTATATCTGTCTATATAGAAAAATAATTCATTAAATGAAAATGAAATTTAATAATTATTTATATTGTTAAATTAATTTTTGATATTTGAATTAATTATATTTTTACCTATAAATTATAAAAAAACAAACAAACACGAAGCTTATTAAAAAAACAAAATGTATGGTAATAGTCCCTTTTCTCAATTAAAGTAAGAAATAAGCACATCTGTTTACATTTAAGAAATAAATATTAAATAAAACTCTATTAAAAAATTACAACAATATTTTTACATATTTTTCTTATTAAACTAAATTAACTGTTTTATTTATTTTGTTTGTTTACAGGTAAGTGTGTTGACTCTACTGTAATTAAATATACTAAATGATGTAGCCGAACGTGGTCGGTAAGCTCTCCATTTATTTTAAATTGTAATACCTCTTACTTAGGTTTAAATCTATATTCTTTTATAGTACAGTCTAAGATATGTACGTTGTTATATATTCATCATTCACCTACAGACTGGAGACAACGTATATGACTTATTTATATTTCGACATAAAAGGGAAAATTAATGTAATGTTTTATAGTCTGTTTTCGAGGTACAAGCGACAATAGTCAATATTGCTTTCTCTTAGAGTAGTAATGTACATTACACTATTCTTTATGGCAAGCAGATTGAGATGAACGTAGGTATGTCACGTACGTTTTTATCGCCTCGGTATGTTCTGTTGTAGCCCACCGTTCTGGTCTAGTGTTTAACTCGTCATCGCAAATCAGCTGATTTCGAAGTCGACAGTTCAAAGGTTAAATCTTAGTATAGGCAGCTACTTTTATACGGATTTGATTACTAGATCGTGGATACTGGTGTTCTTTGGTATTTGGGTTTCAATTAACCATACTTCTCAGGAGTGAATGACCTGAGACTGTACAAGACTACACTTCATCACATTCAAACGTATCTTCATTCATCCTCTGAAGTAATATCTTACTGTGGTTCCGGAGGCTAAACAGAAAGACAAGGTAATGTCCAGTTGTGCATTCGGTTCAGTGAAGAATCGCTTCATTTCTCATATTTATTAGTATGCTTAACATGGGATGCTTGTTAATCATGAGAATGACTATATAATTTTCGAAAATGGCATAAGACTTTCAAGTCACGTCGTTTTCAACCGTAATGCTGTGGCACATACTATATACATTCATTTCTTTTATAGTGTTCTGCCATTAGGGCAGGTCCTATCATGGCTGCTGCTCTCCAGCTTATTCCATCCGTTGCTAACCTCTTTGTTTCCGCATATTTTTCCTTTTCCATAATCCCATCCATCTTTTGATATCTCTTCCTTTCCTTCCATTCACCTAGCCTTCTATCGCATCCACTAAAAAACACCGACTTCTCATACAATGCCCTAGCCCTTTTTCCTATATTCAATCACATTTAGCATTTTCCTGTTCTTTCCGATTCTTCTTAATACTTCATCATTTGTTATATGGTCTGTAACATTTATTACATGTTATCAGTAATGTTTTATTTTAAGTACTGGTTATCGATAAACAGGAAATTAAGATTGATAGGAATCATCATAATTTAATTTTTTTTATTTAAAAAAAACAAAAAAAAAACGCTTTTGTCCTTTTGAGATTTTTAAATTAATTTTTTCTTTATTATTCGTATTTCATAACATAGTCGGTCATAATGATTTAACATTCGTTCATATTTGAAGTCCTCTTACATCTTTCTTCATTTGATCCTGGTTTTTTTTCTCTATGCTGCCTTTTTATAAGAAACAAACAAATTTTTATTTTGTATTTGTAGTTTTGGAAGTTCCTAGCGGAGTCCATGAATGGGTTCTTAGGCAGTCTCCCATAGATTATATTCGTATTAGTGACGCTCTGGTTCGATTTCTCCCGATATCTTTAGCATGTAAATAGCGAAGACAGATCTACACACATAGAATTGAAATTATAAAATAATGGATCAAGATATACAATATATATATAATATGAAGCCGTATATGATGTGAAAGGCTCTACCTTTAGAGAGATGTTACAAATCCATCCATATGAAAACTCAAGGTCCTTGTTGCGTCCTTCCTTCTCACAATTTCTTGGGCTATCGGGCACCTTTTACCCGAAATGGGAACTGAATGTTATTGACGGCCGAATACAAATATAAATTGCAATAAAAATGCTTTTCATCCAGAAATTAATGTCGTACTATTTTTGAAGTTACATCTTTGTTCGTTTTTAATTACGTGCCGTGTGAGGTATCCGGCTAAGCTACAAATCTTTACCCCCATTTAAGATGAACAAATACTGTAGCCGAGACCTCATGTGTTTTAGGGTAATTTCGGCAACTAAAGTAGCTGGCAAAAAGTCTTCGTATCTGAAAAAGTTTGTATAACACATTGAAACTAGTGGAATTTGTTTTGAAGGAAGCAATAACCAATTTTTGGCTGTAAGAAAGAACTCTTCGTATTGTAGTTGTGTGAATTGCCTTTGATCGTTGGTGTTCAATGAATGACAATTCCATTATTGCGATTGAGAAAAATTTCAGTTTTCAGATTTCAACGAAAATATCCACTTTGACCATCTGAATCCATTTTGACTAGTTTAGGCGTCACGTCTGTACGTATATATCTCGCATAAATCAAAAACGATTAGCCGTAGGATGTTGATATTTTGGATATAGGACTGTTTTAATATCTAGTTGTGAACTTCCCGTTTTGATTGCAAACGACCGAACCAAAAGTGTCCAAAAAAGTAATAAGCCCTAATTGAGAGATCTTTAATGATATATCATAAGTGGTACTTATTTTCATTGGTTCCAGAGTTATAGCGAAATAAAGTTTTAATTAATGAAGTATTTGGATCTTACAAGGGGAAGGCACATCGGTTCGAATCAGAGTTCATCTCCTTTTTTCTAAATTTAAATGTATTTATTTATTAATAATTATTAACCTCTGATTGTAAAAAGTTAAATAATAATTCAATAATAACAGTAAAATAAAATGAAACTATATCAGAAATTATTATTGAAATAAAAATTTTATGTACTTTTCATTCTAAAAAATGTGTATATGTAATTTAATTGGCGTGCAAGGAAGTCGTGTGGTATCCACATCAGATTTTTTGTAATCTTATTTAAACGCCAATTTTTTAATCAACATCATATCCCAACCGTAATACGGAATACCGATAGCTTAATGCCATAAATATTTTTCATATTACCAAAATTTAAGCTAAGTTTCTGTAATTTTTAAGAAACGCACCGCAATGATTTTTTTTATTGTTGATTAAATATACTAACAGTAAATTTTTAACATTATACAAATATGTAATTTTATGTTACAAATCATAAATGTGGCAGAATAATGTGACAGGTGAATGACCTTATTGAACTGATAAGATAATGAAATTTAAACTATAGGTTACCCAAAATATAAATAAGGAACATTTTATTGTGTTAGAAATTTGTTTAATTAAAGTTGCAAATAATTTTTATATACTGGTGGATTCATAGAAGAATGTAACAAACTTTCAGGACATATTCTACTGGCGAAAATACGGAAGAAAGATCGTATAAGCATATGTTCGGAAATGTTAGTGAATGTAAGCTGGCTACCTTCGATAAAATTAAACCAGACCGTAATTTTTGGGATTCAAATTATAGGATAAATTTACTGGTTTTGTATGAAATCTTAACTGAAAAATTGGAAAAAAATAAGTCCGAGAACTGTATTTAGTAGTTTTTGAAAAATCTTGGATAAAAGATAAAAAAAGGGGTTGAAAAACAAATTATTTTATGTTTGGTGTAAAATAACTTTGTTAAATGGGTAATACATATGGAAAATTTTTAAACAAATCTTGTAGAAAATTTATTCTGAATAAAATGGTATGAATAAAGTTCACGTAAACTAAATACAAACGTAAGAATTTCACAGTTTATTAAAAATAAAATATATCGAAATATGACAGATTTTAATTAAATACAGCCTGTATTAATTTTACCGAGGTGCAAAAATCAGAGCGTAAGATTTCGCCCTGATTTCTCGCTAAAGAAGCGTTTCTGAACATAAACTTATATGAATTCCCTTCTTTATCTTCACTAGTACAACACATATCCCATAAGTTTGTTACTTTACTCGTGAATTTATCTGTATGAATTTTAATAGAACTGGAAATAATAGATATTTAACAAAAGACTCTTATTGTTTTAATATATGACGTACAAGTTAATTCTTTAAGGATGAATGCATTGCGATGTTAGGTGGTTGGCAATGATTTTGAAACATAATCAGTTATTTTCATGTAATTGTAAAAAAATATGATGTGGACATCACATGTAGTAATGACTTCCTTGTACGTCTATTAAATTACATATACTTATTTTTGTCGCACATCATTTAAACTTATTTCATTTGAAAGTGAGATACGATCCTACAATTCTTTAATAAAAGTGGACAGTTACAGAATTCTTAAAATATTAGTTTTTATTAACATTAAAAATTTATACAATTAATAATTCAACAATGTTACCTGAAATATTAGGTTAGATTAAAAATCCCTTTGTTGCTCTTTAAATAAAATGTTTACGAAATAATCGATTAATACGGCAAAAACTGATTATTCGACACCGTAAGGTCAAAATTAATATTTGTAACCATTATTCAGGAGTTCACTAAACGGAATAGTTTATTAACTTTCATTTTTACCACATATCAAAAATCTTGTGTATATTATGCTCAAATGAAAAAAAATTTCAACAATCACTCTAAACTGGATACAATTCAAAAATGTATTTTATTTTTCTGTCAAATAATTAAATAAAATTACTTTAAAAAAAAATAAATGTACAATTTTCATAAGAATTTGAAATCCAAAAATAATACTATTCTAAATTATAATTTTCAATTAATATTAAATAATCAGATGTTTCACAAATTTATCACATATGCACATATGTAGTGCCTATGAAGTTACATTACACATTTTTAAAAGTACATAAAATTTTATTTCACTAATAACTTTTTCATTTTGTTTATCATCTTTGAATTATTATTTATTATAATTTTTTTTTACAATCGCGGATTAATAATTATTAAATCAATATATTTAAATTAAAAAAAACAAAAGTAAAAAAAAAAAAAACAAAAGGAGATGAAGTTTGATTCAAACCGATGTGCCTCCCTTTAAGATCCAAATATTTCATTGATTAAAATTTTAATTTTAATTTCGATCGCAATAAAAAAAGGAGGTGCATAACTAGATGTTACAACAGTGGTAAATTCAAAATTTCAACACCCTACGGTTAATCGTTTTTGAGTTATACGAGATATGTACGCACATCACATACCTACATACACACGTACATACAGACGTCACACCGGAACTAGTCAAAATGGATTCAAGGATGATCAAAATATATATATTTCTGTTGAAATATGAAAACTGAAATGTTTCGCGATCAGAATACTTCCTTCATTCGAACAAAGAAGTAAAAAAAAAGATTAAAACAAGTTGATGAAATCTTAGACCGAAATTTTTCGCGATCGCAATACTTCCTTTACTTCGTACAAGGATGTATAAAAATGGAAAGTTTCTTGTTTTATTCCTGAATCTTTTGTTTTTTGTTGCTGAAAATTTTCTTCCAAAGAAAATTCCTGATAAAAAATTAAAGAGATGTACCAATTTTCTTTAGCCTTACTTGATTGTAACTCTATATAAAACGGACATTAATTATAAAAATATATTACGTATTATTTGCTTACGTTTTCTTTTTAAACTTGCCACAATTAGACTTCTTTTTTTTTGTGGATGTACAATTAATTATTGAACCATTATTTTAACAGAACCGGTGTGATAATTTAAAAAAAAATAATTTTCTAAGGTAGATTTTAAAAATCACACTTTACAACATGCCTTTATTACCACTGTTTTGAACTTTTCCTGCAAGGTACGGTGACAGCTTATAAAATTGATTTTTTATTGTCCCTATAGGTACGAAATTTGTAACAATATTTTTATTTATTAATATTTATCTGAGATGTTATAATCGTTATTTTTTAATTACTATACACAATATCTTTCTTAGTTTACCTAAATGAACGTAGAACTTCTACCTTATTTTAAATTACATTCGAGGTAGAAGTAGTATATTTTTCAAGTCGGATAATTTAAAACCGTTAGCCAAAAAGCATCCAAACTAAACTATGACAGTGAGAGATTAATGACCATTAGGTAGTTAATAGAAAATAGTTCTGAATTCTTTTATTTTGATCATTACCCATTGGTTACATTAAAGTTAAGTTAAAAAACAACAGGAGATTATTATTAAACATTAAAAATACAACTGCTAGAAAAAAAACACTGCTGATAACGTTTCTCTTTAATAGAGGATAATTACTATAATTACTAATAGGATAATTAAAGAGCGTGAGGGTGATAATTGTGTCCCCCGTAGTATTTGTATAGAGTATAATTTTTTTTTGTCTTCAGTCATTTGACTGGTTTGATGCAGCTCTCCCTAGCTAGATTCCCTACGTAGTGCTAGTCGTTTCATAATTAAAAAAAAATTATTTAAACATAGATATATATACATATTACTTTCCCGTCTAGATAGCGCTATATCAGAGCTATAGTAGCTCTAGAAGGGAAAGTATTGTAATTGGTCCAATTTGGGCATATGCGGTTTTCACCGGATCTTCACGTTTTGACACTTAAGGAACCCAAAAAATCGGATGAAAAATTTCACGATGTTAATGTTCATATGTACGTGTGTTCGGTGTTGGCCTCTAAATCACTTTATATCGCCATAACTACTGAACCTATTTTGACCAAACTTGGTCAGATTAATTCTATATATGGGGCATTAATGCGGTTAAATTTTCAGCTTAAAAGGTGAGGCTGTAGAGGAAGATAACCCTCAGTATCTCGAGATTTCACAAAATTAAGGTCATACTTCTCTTAGGCACATTTATTAACAATTAAAAAATAACAATAGCCCGGTTGACTAGTAACTGTTGCGTTAAACTTCGCTGCTTCACCATTCTGCCGACCGTACAAGCGAAATTTGTTTTATGTAAATTGTAAAATTACATTAATTTAGTTAGTGCTGACCGTCGCCGCTAGTACCCCCACATCCGTGCGAACGCGGATGTGGCGGTAGGATAGGGTATGCGCGCGCGCTTTAGTCAGAATAATTGAATCAAATAAACGAATAAATATTATATTTAAATAAAGTGATAAATATTTAAATTAAGTTGTGTATGTAAGCCATGCATCAAAAACAACCCACAGTTGTAGGGCTTTCCCGGAAGACGGTTTTAGCCGTGTGACGGGAAAGTCCTATAACTGTGTTGTCAGGATTTTATATGTAGCCTATGACACTCCCGGTAACGTAAGGATTCCAACGCGGCGTCATCCATGTAAGTCGGTTCAGTCGTTGAGCTTCTGCAGTAGAACAAACATGCACACATCCTAAATACATTAACACTCCTTTTTGGGCAGTCTTGTAAAAAGTTTCTCTTTTTAAAGTGTTAGTTTAGTTTGACTTCACTTTATTGAAAAAAAAAATATTAGGTAATAAATTAGAAGTGTACAGAAAAGTGATTGTAAGTAAAAGATGACTGTCGGTTTTTTTTTGGTAGTTTTTATGAAGCTTATTATTAACCGTAAAATTCATCGGTAAAGATGTGGTGTGATTAGTACAGAAAACGATTTTTTAAACTACTGATCTCTAGACTTCCGTACAACCTAGTCCTTTTGTATTGGCACCAGCGCGGCCAAGTAACATATATTTCGTAAGATGGTGTTTGCCAAACTACTTGTTCGTATGATAGTGTTGAACTTTATTAAGCTTTTCTTTCTTTCTTTCTTTTTCCTGTTTAGCCTCCGGTAACTACCGTTTAGATAATTCTTCAGAGGAAGATATGTATGAGTGTAAATGAAGTGTATGTACTCTTGTGCAGTCTCAGGTCGATCATTCCTGAGATGTGTGGTTAATTGAAACCCAACCACCAAAGAACACCGGTATCCACGATCTAGTATTCAAATCCATGTAAAAATAACTGGCTTTACTAGGACTTGAACGCTGTAACTTTGGGCTTCCAAATCAGCTGATTTGGGAAGACGCGTTAACCACTAGACCAACCCGGTGGGTTGAACTTTATTAAGCTTATAAAAATAATTTATTACATTCCGCTTTAAGCAAGTGAAAATTTTATTTCTTTTGGCTTAAACAGATGTAGTACTTATAATGTATACTTATGATGATATATAAAATATGCACAGTCTCTTACGTAATAATTATTTTATTATGTCAGCATTAGAAGTGATTACAGTAAATGAAATTGTTAGACTGTGAGTTGGCGGATTAGGTTTGTTCCGGTTAAAAATAAATCCATAATCTAATTACCGATGATGCAATTATTATTTTTTTTTCAACAAATAGTCGCAAAAATTTCATTTATTTACTAATATTGTAGCAAAAAGTTAACTGCCTAATTTTATTTTTACGTATCACATAAAAAGACAACTTTTGTTTAAACAACAACGTCAAACTTTTATTTAGTTAACAGACTATATACAAATATCTGGTCCACACTGTTAATCTTATTAATTAATTCAACCATCTGTCCTAAAGCAAGTTCTGCCTTTTGATTGATCATAAATGTAATCAGAAAACACTAAATATATGTGTATGTGTTATATTTACTGAATGGGCTTGTTCACAATTTGAGCTTTTTTTAGAGAACTAGATTTGAAAAAAATCATCGATTATATAGGTTGATTAACACTACTAAAAATCCAAAAAAATATTTTTTAGATTCACAAAATTTTTTTAAATTTTCATGACATGTTCTGATGGTGAAAATAAGGACGAAAGTTCATATAAATATAGATTAGGAAACGCTTTGTTAGCGAGTGCCGGTTGTCGAAATATTTTGCCTTGATCTATTTCTGCACCTTCGGTAAAATTAAGCCAGACTGTAATTTTTGGGATTGAAATTAAGGGGTAAATTTAGTGGTTTATGTGAAAGTTAACCTGAAAAAAAAATAATAAAAATAGTTCCAGAACTGTATTTTTAGTAGTTTTTGAGAAATCTGGTGTAAAGGATAAAAAATTGGGGTAAAAAACACTATTTTATGTTTAGCGTAAAATAACTTACTTAAATGGATAATAAATACGTAAAGTTTTTAAACAAAACTTGAAAAGAATTGTATTCACAAGGAACAAATTACATTAAACTTTGCACGTTATGTCAATATAAATTGTGCAATAAGAAATTTACATATTCTATATAGCTAAATATTTGCTAGCGTATTTGTTAATTTGTGTTAGTGTCTTTGTGCTTTGCTTAAGAGGTCCCCATGACCTCAGATAGATTCAGTTCTGGACGAACTGTATTTAATATTATTATGAAGTAAGTGACCAAGAGTTAGGGAACATAAGAAAGGGACGACGTACTTACGGAAACCCTACGAAAGAAGAAAATTAACCAAAACTAATAACGACATCAAAATTTTTATAATAATGGGGTACCCATTCCGTCCAGCACCAATACGTAATCAGGGAACTATTGTTATCTAGATTGAGACAACAGCACGTTATTGATAAAAACTTCTTTTTTATTTTTCTCTTGCTCCCTTGGGCTGGGGCTCAGCAATGAAGTATTACTCAGCCAGGGGAGTGTCCTTGCGACTCTAATGAGCCTCCCGCCTAACGGCAGTACGCCCGGCATGGCTGATCGGCTCACCGGTTCCGAATCTTTTCGTTATTTTCATCCTGCCTCTGCCTCTAACCGCTAAGGCCAGGGACACCGGGCCCGGATATGCCATTTCCGGGCCCTGCCCCAGCAGCCGAGTCTCTGTGGTTAGGTTTTTTCTTAAAGTAACTCTCCCAATTCTTGTAATCCACTTCCTTTGCTCGTATAACCTCAGCCACGAATCTCTCTATTGATCTGCTTAAATTTATACTACAGTAAAAGTTATTACTTCCTTGTACGAAGTAAAGAAAGTAATAACTTTTACTGAAAAATTTTGGTTTTTAGATTTCAACAGAAATATCCATTTTTAACATCCCTGAATTCATTTTGACTAGTTTCGGCGGACGTTTGTACGTAAGTACGTATGTATCTCGTATAACTCAAAAACGATTGGCTGTAGAGTGTTGAAATTTTGGATTTAGGACTGTTGTAACATCTAGTTGTGCATCTTCCCTTTTGATTGCAATCAACTCAACTAAAAGTGTCCACGAAAGCTCAAAATCTAAAAAAATTTGGATTTTTGATTTTTTCTTAACTGCAGTAATAAGACCTTTTTGAAAGCTTTTCAACGATATATCAGAAGTGGTACTTATTTTCATTGCTTCCAGAGTTATAGCCAAATGAAATTTTAGTTATTGAAATATTTGGATCTTATAATGGGAAGGCAAACCGATTCGAATAAGACTTTATCGTTTTTTTAATTTTTTTTTTAATTTAAATATATTGATTTATTAATAATTAATTAATTATTAACCTCTTACTGTAAAAAAAAATACAATAATTCAATAATAACAATTAAAAAAATATATATATGAAAAAAATATCGGTAGTTATTTTATTAGTGAAAAAAATTTTATGTAATTTTCGTTTCAAAAAAATGTGTATATGTAATTTAATAGGCGTACATGGAGGAAGTCTTGTGATGTCCATATCAGATTTTTCCCCCCGTAAATTAAATAGCATACTCTTACCATCTCACTGTTATGGTATAATTCTGTTATTCCTAGAAACAATTTATAAGGAATGTCCAGTCGGTTATTTTGTACGAGTTTCCTTATGATATAAATTATCTACGCTCTCGTAAATTATCTCGATTTATATTACTTTCCTGGCATCATAGCTCTAACGCTATACTGCAAGAAAGAACGTATGGTAATCAGTCAAAAAATGGGGTATGGGTTTTTTGATTTTCTTGACTTTTTGTGATCCAGGGATCCCCAAAGGAACAAAAAAATGGTATGTACGTGTATTGATGTGTTTGAAGCTTAATAAGTTTTGACTAGATAAACCGATTTTCATGAATTTTTGTACAGAGACTCTTGTATATGGGGTGATTTGTTTGTAAAATTTTGGGGGCTCAATATTTACAGGGATGGGGTAGTTTTTGGGTCAATTTTCTCAAGATTTTCAAACATACTCCACTTTATATTAAGCTCAATGCATGCTTATCTTATCGTCTTTAATAATATTTTGCCCCTGATTTCCCCCTTTCCCAAAAATCAAAAACCTATCGTTTTATTTACTGCATATTTAAAAAAATTTAATATCTTCCTAGGCATAGTTAGTAGTTAATAGTGCAAGTAACCCAAAAAAAATTACTTTGCGGGCAGTATTTCGTTGTGGGAGAACCTATTAAAGTTTAAAAATATCGACGGTTTATTTATACTCTTAATTTTATTAAAAGTATAAATAATAAATTTTTAGCAATAATACTGGAATAGAATTTCCTGGTTTTTTTTAGCCTCCGGTAACTACCGTTCTGATAATACTTCAGAGGATGATATGTATGTACAATCTCAGTTCGATCATTCCTGAGATGTGTGGTTAATTGAAACCCAATCACCAAAGAACACCGGTATCCACGATCCAAATCCGTGTAAAAAAAATAACTGACTTTATTAGGACTTGAACGCTGGAACTCTCGACCTCCAAATCAGCTGATTTGGGAAGTGGAATAGAATTTTATCATAATTCACCTTCACTCCCCAAAAAAAAGAAATCTTCGGTAATTTTTTATTGTTTGTAAATTTTTTAGTGGATTTTTAAAAAAATATCTTCTGTTTAACTTAGTAATTGTAGAAAAATCAAAAAAAAATTTTAGAAGGTGATTTTGTAGGTGGGGGGCAGAAAAAAATAAAAATATACCGATTTTTTTAGTTAATTTTTTTAAAAATTTATTTAAACATGTAATGGTAATAATTTTACAATAAAACTTCATTATAAATTACTTTCACCTCAAAAAAGAAGTCTTAGGTAACTTTTTTCAATTACAATTTATTTTTCAATTTAGATATAACCAATGCCAGGAAAGTATTTCAACTTTATTGTCAGCTTTTTTAAAGGTTGATCTAAAATAAAATAGAATTTATGGAGCCTGCATCCCGTTTAAATATTCTTGATTTTCCATAATTTGTGTGCAAATGTAATAAAGGTTGTTGTTATTCAATTAAAAATCACTTTCTATTTTTATATTATTTTATGTAAAGTGAAACGTGTTTTTTTCGATTTGCCAATTTTTTTTCATATAATTTAAATAAATGGTGTTAACCTCATTTTTAAGAACACATATGTTCGTGATTTTGTGTGTACGTGTGTGTGTGTATGTGTATGCAAATAACGTGGTTTTCTGTGTTAAAGAAAATAATATTCTATCACTGTTTATTTCTGGTTCTTATGCAACTTTTTTTAAGTATGGCAATTAAATGTTAAAGGTTTGTTTTTTAATAAATATTATTATCCTACAATCACTACGATTGAGTTACTACAATATTCCTGTTTGTTAATGCAGTTTTGTGGTATTACAGAACCCTTGTTTTAATCTATTCCTCTTAACTGCTAAGATGTATTTGCCATATCTAATTTAATTGTCGTTTCTATATTTGTTATCTATATGTTTTATATATATATATATATAATTTATTAACAAATGTAACAATTCCATTTACAGAGAAAAAATGGTAGAAGGTTAGACTTCTAGAAAAGCGGCTAAAATGAGACTTAAAATATCCTTCGAGAAAAAACTGAATTTATCAATTTTTAAAAACGCATCGAAAAGTTTAGAAATCAGTGGTCAGAATATTGAAAAAATAAAACATTTTAAATACATAGAAGAATGGATGAATTGGAACGCACTGGAAATATACAGAAAATTGAACTCGCTTTCCAATTTATTAAAGACAAATGCAATAAAAAAAAATTTTCTTGGAACGCTAAAATTAAATATTATAAGGGAGTAGTAAAAAACTGGAAGTCTTGAATACAGCGGAAATGTCACCAATGAAACATAGAAATAATGACTAATTTAAAAAAGAAATAAATAAAAATCAACAGGAAAATATTAGATCCCAAATAAAACAAAACATAAACTTTAACTAATAATAAATATCTATACAAAAAATATAAAAAATTTCAGACACGTGAGGAAAGGAAGAATTAATCTCTGTAGTCCCTTCGCGAAAGAGTTAATCTCATCTCTTCGCGAAAAAGACCGAGCCCGGTGTGAGTGCCCTGCACAGGGTGCTTTCACTAGAGGTATTGGCGTCAAGACAGAGTCCCGGCTTCCGGGGTGGGGTCCAGGAACGTCATAGTCAGGCTTGGATACCACACCCTAGGGTTTAGAGGCAGGCGGTGAAAAGATCTAACCGGCGGGCTAACCTGTCAGACTGGATGGGAAGGCCCGTTTGAGTAGACAACCCCCTGGGCTGTACTTTGCTTTGTTGTAGATCCGGCTCGGGGCTAGGGTGAAAAAAAATCTCTGTAGTCCCTCCCTGGCGCGAGTGGTAGCCTTTCATCCGGAGGTCCCGGGTTTGAATACCGGTCACACATGGCATTTTCATACGCTACAAAAATTTTGTCATTCTTCTCATCCTCTGAAGTAATACCTAACGGTGGTTCTGGAGGTTAAAAAAAATTTCTGTAGTCATTTCTCCAGAATAAATAACTACAGATGTACAAAACATAAGCTATAAGGGTAATAAACAGCGGTTTGCCGTAGCATTGTTGTTACCTTTTATTGTAGGGATTACGGCGGCCCAGCAATGCTACGGCAAACCGCTGTTTATTACCTTATATCTTATCGTTAACACTTGTTTGAAGGTATTTCCCGATTTCACCTTTTCTCGATTTATTTATTTATTTATATATCAGACATCAATATTCTTCTTGTTTTCTTTTTTTTATATAATTTTCAGAAATTCATATTCTATATAACATTTCCAATACATATCAAAAAATCATATGGTTGACAGTCAAAAAACTTTTAACTTTATTCGTTAATAATTAATTAACGCTATCCGATAAAATCTTTTTTCAAACGGGTTTTTTCTCTTCGCGATCTACTCTATACAACCGTTCTCATCACAGTTTTAGGAGAAAATCTATGTATCACTGTGTTATAAGTATTTTTCACTAAAAAAATTATCATTCCTTAATCAGGATGCCATCAAAAACTGTTAACATGAACTAAATAAAATGACAATCATTTATGTTTTAAAATTGTTAGTGATGTATAGTTTCATCTTTTTTTTATATTTTCTTATGTTGATATTTTACGAACTTCGTGGAGGAGTGGTAGCGTCTCTGCCTTTCTTCCGAAGATTTAGTGTTCCAATCCCGGTCAGAAATGACATCACACGTTAAAAAAAAATTATTTCATTATCATCCATAGGCAGATGTTGCAGGGTTCTAGCTTGAATAAAACAGAATATAGTTTTAATTACTACTGAGCTTTTTCTCTTTGAAGTCAGTTATAGATGTTAAGCACTATTCATTGTTCCGAGGAAGGAGAATTTAGATATTGAATTTTCAGAAAAAAAAAAAAACTAACGCAAAGTTGTAATACTTTCTTGGGGCTGGTTATTTATTCATATATAATGGAAAAATAATGATACATGAAAAAGGTTACCTATGATTTAATTTTTTGGAGTGGGGATAATATACGATGAAGGCTTATTGTAAAATTATCATTATATACTAAAAAACATCTTTATAAATTCTAAAAATCGGTATTTTTTTATTTTGTTCTGATCCTTCACTTTCAAAATCGCTTTTTATGATTTTTACCGATTTTTAAATGTATACTACATTAACTAGAAGAAACCAAAAAAATCCTCTAAAAAATATACAACTAATAAAAAGTTACCTAAGATTTATTTTTTCGGGGTGGGTGGAATATGTTGAATTTTTATTGTAATATTATTAAAAGTTTAAATAAACTAAAAAAAAGTTTAAAAAATTCAAAAGATCGATATTGCTAAACTTTGATCTGCTCCCCCACCTCAATATTGCTCCCAAAGTTTTATTTTTGAGTCATTTGTATTACTACTATGTCTTTTTTTTATCTTTAATTTTTTAGTTTATATTTATTTAAAAAAGGATCCTGTAAAAATATGGATAATTATAGATAAATTACCAGATGAACTACTTAGAGATTTATCTGTATTTTCATGTGTAATTATAATTATTATCTTCAATTAAAAACAATTAAACGAAAATTATTTAATTGTGAGGAAATCTACGTATCAATACGCACGTGAAGAGCAGTTAAGAAATTTTAATTTTGTTAAAATGAAATCAGACCGAATTTTTGCGATACTAATCTTTTGTGTTTTATTATAATATACTCAAAAATTACTAGATACAGTTCCAAAATCTGTTTTATAATTTTTTTCATACCGAAAAACCATATGTAACCACAGGTCTCCGGTTCAAATCCGGCCCGGGGACCAACAAATGTTTGCACATCCTATAGCGGACGCAAAACCACTAGATTCTGTATCACGAGTGATATTAACCATTATTCAAAAATATAATTTTAATTATTATTTATTGCTTAGCAACAAAACCAAATAGCTGTTTCAACTGATTTAACAGAGTTTTCGTTTTGATGTTTGAATACGTAGTTTAAAAAATATAAATCAATAAACAACACTATTAAATTTATCCTTTTAATCTAAATACCATTTCAGGTTCCATGTTTATATGATTTTTGCTTTATTTTCAAATTAAGAACATACCCTGAATCTATTTCATATTATTTTTCATCGGTTTTCCTGGTAGCGTAATTTCAATATTTCATAACCGGAGAAAACAATTATTCTTATAATTTTTAGAATATCTTATTTTTTGTTTTATTTTTTCAGTCATTTGACTGGTTTTATCCAGCTTTCCAAGATTCCCTGCCTAGTACCACTAGTTTCATTTCGGTATACACCCGACATCCCTAACAATTTGTTTTACATATTCCAAACCTTGCCTGCCTGCGCAATTTTTCTCATCTACCTGTCCCTCCAATATCAAAGCAACTATTCCAGGATATCTTAAGATTTGGCCTATAAGTCTGTTTCTTCTTTTAACTATATTTTTCCAAATGTTTCTTTCTTCATCAATTTGCCGCAACACCTCTTCATTTGTCATTTTATCTACCCATCTGATTTTTAACATACGTCTATAACACCACATTTCAAAAGCTTCTAATCCTTTCTTCTCAGGTACTCCGATCGTCCAGGTTTCACTTGCATCTAAAGCTACGCTCCAAACATATACTTTCGAAAATGTTTTCCTGACCTTTAAATTAAATTTTCATGTAAGAAAATTATATTTCTGTCTGAAAGCTCTTTTCTTTTTATTTTTTTATTTGTAAAATAAACATGCAATCGTGTACTGAGATTAATGTAAAATGGTGGTCTTATGTTTGCCAAATTTTTAGAAAATTGACCACCAATTTTTACCAATAAATTGCCCAATATATACGAGACTGTATAGAATTTAATCAAGTCAGTATAACCAGTCAAAAGTAATTAAGCTTCGAACACGCCAACACAAGTCCATAAGTACATACGAACATTTTTTTGGGGAAGTCTGTATGTCATGAAGCATCGAGAAATGCAAAAGAAAACTCATGCATATTTTTGCGCAAAACCGACTTTTTATTTCTGACGCCCTCACAGATATATTTTGCAGCCAGAAACGCAGTGATTTTCAGAGTATTACGGACTACACACGTTCGATTAAACACTAGACTTTACATACAAGCGTCAAGTTTAAATTCGTTCACTACTGTGACACACTGCATAAGCAGGTTTGAAAAGTACACCAGCATACAGTCAACATAACCTCAAATATTTTTTCTTCCTTAAATTGAGCATAACTCATGAATAACTCGACTATCTTCATCAAATTTTCATATGCACAACTTCAGATACAACTACTACAACATATCTAAATTTTCATTAAAATTGATCAAGTATTTGGGAGCTTTTCGAGTCACAAAGGTTTATACATAGGCGTGTATATCGTATGTATAAAGAAACCCCATTTTAAGTGAATGGCATTATCGTACTCCTCATACCTCAAAATTAATTTTTTCTACTTCCACCATGCAACCGAAAGTAATACCCAACCTTTCTTGAAAAGTCTGTAAAAAAAGTCCCTACCCCATTTTTTGACTGATTATCATACTTTCCTTCTCGCAGCAGAGCTCTAGAACTGTGATGGTAGAAAAAGTGTTAGTTTTTAACGCGAAAAAGAAAAATTATTGCTCAACTTTGATGTGGCTTTGCTTTTTAGTGATCTTTAAAATATTGGCTTAATTCCGTTAAGAGCAGGAGATATTTTTATTTTATTTTTATAAAGCAGATTTCCGTTACAAAAGTTATAATAAATTAGTATTTAATATTGCTATCAAGACAAAACATTTTTATTGTTAAAAAAATACGGTTAAGTAGAAAATATATACTGATAATATTATGAATCATTTCATTGTATTAGTTAAATTCTTTATTTATTTATCTACTTGAATTGTCTACGATAGACCGAAGTTCAATCGCAGTTGACATTATTTAATATATTTATTGACATAATTTTACAAATTTACAATAGAATCTGCAGTTACAAGTTTTTCGTGTAAAATATGATTTTCATCTCAGATCATGGTTTTGTAATTTTCTCTTTCTTATGTATGAATTATTACTTAAAATTTCTGTTATTGATGTTAATTTATTTAAAACGAAAAAGGTAAATGATAGAATACCTAATTAGGTTAAAAAAAAGTAAATCAAAACAAAGAATTTATATAGTTAAAAAAATCTTCCTTGTACGCCTATTAAATTACATATACACATTTAAAAAAAAAATAAAAGTACATAACATTTTATTTCATTAATAACACTTAATATTTTTTTATTTTATTGTTATTATTGAATTATTTATTGTAAATTTTTTTTACAATCAGAGGTTAATTATTAATAAATTTTTTTTTTTTTTTGTCTTCAGTCATTTGACTGGTTTGATGCAGCTCTCCAAGATTCCCTATCTAGTGCTAGTCGTTTCATTTCAGTATACCCTCTACATCCTACATCCCCAACAATTTGTTTTACATACTCCAAACGTGGCCTGCCTACACAATTTTTCCCTTCTACCTGTCCTTCCAATATTAAAGCGACTATTCCAGGATGCCTTAGTATGTGGCCTATAAGTCTGTCTCTTCTTTTAACTATATTCTTCCAAATGCTTCTTTCTTCATCTATTTGCCGCAATACCTCTTCATTTGTCACTTTATCCACCCATCTGATTTTTAACATTCTCCTATAGCACCACATTTCAAAAGCTTCTAATCTTTTCTTCTCAGATACTCCGATTGTCCAAGTTTCACTTCCATATAAAGCGACACTCCAAACATACACTTTCAAAAATCTTTTCCTGAGATTTAAATTAATTTTTGATGTAAACAAATTATATTTCTTACTGAAGGCTCGTTTAGCTTGTGCTATTCGGCATTTTATATCGCTCCTGCTTCGTCCATCTTTAGTAATTTTACTTCCCAAATAACAAAATTCTTCTACCTCCATAATCTTTTCTCCTCCTATTTTCACATTCAGTGGTCCATCTTTGTTATTTCTACTACATTTCATTACTTTTGTTTTGTTCTTGTTTATTTTCATGCGATAGTTCTTGCGTAGGACTTCATCTATGCCGTTCATTGTTTCTTCTAAATCCTTTTTACTCTCGGCTAGAATTACTATATCATCAGCAAATCGTAGCATCTTTATCTTTTCACCTTGTACTGTTACTCCGAATCTAAATTGTTCTTTAACATCATTAACTGCTAGTTCCATGTAAAGATTAAAAAGTAACGGAGATAGGGAACATCCTTGTCGGACTCCCTTTCTTATTAGGGCTTCTTTCTTATGTTCTTCAATTGTTATTGTTGCTGTTTGGTTCCTGTACATGTTAGCAATTGTTCTTCTATCTCTGTATTTGAACCCTAATTTTTTTAAAATGCTGAACATTTTATTCCAATCTACGTTATCGAAAGCCTTTTCTAGGTCTATAAACGCCAAGTATGTTGGTTTGTTTTTCTTTAATCTTCCTTCTACTATTAATCTGAGGCCTAAAATTGCTTCCCTTGTCCCTATACTTTTCCTGAAACCAAATTGGTCTTCTCCTAACACTTCTTCCACTCTCCTCTCAATTCTTCTGTATAAAATTCTAGTTAAGATTTTTGATGCATGACTAGTTAAACTAATTGTTCTGTATTCTTCACATTTATCTGCCCCTGCTTTCTTTGGTATCATAACTATAACACTTTTTTTGAAGTCTGACGGAAATTCCCCTTTTTCATAAATATTACACACCAGTTTGTATAATCTATCAATCGCTTCCTCACCTGCACTGCGCAGTAATTCTACAGGTATTCCGTCTATTCCAGGAGCCTTTCTGCCATTTAAATCTTTTAATGCTCTCTTAAATTCAGATCTCAGTATTGTTTCTCCCATTTCATCCTCCTCAACTTCCTCTTCTTCCTCTATAACACCATTTTCTAATTCATTTCCTCCGTATAACTCTTCAATATATTCCACCCATCTATCGACTTTACCTTTCGTATTATATATTGGTGTACCATCTTTGTTTAACACATTATTAGATTTTAATTTATGTACCCCAAAATTTTCCTTAACTTTCCTGTATGCTCCGTCAATTTTACCAATGTTCATTTCTCTTTCCACTTCTGAACACTTTTCTTTAATCCACTCTTCTTTCGCCAGTTTGCATTTCCTATTTATAGCATTTCTTAATTGCCGATAGTTCCTTTTACTTTCTTCATCATTAGCATTCTTATATTTTCTACGTTCATCCATCAGCTGCAATATATCGTCTGAAACCCAAGGTTTTCTACCAGTTCTCTTTATTCCGCCTAAGTTTGCTTCTGCTGATTTAAGAATTTCCTTTTTAACATTCTCCCATTCTTCTTCTACATTTTCTACCATATCTTTTTTACTCAGACCTCTTGCGATGTCCTCCTCAAAAATCTTCTTTACCTCCTCTTCCTCAAGCTTCTCTAAATTCCACCGATTCATCTGACAACTTTTCTTCAGGTTTTTAAACCCCAATCTACATTTCATTATCACCAAATTATGGTCGCTATCAATGTCTGCTCCAGGGTAAGTTTTGCAGTCAACGAGTTGATTTCTAAATCTTTGCTTAACCATGATATAATCTATCTGATACCTTCCAGTATCGCCTGGCTTTTTCCAAGTGTATATTCTTCTATTATGATTTTTAAATTGGGTGTTGGCAATTACTAAATTATACTTCGTGCAAAACTCTATAAGTCGGTCCCCTCTTTCATTCCTTTTGCCCAGCCCGTATTCACCCACTATATTTCCTTCCTTGCCTTTTCCAATGCTTGCATTCCAATCTCCAACTATTATTAAATTTTCATCTCCCTTTACGTGTTTAATTGCTTCATCAATCTCTTCGTATACACACTCTACCTCATCATCATCATGGGCGCTTGTAGGCATATAAACGTTAACAATCGTTGTCGGTTTAGGTTTTGATTTTATCCTTATTACAATGATTCTATCGCTATGCGTTTTGAAATACTCCACTCTCCTCCCTATCTTCTTGTTCATCACGAAACCTACTCCTGCCTGCCCATTATTTGACGCTGAGTTAATTACTCTAAAATCACCTGACCAAAAGTCGCCTTCCTCTTCCCACCGAACCTCACTAATTCCTACTATATCCACATTCACCCTATCCATTTCCCTTTTTAAATTTTCTAGCCTACCAACCTTTTTTAAGCTTCTAACATTCCACGCTCCGACTCGTAGAATGTTATTTTTTAATTTTCTGGTGACCCCTTCCTTAGAAGTCCCCACCCGGAGATCCGAACGGGGGACTATTTTACCTCCGGAATATTTTACCAAGGAAGGCGCCTCCATTGTTGCTATGTGAAAATGCAGAGAGCCACATTTTCTTGGAAAAAAAGCAGCTGTAGTTTTCCATTGCTTTCAGCTGCGCAGTACTCAGAGGACTGAGTGATGTTGATACGGCCGTTTAAGTCATTGTGACTCACGCCCCTAACAACTACTGAAAGAGCTGCTGCCCTCTTTCAGGAATCATTCCTTAGTCTGGCTCTCAACAGATACCTCTCCGATATGGTTGCACCTTCGGTCCAGCTACTCTGTATCCCTGAGCACTCAAGCCCCCTCACCAACGGCAAGGTCTCATGATTCATAGAGGAGGATTAATAAATTAATATATTTAAATTTAAAAAAGGAGATGAAGTCTGATTCGAACCGATGTGCCTTCCCCTTGTAAGATTAAACATTTCATTGATTAAAATTTAATTTACCTATAACTCTGGAACCAATGAAAATAAGTACCACTTATGATAAATCGTTGAAACGTTCTCAATGAGGGCTTATTACTGCACTTAAGAAAAAGTCCAAAATCCAAAAAATATCGATTTCGGGCTCTTTTTGGACACTTTTGGTATAGTTGCAATCAAAAGGGGAGGTGCACAACTAGATAGTACAACAGTCCTAAATCCAAAATTTCAATATCCTACGGCGAATCGTTCTTGAGTTATGCGTTATATACACGTACATACGTCACACCGAAACTAGTCAAAATTAATTCAGGGATGGTCAAAATGGACATTTCCGTCGAAATATGAAAACCGAAATTTTTCACGATCACAATACTTCCTTTACTTCGTACATGGAAGTAAAAGCTAGTCGTTTATACGGTATATTCCATTATTATAAACTATTGTAGAATAATTTTTTTTTTAATGAAAGAGCGGTAATCAACAGTTATGGTCAATAGCTCGGTGGAATATGATAGCGTATGAAAAGATGCCATGCCTGACCGGGATTCGAACTCGGGACCTCCCCTCAAAATGTCGAGATGCTACCTACTGCAGATCCTTAAAATTAATTAATTTTAATTAATAAAAGTTAATTAATTTTAATTAATAAAAATTAATTAATTTTAATTAATAAAAATTAAATTTTTGTTAAATTACCAAAAATCATAATAAAAGTAATTGAAACGTTTAATTAGAAATAAATTTATTGCTGCAATTATTACAAAAACGACGTGTAATATTTATATATAAATTCGTGTTGGCTTTAATAATGGGAAATATTAGTCTTTTTTCGAAGTAAAGGAAGCATTGTAAATGAAGCATGGCGAAAAATGGAAATATCCATTTTGACCATCCCTGAATCCATTTTGACCAGTTTCGGCGTGACGCCTGTACGTACGTATATGCGTATGTATCTCACATAATTAAAAAACGATTAGCCGTAGAATGTTGAAATTTTGGATTTAGGACTTTTGTGACGTCTAGTTGTGCACCTTCCCTTTTGGTTGCAATCGACTGAACCAAAAGTGTCCAAAAAAGCCCAAAATCCAAACACTTTGAATTTTGGACTTTTTCTTAACTGCAGTAGTAAGCCCTCATTGATAGCTTTTCAACGTTATGTCATAAGTGGTACTTTCATCGGTTCTAAAGTTATAGCCGAATAAAATTTTAATTAATGAAATATTTGGATCTTACAATGGGAAGGCACATCGATTCGAATCAGACTTCGTCTCATTTTTTTTATTTTTTATTTTTAAATTTAAATATATTAATTCATTATTAATTATTAATCTCCGTTTGTAAAAAGGTTTTACGATAAATAATAACAAAAAAAAAAAATATGAAAAAATATCAGAAGTTATTAATGAAATAAAATTGTATGTACTTTTCATTTAAAAAAAAAATGCGTATATGTAATTTAATCGGCGTACAAGGAAGTCGTGTGGTGTCCACATCAGATTTTTTTTTAAATGTCATTTGTAAATTTTAGTAAAGCAGTAAAAATTTCGTATCTAATGATGATCCTCTTCAAAATTAAAAAAATTAAAAATCTACAATTACTAAATCGCGGTGTTTTACGTTGTTGAAAAACATGGAATCATTATGTATTGCATAATGTATTAACATCAGTTGTATAATGTAATGAATAATATTAAAATAAAACCGCTTCAAATAAAAGGAAAATACAACTTAGTAGTTTTCCTTATAACAGTTTAATCTCGTAGTGGATAACAAGGATAATCAGGTTGATGTAAACTTTTAAAATTTAAATCCCTTAATAAGTACTTTCATCATATTAAAACTCAAATTTCTACTACCTTTATAAAAAAGTGAAAAATCCCTACTTTTTCAGTTTTTCCCGAAATTTAAAACCATCAATTCCCCTTATATTATATAGACGATTTTTAAGTCATTCTGGAAGAATTTATATTTGAGCCAATCCGGTGATAATTAAAATACAGACCAACACACCTAAGTTCGTACACATATCTTCCGGGAAATTCCTTTTTTTTGTATTAAGTTGGTATTGATAAATTAATATTACAAAGATTACGATACCTAAAATTTTCGCTATTTCCCTTTATACCTATGCTACAGCAGTCAGTAGCTGAGAAAGTAAAGATAATTATAATAGATTTATAATCTTTACTTAATCGAATAATCTCTCTATTTGATTCCAGAAATTTATACTCTTCATGAAAATAATAGAGCTAAAGCAACTCATTTAATGGAGTAATTACCTATAATTACGCGTTTATTCATTATAATTATAAATAATACACAGGCTTACAAAGAAAAAAAAAATATGGGCTTCGACAGTTTCTGTTATTGTGGTTAAGGAATTTTTAATTTGTTTTTTTTTTTGTTTGTTTAATTCGTTACTAGTTTAGACAAAGAGATGTGATATTTATTATTTTACTTTGTAATTGGATTCTACCCATCCCAGGCTTATGCAACATTGCAATTTACTCTTACAAAAAAATATGTTTATGGTCTTTCACCTGTGCTTTTTAACTTAGTTTTAGATAAAGTCATGAAAACCTTCTTTTGCCGACGACTAAACAGTCTTTGTAGAATCAGAACAACAAGCATTCAACCAGACTAACCAATTGAAAGAATTAGCTGAAAACACAGGGTTGCTGATGGTCTACTTTTCAAAGACAGAAATGATGACTGCCAAAAAAAGTAAAAAGTTAAAAGTATGGCAAAATTAAGATCACGGATCATTTTAGGTATCTTGGAGAAAGAAAGAAAAAACACCGGTGTACTAGATCGTGGATACCGGTGTTCTTTGGTGGTTGGGTTTCAATTAACCACACATCTCAGGAATGGTCGAACTGAGAATGTACAAGACTACACTTCATTTACACTCATACATATCACCCTCATTCATCCTCTGAAGAATTATCTAAACGGTAGTTACCGGAGGCTAAACAGGAAAAAGAAAAGGTATCTTGGAGAAATAATTTGTAGAAACGGAACCGATAATCTTCTGATTTTGAACAAAAAACACACATTTGATTGAATGACTAAACGTTTACACAAAAAATATTTACAATAACAAGAACCTTTCTATAAGGCATTATAGCACAATTGTAAGACCAGTCATCTTTTACGGCATGAAAATTACAAATACAGTGAGGTAATTTTATCGTGTACACTATAATTTCATTATGGACTATAATACAGAGAGACTCACATTTCATTTGATTCGTAGAATGTAGTTACGCACAACTGGTAATGTCTTAACAGCAAATATTAGAATGTCCATCATTTTCCTGAAGGTTAGTCCGAACCCTTTTCACCATATTTTTTGAGATGAATTCCATTAGTCCTGATGTCCTACGAAGGGTGTAAAAAAATATTTTGCTAAGGGTTCGGACATGCCTTCAGGAAAATAGTGGACATTTCCAACACTTGCTGTAAGACATTACCGGTTGTGCCTAACTATATTCCATGAATCAAATCATACGTGAGTATCTCTGTTTTATAGTTCATAATAGAATTATAATTAGTATTATGATGTACACGATGAAATGATCGCACTATATAACCGGGATAGAAAATTCATTCAAGATAGAAAAAAGGATTTACGGTCAAAGAAGGCTGAAATCATATACGATAAAATTGAAGATCTGGAAGTAACAATAAGAAAATGACGACTAATTCTATGAGACAAATGTTCTGAATGAACCAGTCAAGGCTAAACAAACAAATTTTCAATAAACTTTGGAATTATAAAGGTCAGGGAGGCTGTGTTAAAAGGATGAAAGAAGAGCTCAAAAAGTTCAAAATTACAAAAAAAATGTGTAGATCGAAAAGAGTACAGAAAGAAAATTCTTGAGTTAAATGTTCCTGTAGGTAAAAAGAAAAAAAATTGAGGAAATTGGACTGAAAAAAGAAGAGCTGAACAATCCGAAAAAATGAAGTACTTCTGGAGGAAAAAGAAGGAAACTATATGAAATGATATTTGGGTGTTCTTGGCCTATCCGTGGAGAAAAAATGTACATACATAATAAATCTTTTCAGTTATCATTTTTTTGCCTTTGTGTTATGTACTATTTTGTATCGTAATTTTAAATTTAATTATTATAAAATTAAATTTTAGTAAGCTTTTTTACAAATAAAATACATACATTATGTATTTGTATCATGATGCTTAACTTATGTGGGTCACAACTACTGTATGATTTACCCACACGTGTGCTTCAACCATATAATCATTAAAACGGAATAAACATCAGGTGTTCCTTATATACGCACAATATTTTTTACGAGATTAAAACAGTTTTACCGAATTTTATATGTATAATCTAAATTTAACCTCAAAATTAGTAATATAAAATTACATTTTGCGACCTACTTAAATGTATGCGGGTCAAAAAAAAAAACAAAACAATAAAAACGATTACTGACGTAATGACGTTTACTTTAAACTACGCTGTGGTTTAGGGATAAATTAAGGAATCCCCAACGTTGTATTACATCTTTGACTATGAGTTTGAAGTTTAATATCTCGCTCCTTAATGACGGATAATAATCGGAATCATTTTATACCCCCATCATATTTCATTTAAGTAATGTTAATTATTCATTTTTTTTTTTTTAATTTAAGAAAAGCTTAAGTATCCTTTTTGATTATTTTAGAACACAGTTCGATTTTATATTGGTGTAGAATGCTTAAAATAAAATATAAAAATAATATTACAATTGTTATTTTTCATTTTCTTATAAATTTGGGTAATTTGGATCAGTTACTTATTTTCTATCGTTTTCATTGTAATAGTAATTCAGTCAGTGATTGTTATTTTTTTAAAATTATAAATAAAAATAAACGGTATCTTTATTTTGGCTTTTAAATAATTAAGAGAACGTTGATAAAGTTGATTAACTTCAAGGATAAATTGATATTTATAAATATAAATGTGATTAAATATTTCGCGCTTTTGTGATTGATGTAATCTTACAGAAACTATCGCAAAAAATTAATATCTGTTGCCTTATATTACGAGATTAAATCAATAATACAGTTAAAAATTTATATACGATAAAATTGAAGATCTGGAAGTAACAATAAGAAAATGACGACTAATTCTATGAGGTACATGTTCTGAATGAACCAGTCAAGGCTAAACAAAAAATTTTCAGTAAACTTTGGAATTATAAAGGTCAGGGAGGCTGTTTTAAACAGATGAAAGAAGACCTCAAAAAGTTCAAAATTACAAAAAAAAAACAGATGTGTAGATACAGCAGTTACTGTAATAGTTACGAGTATCTTAAAATAAGTTGTTATGCTGCAAAAAGGAAATTTTGGTAAAATCAGTTTAAAAAAAGGGGTATGGTTTTGTTTGCACTTTTCGACGTTTCATTAACCAGGGACCTCAAAATATATATTTTTTCTTATTTTTTTTTCTTATTTTTTTCTTTTTTTCTTATTTTTTCTTATTATTTTTTCTTTTTAACCTCCAGGTAGACCTGGAGGTTAAAAAGAAACCTGGTTAGGTACCTAACGCTACCGTTAGGTATTACTTCAGAGGATGAGATGAGTGATTTTAGCGTGTGTGAAAAAATGCCATGCCTGACCGGGATTCGAACCCGGGACTTCCGGATAAAGGCCGAGACGCTACCACTCGCGCCATGAAGGCCGGCAGAGAAAAAAGTGATGGGTAATGTTTGGACTGGATAAATTGATTTTGATGAAATTTTGTACGGAGACTCGTGTATATGGGGCAATTTGTTGGCAAACGTTTGAGGCTCAGTATCTCCAGGGGGTGTGGTAGATCACTGTGGCAGGGGGTCTTTTGGATCACTTTCCTCAAAATTTTGCAAACGTAACACCACCTTATATTAGGCTAAGTACGTGTGCACGCACTTAAATTACCATTTAAGAAAAAAAAAATTGCTTCCAAATTATCTCCTTCCCCAAAACACGTTAATTTATTGCATTTTCTAACCGATTTTTTTTTTGTCTTTCTAAGCACAGTACTAGTACAAGTGGCCCACAAAAATACTTTGGGAGCAATATTGGAGGTGGGGGAGCCGATTAAAGTTTACAAATATATATTTTTTGAATTTTAACTTTTTTATGTATCCTTATTTTTCTGCTATATAAGAATAAATAACAAATACCAGAAAATTATAACAACTTTGTTATAATTTAAAAAATATATTTGGCAATTTTTAAACATTCCTGATTAAAATTAAATTGAAAATAGCCGATAACTGGAAAACCATTGCTTGAAAAGAAGATCCAAATTGAACGAGGACTAATGAAACAGTAGTACTTCTTTCGTAATAATTATTATTTGATAATTTATATATTTTTTTTTTTTTGTTTTTATATGGGTGTCAAGTCGAACTTATTTTAAAAATAATGAAAACCGGTATATTTCTTTAAGTTTTCATTAAAATTTTTGAAAAAAAAAACTAGTGATTTTATGAAATTGTTTACGTTAATGAAAAAATTATTATAGATAAGAAAAATTTTTATTTATCAGAATCCAGTCGCTAGATAGTGTTCTTTATACCGTTTTTCATCGTAATATTATTATTATTATTATATAATAATCAAGAATATTCAGTAGCTAGCCGGTCAAGGGGGCTCCACCCCGCTAGATGGCTATCTGGATGCTCGCTTTGTTCGTTACCCTCATGGTTGTGAGAATAATACTGATAACAATTGAAGCCTGAAAAGCATTCTTGCCTCCCAGCGATTCCTTCGTTCTTGACGTAGAAGCTCTGATACGCTCCTGCTATAGACAAACATATTATTTTTGGTTCCCCTTTCCATTTCCGAGCATAACAATACGATACACTTCTACCATGGCGCCAGTATGTCCACGATTTTAATCTGAACATTATATCTAAAGGCTCTTTTATCCTTATGTGACCCACGGTAGCTCTACAATGACATCAGTATGAACTAGTAAGGAATTTAATTGCAACTTGCGTTTCAAATTTATTGCAGCTCGAATCTGGGCGTAGCGCTCCCGATCAACAGCTAATCGAGAATCACGCAGCTTATTTAGCTATTTCACAGGACCGATATTTTTTCATTTTTTTACCACACTGAATAATAAGAAAATTTGAATCCTCTTTCTTGAAGGCTTATTTTTTACGTTTTACAATCCAATATCGAGAGCCAAAATAAACAATCGAAACCCATAAAAGTTCGCTAAATATGCTAATAATTTAAGCTAATTACGGTAATAATAATAATTTTAAAATAATCATATAATAAAATATTTAAAAGTATATAGATCTAAACTCAGGAATCTTTTTCTTTTACCATGGTAACAGAAATATAATGAAATAAAAGGATATATATATATTTTGTTAATGAATATCTTTAATCTTAACCCTCATTAAGAAAATCGTAATAATTCTAATAGGAGATATTGAACAAGACTGTTAAGGTATAAATCTGCAAATTAAAATCTGTCCAGTAGTTTTTGCGTGATGCGCGTACAGGAGTGACACTAGTTATAATTTTATTAAAAATGTATTTAAAAATAATAAATGAAATGACTCTTTTTTTAGTTCTTTTTTTAAGTATTAATTTCAAATTGTTTTTACTTTCTTGTACGAAGTAAAGGAAGCATGTGATCGCAAAAAAATTCGGTTTTCAGATTTCAAAGGAAATATCCATTTTGACCAACCCTGAGTCCATTTTGACTAGTTTTGGCGTGACGTCTGTATAACTGAGAAACGACTAGCAGTAGGATATTGAAATTTTGAATTTAGGACTGTTGTACTATCTAGTTGTGCACCTCCCCTTTTGATTGCATTCGACTTCACCATATACTCCGAAAAAGCCGAAAGTCCCCCAAACAAATTGGATTTTGGACCTTCTCTTAACTGCTGTAGTAAGCCCTCATTGAGAGCTTTTCAATGAAATATCATAAGTGATACTTATTTTCATTGGTTCCAGAGTTATAACTAAATAAAATTTTAATTACTGAAATATTTGGATTTTACAAGGAGAAGGCACATCGGTTCGAATCAGACTTCATCTCCTTTTTTTTTATTTAAATATATTGATTTATTAATTATTAACCTCTGATTGTAAAAAAATTTACAATAAATAATAAAAAAATAAAACAAAAAGTAAAATAAAATAGTTATAATAAGTTAAATAAAATAGAGATAATGAAACAAAATTTTATGTACTTTTCATTTTAAAAAATGTGTGTATGTAATTTAATATGCGTACAATGAAGTGGAGTCACACATCAAGTGGATGTCTACATCAGATTTATTTTAAACAACTTCCAACGTTTCACTTCAAATATATAATTACTTTACAGTTTATTTTTTTATCTACCTTTACATGTTAACTTCCATATGTACGCTATATTTATTTAATAAATTACCAAATCCAATTTATTTTAATTATTTTCTTAGTATTTTATGATAATTTTTAATAATTATATATATATTTTACTTTACATTCAATCACCTTCAAACATTCAAACTTTCTTTACATTCAATTAGTACAGAAAAGTAAGTTCAGTTAAATGGACACCTCTTTAATAAATATTATAAATTATTCAGGTATATAAATTATTTTTATTTAATTTTAATTCGAATTTTTTATTTTTAATGTGATTTTATGCCTTGGCGTCATATTTTTACATCTATGTAAAAATTTTTACATTTTAAGTTTAATTTGTAATGTTAATTTTAATTTATTTTTAAATTTTGTTTTAATTTTTAATTTAACTGAATAAAAGTGTAAAATAAAAAGATTAAAGGTTTTAAATTTTAAACCAAAACAAATAAATGCATGATATGTTATTATATTTAACGAAGTTTTTAATGTAATTTGAGACGAATATATAATGCAGCTGATGAGCGAGAAAATCGCTAAAGCGCTCCTGCATATATAGTGGAATAAGGTAAATCATCCGACTTTGTTTATTCCTTTCTTTGGTTGATTTAATAAAACAAATATAATAAATATATTTATACATAGTACAGATAGGAGTACGAGGTGCGACAATAAAGTAATGAGACTGATGTGAAAAAAAATGTTGTTTACCGTTTTAGTCATGTTTAGTGTTTTCTCCTTCAAAGTAGTTCCACTCTGATTGCACACATTTATTCCAGCGCTTCTGCCATTGATGGTAACATTTCTGGAACTCATCTTCTGTAATATCCTCCAAGACCCTCGTCACAGCTTTTTGGACATCTTGTGTTGTTTGAAAATGGTGTCCTTTGACCGCCATTTTGACTCTTGGAAATAGAAAAAAGTCGCACGGAGCGATATCTGGTGAATAAGGTGGCTGTGTGAAATTTGTTTTGAGGTTAAAACTTGCTGTACTGACAGAGCAGTATGGGATGGCGCATTATCGTGATGCAGAATCCAATTATCAGCAATGTTGGCACGGACACGAAGAACTGGTTTACGAAGTCTTTCTAAAATTTCTTTGTATTGGTTAATTGTTTGTCCAGGAGGCACCCACTCTTTATGAACAATTCCCTTGGAATCGAAGAAGCACACAAGCATGCATTTCACTTTTGACTTTGACATGCGAGCTTTTTTTGGTCCGGGTGATCCCTTTGAGCACCATTGCGAACTTTGGCGTTTTGTCTCTGGATCGTATTGAAAAAACCAACCTTCATCACTAGCGATAACATGGCTTAACAAATCTGGATTGATTTCCGTTTGCTCTAACAGATCGGCTGCCACATTTTTCCGTGTTTCTCGCTGTTGTTGTGTGAGATTTTTGGGGACCATTTTTGCACAAATCTTTCTCATACCAAGATCTTCAGTTAATATTAGACGAACCTTTGAGCTCTTGACATAACCTCCTCTCTAAAAGCTTTCTGAAGCTTACCATAATTTATCGTCCTGTTTTCACCCAATTTAACGCAAAAAGAAATGGCATACCGTTGCGCAATATTTTGCGGTTTCATTTCTGTGACGAGAGACACAAACACGTGTTCACTTATTACAGCACAACTCACGACTGAGAAGTTGCATCAATGTGTCGCTTGGACTAGAAGTAGCTTATAGACCAAGGTCAAATATGGTGTGCCTACGCAAGCTGCAGGGTTGCCACATCTTGCAAAGAAAAATCAGTCTCATTACTTTATTTATTGTCGCACCTCGTATGATTCTTAAAAGAATTGATTTTTCATTTACATATATATATATATATATATATATACACCTATATGTGTAGTTTTTTTAAACTTCCCTAGGAAGGAAAAACCCCAAAAAAATTTAAATGGGAAGAATAGGGTTATGACAAATCATTTAAAAGGACATAGAAAAAAAACGGCAGTCATTTAATTTTTTCTTCAAAACTATTTTCAAAAGTGTTACCGTACATCTTTAATGTAATGATCCCATACAAAAAAAGTTCATTTTAAAATAAGGCAATTTGTAAATGTTATTTTTTGTTAGTGTTCACTGTTGAACAGTTATTTAAAATTTACTGTAGACAACTTTTGAAAATCACTGTGAAAACATTAAATAACCACTATTTTGGTTAGGTTTGTTGTAAGGAAAAGATTTTATTTACATCGAAATTTTTATTTTTTAATGCCTTTTAAAACTAGTCTAATACCCCTTTTTATTTAATATTATTGAGTAGCCATCATGAGGTCCCTGGTGAGTGATTTAAGTTCGGTGGTCTTGTACCGGAAAAAAAATAGACCGTATCCAGGTTTCAAAAGGTCTTCTGCTAATTTTATTTTTAACTGTTGAAAGAATATTTAAAAGGTTGGGTACTCTTTCAGAATTTCTTGCCCAAAATTTCTTCTTTTTTTTCTAACGATATATTTCGAATCGTACGTGTATCAAAATTACTTTTTTCCTGTTTAGACTCCGAGAATTACCGTTCAGGTATTACTTCAGAAGATGAATGAGGATGAATATGTATGAGTGAGTGTAAGTGAAGTGTAGTCTTGTACAGTCTCAGTACCACCATTCCTTAGATGTTTGGTTAATTAAAATCCAACCACGAAAGAACACCGGTATTCACGATCTAGTTTTCAAATCCGTCTAAAAGTAACTGCCTTTAGTAGGACTAGGAACTTCGAAATCAGCTGATTTGGGAAGACGTGTTCATCACTAGACCAACCCGGTGGGTGAATATCAAAAAAACCTTATCAAACATAATCTACGCTCGCTTCGCTCGTTAATCTCATCTTTTCTTTTCTGTTTAGCCTCCGGACCACCGCAAAATATAATTTAAGAGGATGATATGTATGAAAGTAAATGAAGTGTAGTCTTGTACAGTCTCAGGTCGACTATTCCTGAGATGTGTGATTAATTGAAACCCAACCGCAAAAGAACACCGCTATACAAGTTCTAGAATTCAAATCCGTATAAAAGTAACTAACCTCGTCTAATTAACGTTAAATATTCAAATTATATACTACAACAATGATGCGATCTTTAATGATGGCTAATAGAGTTTGTTGATTTTTATTTATGTGAATTTCTATTTTGTCATTGATATAAGAATGAGGAAAATAGGATATAGGATAGGAAAATTCAGTTTGATATTTTTAGTTAGTTTTATCCTGCAGTATAATAATAATTATCGTATAATAAGATAAGTATTGTATTGTGTTTATAAAAGTTATTGTAATTTTGATTATTGTAAATGTTATATTTAAAGATATATTATATAAATTTTTAATTGTATTCGTGTTTCTCCAAGATAATTTTATCTAATGATTAAAATATGTGCATTTTTAATGAATTATGATATTACACAATATTACAAGTATACATCGTAAAAAAAAAAAAATAGAACAATTTGGGGGGGAAATTCCAAAAGAGTGCAAAAGGTTACAACATCAATCATTATATATAATATTAATTGATTTTCCCATCTATAATATTTTTAAGAAACCGTATAAAATATATTACTTAAAAGCCTAATTAAAAAAAAAAAAAAATCCTGTAGTTCTACGAAGGAAGACCGACTTTTCGTTATTTTATTTTATGTAATTATTTACGCAAGAAATATACAAAACATTAAATTAAATGAGAAAACGAAAAGAGATCTAATTTTTTTTTATTTGATAATAAAATATATATTTTTGTTTATAAGAAAATTAAATTGTACAACCGTAATTTGATGAAATAAAAATAAAGAGTTGACCCTACACACAAGCATCAAGTTTAAATTCTGTTCAGTGTGACTCACTGAGTAAGCGCGTATGAAAAATATACTAGTCAACATAACCTCAATTTGAAGTTATCTTGTCAGTTGACCTTAAATTGAGCGTAACTAAAGAACGACTTGACCAATCATCATAAAAATTTCACACGTGCAACTTCAGATACACTACTACAGCATATCTAAATTTCAATGAAATTGATTTAGTAAGTTTTTGAGCCATAATTTTTATACATAGGCCAGAAAGTAATACAGTACTTTTCGATGAAAAGTCAGTAAAAAATAATTATACAATTTGGAATGTAATTTGTCAAACATTAATTTGTATTAAAAAAAATTGATTTCGGCATTGTTTAAAAATGTTACTAATTATTATTTTAACTATATTATTATATTCATTTTTGCACAATTAGGTAATTTTATTAGTTTTAGTTTTATCTGCATTTTTTTAATTATGTTATTTTGTATGTGTTTTTATTATTTTTTAAAAATTATTAACTTGTTAAAGTTGTTTATTTTATTGAATGAATTTCTTTTTTTATTTTATCTATCTCTTTTATTGTTTTTGGAACAATTATACTTTTTGTTCTTGTTTATCTATTGTGTGTAATAATTTTACTGTCAATATTTATCTTTTTTTTATCACATCCTGATATTCTTTTTTAAATTGTGTTTTTCTAATTCATTATCTTGCCGATTTAATTTTATGTTAACTTTATTGTATTGTTTTTTTTTACTTTTTTTTTATTAAAGATTAGTTTATAAAAAAAATCATATAATCTTTTTATTGCTGCCGTTTCAATTAGTCTATTTTTTTTAAATTTTAATTTGTGTTTATTAATATTTTTCGTTATAATATTTAGAAAATCTGATTTGGACATCACATGACTTCCTTGTATGCCTATTAAATTACATACACACATTTTTTTAAAAACGAAAAGTACATAAAATTTTATTTTATTAAAACTTCTGATTTTATTAATTGTTATTATTGAATTATTATTTCTTGTAAAACTTTTTTTACAATCAGAGTTTAATAATTATTAATAAATGAATATATTTAAATTAAAAAAAAAAGTTAAAAAAAGGAGATGAAGCTGGATTGAACCGATATTCCTTCCCCTTGTAAGAACCAAATATTTCATTAATTAAAATTTGATATGGCTATAACTCTGGAAGTAATGAAAATAAATTCTACTTATCGTTTAAAATCTTATCGTTGAGGGTTTACTACTGCAGTTAAGAAAAAGTCCAAGATCCAATTTTCTGGGGATTTTGGGCTTTTTTGTATATTTTTGGTCCAGTCGATTGCAATCAAAAGGGGTGGTGCACAACTCGATGTTACAATAGTCCTAAATCCAAACGTTCAACATCCTACGGTTAACCGTTTTTTATTTATTCGAGATACATACGTACGTATATACAGATGTCACACCGAAACTTGTCAAAATGGATTCAGGGATGGCCAAAATCGATATTTCAGTTAAAAAATCTGAAGACCGAAATTTTTTGCCATCACAATACTTCGTACAAGGAAGTAAAAAAGCAGATACGATTTCATACACTTTTCGATGATCACCTAATTTTATAGGTAGCAATAATTTAGATAGAGCTATAGCGCCAGAAGGGAAAGTATTGCATAAACTGCATGTACCCAATTTAGGCATATGAAATTTTCATCGGATCTAGACGTCTTCACGCCTAAGGAATCCAAAAAATCGGATGGAAATTTTCTGAACGTTAAAGTTCGTATGTACGTGTGTGTTCGGTGTTGGCCTCTAAATCATCTTATATCTCCAGAACTACTTGACTGATTTTGACCAAATTTGGTCAGATTATGTCTATATATGGGGCATTGATACCATTAAATTTTCAACTTATAAGATCAAGCGGTTGAGGTGTAGAGCAAGTTCACCCTCAGTATCTCGGGATTTCAGCTAATTAAGTTCATATTTTTCTTAGGCACATTTGTTAACAATTAAAACATAATAGTATTTTGAAAAGTCGCACCCCACCCCAAAAAAATGCTGTATGTAAACTTTGAAGCTTTGTTGTGATCGCTATGATGGTATTTTTTTTCATTGTGGTTTCTTCTATTGTCATCTAATTAGCGCATATAAATTATTAATCTAGTAAATTTTATTTCCTTTTTTAACCTCCGAGTCCACCGATAGGTATTACTTCAGGGATTAGGTGAATGATTTGTAGCGTATGTGAAAATGCCATGCCTGACCGTGATTCGAACCCGGGACCTCCGAATGAAAGGCCGAGACGCTATCACTTGCGCCATTGAGGCCATCAATCTTTCCTACGGCTTTATACAATTAATAAAAAACGAATATGTTTGAAGTCGGTTGCATAAATCGATGCAGATGTTCAAAGTTCTAAAAGCGTCAACTAACCAAACTGTCCAAATACAATACCAGCCTCTTGCGGTAGTTTGTTAAAAATAAATAACAATAGAAAAAAAAAATTTTTTTAATTAAATTAAGCTTGAAACTTGTACGTGGGTTATTGAAATGTGGACTATTTTTAGCGTATAAAAAATTCCTGTCCGGGATTCGAATCCGGGACCTCTGGATGAAAGGCTGAGACGCTACCACTCTACCATGGAGATCGACTAATTATATTTGTTTCGTTCATCACTCAAAATATATTACAAATTCATTTTTTTCTTGATTTATTGATACTTTTTTCCGTATACGAGCCTTATTTAGAATCTTTATTTTTTCTATTTGAAATTAATGAAATTATTTCTATATTTGCACACCTCTTATAAATAAATAATTACTGTAATTATTGTTATTTAATATCATAACCTCTTTAACCTAGTATGATTACTTATCATTTATATGAAAAATTACATTTTTTTAACCAATACACGGAACGCCGTTTAAATATTTATTATACGAAGTGCTAATTTATTAATGAATTATGTTTTATAGACGTAAAAGTTAATTTAAGTATATTGTGGAAATACGTTCCGAGATTTTTCTAAATTTTGAATAACAGTGAAACATCACGAAAATGATTCTAATTTAATTGAATTGTGCATTATTTTTTTAAATTCTCATTTGAATTTGGAGTCGATAGGATAAATTATTTTTACATTTTTTCAACGACCAGTAAAAATTTATCAATAACTTTTTAATTAGGGTTCGAATCCCGGTCAGGCACGGTATTTTACGTACGCTACATTTCCATATCCCACGCACAAGCTTCAAGCTTACGTGACGATATCATCAAGCAAAAAAAAATTAATTATACAAAATGTTTATTAGTTTGAAAATTTTTATTTGTTGTTTAGTATAATTTTTCTTTATAACATTTAAACAAAGCAGATTACATTTTCATTCACTTTTCGTTGATAACCTCATTTGATAAATTTCTAATATTTTAAGTCCTCTTACAACGAAGTAATACCAGTAATCATTGTGAAATTTGTCGAGTATAAATTTTTAAATTCCATATTTTCATATGCAGAGCGATCACAAGATTGCAACCTCTTTTAATTTTCAGTAAATGAAAAATTAATCATTAATTTAATTTAATTTCAAGACATAAAAAAAATAATTAAATCGAAATCAAATTATTTATTAAAAAGTAAAATGACAGCGGTCTAAATAATTTTCCAAAATATCATTAATTTTATTAAATTGAAAAAAATAAATATAATACCAAATTGAAATTAAATATTTACGTATTATTTTATCGTGGCGGAGTGGTAGCGTTTTTGCCTTTCATCCAAGGTTTTGGGTACAAGTCTTAGTTAGGCAAGGGATAGTTTTACCTGCTGCAAAAAACGCATTTATTATCTCATCCAACCAAAATAAAATGAAAAAGATGGATAAGTATTGCTTGAATTTTCCGGCCACGGCGATGAAATGTAACATTTATGAAAGTTGGCATTTTGACACGCGCTACAAATCACTCATCTCATCCTCTGAAGCAATGTCTAACTTTGGTCCCGAAGGTTAAAAAAAAAACTGTTATGAAAAATAATGCGTCTCATTTTAGATCCGAATTATAATATTGGTACCAAAGCTACTTTAAATTTGAAGAGTCTTTTAAGCTCAACTAATGTTTTCTTTAAATCTAAAATCCCTTTCAGTAAAAGCTAAAAAAAAAAATAAACATTTTAAAAAACCTGCATTTGGATACCTCAAATGCCCTTCGCATTTCTGGAACTACCAAGAAATGTCTAAAAAAAAAAACTTAATTTAAATTAACTTTAGACATTTCTTGATAGCTCTATATATGAATATAAACTTTCAAAAAAATTTTGAAAAATATCTAAACCGAAGGGAAATAAAACAAACGAGCAAAAACATAATTATATTTCAATTTTAAGAGGTGGGGGTTGATATTTTGAAAAAAAAATTAATTATTTCTATGTGCATTGTACTAAAAAAAAAAATGTTTAAAGTTTTCTCTAAAATGTCTGAAGAAAATAAAAATAAAATAGGATTTTCGCGATATTTTCTCTCCCCCTTATCGAATTGTGAAAAGCGTTAATATGATCAATGT